>NW_015505279.1:101011-130866 GCF_001515645.1 Sinocyclocheilus grahami | reverse complement strand
AACACTAGGCTAGGTCGGGGGGGGGGAGGGAACTGATATGTTCTTATAGATTATATCTCACAATTCTGACTTTATAACTCGCAATTGTGAGTTTACATATCACAATTCTGTGAAAAAAAGTGCTGAAAAAAAAAGTTTATATCTAGCAGTTCTGACTTTATTTCTCAGAATTGCGACTTTATGTCTCGCAATTGCGAGTTTATATCACGCAATTCTGACTTTATTTCTCAGAATTGTGAGTTTATATCTCTCAATTATGACTTTATAATTGTATCACGCAATTCTGAGAAGAAAAGTCAGAATTGTGAGATAAAAAGTCGCAATTACCTCTTTTATTTTTTATTCAGTGACGGAAACGGGCTTCCATACATAACCGTTTGACTGAGTAAGAAAACGAATGCTTCAGAATGAATCACGAACCAGTTCAGAACGTTGATGGGATTATTGAAAAAGAACTGATTCAAATCGATTAGATTCATTTGTGAATTCATTCGGAACTCTCGTTGAACTCGTAAATCTGAACCTCTCAGGAACACGTTAGCGCAGCATAATTTCTTGTCGACCGATTCGTCAAACACAAACGCTACCTTGTGGTAGTTGTAGTGTTTATATAGCAACAAGTGAAGAACTCCTTCAAAATTTGTTTTTGCAGTTCCCTCAAAAAAAATTTATTTTAGGAAACTGTTCAGTTTATTTAAAAAAATTAATTTAATTTAACACCATTGTATTAGGTATAGGTATCTCATTTAAACAGTTGCATAAACTGACTTAATATTTGAACTCAATATTTTCATTTTGAAAGAACGTGTTTCAATTAAGTAGACATTTGATGCTTGTTCAGTTTACTTAAGTAAATGTAGTTCATCCAACACAATACTTTTCAACCACTTTACTTAATTCACTTGAGCTGAGAAGACTAAATGATTTTAGTTGTGTAACTAGGAACAGGATTTCTCCTTCCCATAAGCCCTTTTACACAGGGCTGGATAGGGAGAGCAAATGTTGAAATAAAATGATATTGCACACATTTTTTTTTATCAAGATGATAAAATTGGGAGACTTGTTAATGTTTAATGCTTTTTTTATGTTTGTATTTAAAAGAGTTTCTGTTTTTTGGGGGGATTTGTGGTAAAGTGTAAAGTACGTGCTTGGGTTGAGCATCTGCTAACAAATATTAAAGTTGTTTTAGTAATTAGAAACAACTACTTTGGGCATGCCATGGATGTAACAAAACCATCTTATCGCAAACAATAAAAAAAAAATTACAGAGTAAAGATTTGTGAAAGTTGTTCTTGTTAGATAACATTTGTAAAAAATTGTTCTTAATCACATTCATTAAATAAACAAATTGTCTAAACGGGAAATAATAAATGATGTTTATTAAATGCAACATAACCCAGTTACGTGGAACTGTGTTGACGTAAAAAAAAAAAAAAAGTTAAGTAAATACAATGCATCATTTTTTTTTTTAAATGAACTTTTAAGTTTACAAACTACTTTTTCCTCTTTGAAACTGTCCCTTAAAGGGGGTCTTGTGAGATCTAACATTTTGTTCCCATCAATTTTGTTCCCAAAACCATGGAAAAACATACACACTTAGAACAACCTGATGCTTTACAGTTCTGCACTCAAAATATTGTGATTGATCTGTAGATTTGCTTTCTTGTTTTTATTTTAACTTCTATCCATTTAAGTGAAATAATCTATGGCAGCAATCTAGCAACAGACATTTTGGAAGATCTATTTGCAATCATTTCAGATGAAGCCCTGGCAGTTTGTCTTGGTAGAGGAGCGGAGTAAAGGATAATTGTCTGTAGTCCAGTAAAACCCAGCATAACTGCCACCACACTTGAGTGAGCTTACAGCCGGCAGATCCCAGGGCCTAGGGAAGATAGAGCAGTTAATGTTCCCTTTTATTTTCGAGGATGTGTCACTTGTACCTCAGATTTATACTATGATACAGCAATTTCGTCCAAACAGATGGATAATAGTGTCAACGAGAGGAGAAGAGAGAAGACGGCGTTTCTTTTATCGAGTTTAGCGCAGATTGTTTGGACTCTCTTTCCCTCTTAATCTCCCTAATCTCAGCGGCATTAAGCTTGATCATTTTTGTTTGAAGGAGCAGAACGTGGCGGTAATGGTGTCCTAATAGCCAGCGCTGGGGACACAAATCCGGCGGCCCTGTTTTCTGCTGTGCCTCCATAAGCACCTCTGATTTATTGCACTCTTTATGACAGAGAGGAAAATGATGTGCTGCAGGTATATATCAGCGCAGAAAAGGAAATTGAACGCAGATATCATCTTGTCAGATGGTTAATGCTCTTCCCCCTGTCACATTCGATAGCACCAATTTGGAGAATCCTGCAGAGGTAAAAAGAAGACAATTAACAATGACAGAGCGGTAATGGATGAGCCCATAAAATGAGGCTGCAGGATACTTTGTATGATTTCCACATGAGATAGAGCCACGGGTACATGCTAGCTACGCCGGCATTAACTCCGGGCCCCCCTCTCGCCCCCATCGGCAGGGATGGCATCTCTCCTTCTGAGTAAAAACAGACCATATATCACTGGTGAAAGGGTCATGGGATGCAGTCGCTCTCTTCTGAAGGCACTGTATTGCAGATTGCGTCACGTGAAAGCTATGTAATTACCATAATTATCGAGCACTTGTGGGAATCAGTGGGTTTGGTAAGTCTGTTTGCCGTTACATCGATTTCCAATGGACGATCACCTAAAACATCACTCGCTGTAAATCCATGTGTCAGATGTTATGGGATGGATCTCGCATAAGGGCTAAATTATATGAAGGTCAGGCAGTATTTTAACTCACACTTTGAGACCGCTATAGACTACAAACTGCCGTATCATTTTAGTTCCTCCTCTTAAATCGGCTGTTCAACAGCTCTGCAATCTTGTTTTAATTAAATGATTTTTTTTTTGTTATGAACCCTATTTTGAAGAGAAAAAACATGATGCAAGTCCTTCAGTAAGTCTTCTGTAAGAACCTAGCCGCCTATATATATATAAATATACCAAATATTTCATTCCTAATAGCACTCAGTATTTGAGGACAACATTCAAGATAATTTCTTGGGTTACACTTTATTTCGATAGTCCACTTTAGACATTCTATTAACTATAAGTAACTTTGTAACTACATGTCAACTACATGTCAACTAATTCTCATTAATCTGCAACTACATGTCTACTAACTCTCAGAGTAGACGGTAGGTTTAGGGTTAGTAGAATAAGTTGACAAAGAAAGTGTTAGAAGATATTAAGCAGACAGTCGACTAATACTCTACTAACTGCTAGTTGACTTGTAGTTGCAAAGTTACTTACTGTTAATAGAATGTCTAAAGTGGACTATCTAAATAAAGTGTTACCATTTCTTGCATTATCAACAAACACTGGATTTTGAAACATGAGTTTTGCGTGAATTTTGCAGATAAAAAGTAAGGTGTGATTAAACGACAGTGATTACTGTAACCCCCGGTTTCACAGACAAGGCTTAAGCCTATACTAAAATGTAAGTCTGAGCTGTGTCAACTGAAAGAACGTTGCACTGACTGATCTTAAAATATATCAGTGCCTTTGTTTTGGCTCAAGATGCACACCAGTAACGTGTTTTCTAAGGCACATTTATGAAAAATTACTTAAATGTTCTAATTAAACTATGGTCTAATCCTGGCTTATAGTCTAAGCCCTGTCTGTGAAGCCAGGCCTATATTTACTGCACTTCAGTGTCTTCAAAATGGTCTTTTTTTCTGAATCAAGGCTGGAACTACTCATAATTGGGGGCCAAATGCAAATTTGGAAGGGCCAAAATTTCCCACATTGGTCAAGACAGGACAAGCACCCACTGTTTTATCAGAACGGAAAGGTCAAGCTACTTTTACACGTGAATCGACAGCGTCAGTCATCTCTAAATATATAATGGTATGTTAAAGCACTCATAGACTGTGCATCTATGACCGTGAAAGATTGCAAGTGTCAGCGCTAAAGTAAAAGATGTGCCCTTTCAGAGGTGAAAAATGCTGAAGAACATGCAGAGCGATGATAGGCCTGGCATTTCTCTGCTCCATGATGCTTCTAAAAACGTTTTAGAAGAGTCTCCATTTGAGCTACAGCGAGGTTTAATGACTTTTCTGCTCCAGAGAAGCTTATTGTTCCTGTCTAACAATTTACGGCAGGCTCCAGTGCGCAGGGGATGGAGGGGGAATCGGCCCGCCTAAATGTGTTTTGTGATTTAAATGGTAATTCCATTCAAATCAACATATTTTTGGCACCTCGTGACCTTTTCGTGAAATGAATTCACGCCACTCAACTTTGTCTTGTGGCATTTAAGAATCACAGAGCCAAAAGCTAATTGCCAGAATTCAACTGCTTGTGGAGCGTCTCGTCATTCGCACCGGATGCGATTCTTTAATTTGATTTTAATGTGTCCCTCACGCCTACGGGGGTATGATGACTTTGATAATGATACAGTTGTCATCATCCCACAGTGAACTCTAATACCGGGACATGTTAATTGCTTTTGTGACATTCAACTCATTATGGTCCGTATCATTCTTCAAACTGCAAGGGTGTGAATTGCAACGAGCCCAACTCCAACCCACACTTAGTTTTTTTATCACAATACACTATTCAGGCTTCATATTAGGCGTCCGCGAGGAGACACATAACAAGTCTTCTTTTAAGAGGATTTTTGACTGTTGGATGTAATAATGAACACAGCAGTCGTCATTTAGTCCCGACATCTGAGCCGCTGAAGACGCAATGGACTAAGTTTTGAAGGGAATGCGCCCCCGATCTACCTATATGCTTCTATGTTTGTGCGAATCATTCGTGATCTAGCTTCGCCCTTCAGAAGACGTGGAGATAAGGTTTTTAAATTAATCTTTGCAAATGGCCTTTCCTAATAATGTGATAATTAGCAAGTTTTATGATGAATGCAGCTAAAGTAAACAGCTTGGAAGAGAGGGGCGGGGTCAGCAGAGCTCATTAACATTTAAAGGAAAATGCTACAAAATGCTTGCTCTGAAAAGAGCTCTATTTGACAGGGTAAAAAAGCTGTTTTTACACAACCATTGACAATTTTTAACCAAACTATATTACAGACTTTTCATTAAGACCCTAAAGAATCAAATCAACTTGTGGAAAATGGGCATCCGATGACCCCTTTAACAGAATAAAGAGTTACTAAAGGTCACTGGATATGATGACAACAAAGTTTTTCACAGCTATTGAAGTTCAGTAACTAGAATAATTATCTGTTTCATACGCGTCATTTAGTCCCGACATCTGAGCCGCTGAAGACGCAATGGACTAAGTTTTGAAGGGAATGCGCCCCCGATCTACCTATATGCTTCTATGTTTGTGCGAATCATTCGTGATCTAGCTTCGCCCTTCAGAAGACGTGGAGATAAGGTTTTTAAATTAATCTTTGCAAATGGCCTTTCCTAATAATGTGATAATTAGCAAGTTTTATGATGAATGCAGCTAAAGTAAACAGCTCGGAAGAGAGGGGTGGGGTCAGCAGAGCTCATTAACATTTAAAGGAAAATGCTACAAAATGGCTTGCTCTAAAAAGAGCTCTATTTAATAGGGTAAAAAGGGTGTTTTTACACAACCATTGAGACATTTTAACCAAACTATATTACAGACTTTTCATTAAGACCCTAAAGAATCAAATCAACTTGTGGAAAATGGGCATCCGATGACCCTTTTAACAGAATCAAGAGTTACTAAAGGTCACTGGATATGATGACAACAAAGTATTTCACAGCTATTAAAGTTCAGTAACTAGAATAATTATCTGTTTCATACATGGTTTAATCGCTTGAGAGGTGCTTTTTTCACCCAAATTCAGAAGCATGGTTTGCAAATTTATTTGCATGGCATTTGTGAATATAGCCAAAGCTAAATGGTATGACACACAGTAGGATTTTTAGAAAGGAAAATTTAAAAGAGAGAGAGAGAGAGAGAGAGAGAGAGAGAGAGAGAGAGACAGAGAGAGAGAATTAGGGATTATCAAATTATGAATGATTTTACTGCCACTGCGTGTAATAATCATGTAATCCATAAAAAAGTAACTGTAATCTGATTGAGCATTTTTAAAATGTAATATTTAATTACAAGTAATTTTTTTTTTTTTTTTACAATTGATTACATAATCCAGATTACATGTAATCAATTACTACCCAGCACCTTAGGTAAATAACAAGAAGAATAACAAAGTGCAGTAAATAGCTAAACTATTTGTGCTACAAACCTTTACAATTACAATAACGATATAAGAAATACCAGTTTGCAATATATAAAGCTGCATTTTTTGCACAACCAAAAATAACTGGAAATGGATGAAATGGTTGCACCCGTTCTTACGTTTAAAAAATAAGGTGGATAAGGTGAATCTCTTTAAAACACAATGCATTTCCTTTCTTAATTTCACGCAACATCCATATGACTATGCTGTGTATTATACTTAACAGAACAGATGTATAAAGTAGGGAAGAGATGGCATGAAAAAAAATGACTTTGAAAGAGAGAGAGAGAGAGAGAGAGAGAGAGAGAGAGAGAGAGAATTAGGGAGAATCAAATTATGAATGATTTTACTGCCATTGCGTAATGATCATGTAATCCATAAAAAAGTAACTGTTATCTGATTATGAGCATTTTTTAAATGTAATATTTAATTACAAGTCTTTTTTTTTTACAACTGATTACATAATCCAGATTACATGTAATCAATTACTACCCAGCACCTTAGGTAAATAACAAGAAGAATAACAAAGTGCAGTAAATTGCAGAACTATTTGTGCTACAAACCTTTACAATTACAACAACGATGTAAGAAATACCAGTTTGCAATATATAAAGCTGCATTTTTTTGCACAACCAAAAATAACTGGAAATCGATGAAATGGTTGCACCCGTTCTTACGTTAAAAAAATAAGGTGGATAAGGTGAATCTCTTTAAAACACAATGCATTTCCTTTCTTAATTTCACGCAACATCCATATGACTATGCTGTGTATTATACTTAACAGAACAGATGTATAAAGTAGGGAAGAGATGGCATGAAAAAAAATGACTTTGAACTACTGGAAATGTGAATCTTTCTATGAGAGAAATTGAGGTGACTATCAAGATGGATTCATATCTAATCACTCCATCGACCTGAGAGAAATCCTCAATAAAAAAGAGATTGTGCCACAAACATGAAAAAGTGTCTTTGAGTGCCGAGCTCGCAAACTCTTTAAATGGATGGGAATTCAAAACACACAAAATGATTTTACTGACAGTGCGCTACCAAAGATGTCAAACAAAATAAATGTCATCTCTCGCAGCGTGATGTAGTGAGGAGTTTGAATTCGAAAATGAAACGCTCCACGTCTGGGGTGGGCTACTGAGCGCCCACTTCTCGAGTAATTCACCAACACTTGATCTACATCATATTTGCTGGGAAAGGTTCAAATGTCCTTTTGACGGGTTATTTTTTCTGGAGCGCCAGGGTGCTGTCAGAGGTCAGAGAGAGGCGCAGTGTATGGGAATCAGGTGCCACTGTCCCGCTGACAGTGATGCATTGCTGTGCTCAGGGGGTCACGTATCTGTAAACATGCATTATAAAATCCCAAAGACAAATGTGAGAGACTGACCTGAAAGCGGCAGCGGGAACATGCGTATGTCAAGGGGCAGAGATAGCGCTCTTGTTGCAAATGAAGAGGGTCAAGTAATCAAGCTCAGTTGGGCTTGTGTGTCACTCCCATTATCTAATACTGTCTGAAATGATCAATGAGCTAAAATAAAATGATCACAAGCTAAAATAGGCTCCCTAATGAAAATGGACTGTGTTTTAACACATTCTGCTCAATGTCTCTCCGTGTCAGAGCAGATGGACCACGCGCAGGGCGATGCCGCAGGCCGCTAACAGCCCTAACAGCCTATTTCAGCCGAGCACAGAGATGCTCTCTCACGCTCACTTGAGCAGGGTCACTTAACCATTCAAGTGGCATATCCACTGACCGGCAATCTCTCGACACAAATAACACTAGCTACGACCAATAACTACACATCTCTACCTGCAGAACCATGACACCTTCACTCTCAAGCCCAGAAAATAACAGATTTTAAAAAAGAAAAGAAACTGACATTTTTAAGCTCCGTTATATCAGTGCCAAAGAACACGTGATTTTATTTTACATGGGACTGGTCACTACGGAATAGATGGGTCCCAAAAGGGCTACTACAATGGCATCAATACCTGAAAGCTTGTGTGATGCTGCATTCAAAAATACATACATATATATATATATATAAATATCCTGATTTATCTGCCTTAAAGAACTCTGCATTTCGACAACGGGATACTGTTTTAAAAACTTTATTTCTCAAACCTTGTAGACAACATAAAACAGCACTGTATTTTCACACATAATTCTATGCTTGATAATCATTAGACAATATATCTGCTTTTCTTCAATATTGAAGCAGGTCAAACATAAATTAAGGCACATAAGGCTGAGAACACTGAAGGGCTGTTTTTATGCCGTAATAAATAACCAGACATTCCTATGGCAGTACCTGAACAGACATGTAAACATGGGAGCAATCTCTTGTGGCACAGCACCTAATGTATGCTACACTTCAATAACAGGCACTGAGAGGATATAAATATTATAAATATACTTTTGAACAGGACATTTTTGCATCATTGCATATTGTAAATAAAATTTTTTTTAAATGCATTGTCACAAAACAGTGCTTATATGGAGAATTAAATTAAACGTATGTCAATAGCTGCTTGTCTTGCCAAATACGAGAAAAACAGAGTTATGTGCTGAAACTTCTGCAAAGTTTAACTTCAGGTTCTATTGTAAACAAAGACACAATGTTTGAATATTAAACTCCGCAATGTAACTAATTATTGAATATTCACCGCTCTAATTGGTAGTTTTACAAAGAAAGAAAAAAAGCCCCCACAACAATCCCTTTGACCACTGAACTATTTCATAGACTTATTAATCTATGAAATAACACTGCAATTATACGGTGTAGATATTAAAAGGAAACGAATAAACTAAAGGTAAAGAATATGAAAATCAAACACACATACACACGCAAGATGAACAGACAGGTTTATATTGGCAAAGTCTCTCTCGCTCTATTCCACTTCCATGGCGGACACATCATGCTTGCCGTCTGATTTGTCAGGGAGGCCGGTCTGCTGATCTGCATCTCCTGGCTTCTTCTCTTCTGCTTGCTGCTCTCCAGGTTCTGCTTTCACATGCCCTGGACTGGCTGCTTTACCCTCTAATGAACAAACAAAACAAGTGCTTGTTAGCAAGATTTCTATTTCACTGCGAAAAGATATATAATTGGCATGTAATTGGAATTTGATGCAAAAAATACAACATTGCTAGATCTAAATTTGGTGCATCATTATTTATACCACCATTAATACCCTAAAAGTGCTCAAAGTTAAAACAAGGCATTATAGACATAACAGTATGACTTTCTGTAAAGCTGCTTTGTATCCGTGTGTACTGTGAAAAGTGCTACACAAATAAGTTTGATTTTCTTTCGTTTTAAAATGATCTACGTAAACCTAGCTTAACCTAACAGTCACAACTCAGCTTCATCCACATCCACCCAGACCATTTACTCAAACTAAACTGCAAAAGAGCCTTGATCAGAAATGGGTTATGACGACAACCATTAGCAAATAATGAGTCAGAGAGATCAGAGAGAAGGTGGTAAACAGTCATGTAAAATTAAATTACAATATTTTTTTGCATTTATTTGCTCAAAACAAGACCACAAATCAATGTAAAAAATAAATAAATAAATAACCCTTACTGACCTCAAACATTTGAATAATGTAGAATAAGGGACTATAGACAGTCAGCCAATTATTAAATCATATATAAAGGCCAGAGTTTCCAGAATGTACAGTGCAAAAATATAATGCTTAAAATACCATTCATAAAACAACAAAACTATTCATTAAAAACCAGCAACCAGACTAAAAGAGAAAAAAAAAAAATTCAAAAGAAAATTTTACATTTCTAAAAAAAAAAATGAATTCCAAAAATGAGGATGCGTAATTTAAACTGAGCACACACTCGATGTATCATCAGTCATCACTTGCTATTGGCTGAGTATATCATAACAGAAAAGAGCAAAACAGTGCGTGTGTGTGAGAGCGGCAGGTACAGACACAGGGTAAAGCCCTACTAACTAGGCAGCACAGTGGGGGGGAATATAAGACTCTAAAGCTTTTAATCACCTCACAGATCTGCTCTCAGCACATCAGCAAATGTCCTCTCAGAGGGCACGAGCAGCAGGGACACACACACACACACACACTCACAATAAACCTGCAGTAAACAAACCCACCCCTTCAAAAATCCTCCTTTAATACTGCACACAAGCCCTCACACTCCTCAGAATATCAGGAGCATCTAAACATCGTCTCCTCCTGCTGCTCAGGTGAACTCTGGTGGAGATCTGGTACCTGGGGCAGGTGGAGAGCTAGACAGGTCTGTCTCCATGGCAACAGCAGGGGGGTCTTGGCTCATCTTGGTTTCGGCAGTGAATTCTGGGAGACGCGGGGCCTTGGGACGTGTCTTCCGGGCTGGGTTCAGGAAATAACAGTAGGCACACCTGAACGCTAAAACACAAACAATAAAAAACAAACTCATCTCATCTGAATGATCCTCAGACATATGAATATGAAAATAAACATGTAGCACATTAATAATGATCTGTGAATGCATCAGAGAGACATTCACACTTGTTTACATTCAAAAAAAGTCCTCTTCGGATTTAAAGAGCTCAGTGACATACTGAACAGTTAAACGTCGCTTAAAGTGCTGAATTTCCCTCTCAATCTTACCAATATATTCAAACTCCTCCTTTAAAGCCATGCCATTATGAGACAAACACTGCTGGCATATCAGAGCGTATCTGCAATAAAAAGAGAGAAATTATTTAACCGGAAAAGCTTAAACCATTGTGTTGGTTAAGTGTAAGGATGAAAGAAACCACATGGCATTAAAACCATATTCACACTCTTAACAGATGTTACTAGTCTGATAAACCTAGCTTAGCCTTCAAAGCTTCATCCCCATCCACCCAGACCATTTACTCAAACTAAACTGCAGAACAGCTGGTCCAGAAACCAGGGTTATGACGACACCACAAGCACATGATGAGAGTCAGAGAGAGGGTGAGAAACAAGTTCAATTAAATTACTTAAGATTTGCAAGATTTGTAATGAGATTATAAATCTTGCATGAAAAATTTAGAACGTTTGGGGTAAGATTTTAAAAGTTTTAAAAATAATAAAAAAAAAAAGTCTTCTATACCAACGAAAGGCTGCATTTATTATATCAAATTCAGTAAAAACAGTAATACTGTGAAATGTTTAACATTTACACAACCACCTTCTATTATATTTTAAAATGTAATATATTTCTGTATTTCATGCCCGACAAAAGGAAAATGTGATCGCTTTGGCAAGTACCAGTGCATGTTTTCTCAAGTTAGGCAATGCAGTATATTATTCATGTGTGTAGCACAGAATGGGTAGGGAGAGATACACAACATTTCACATCACTGAGCAATAATATATGTCATTTATAATTCAACCCTGATTAAGAAAAACTGTGAAAATGTTTTACTTGCAAATGTATCTCATTACAGAAGCTGAAATGCATTCCAACATGTTCAGGTTTTCTTTTTGTTATTTAAAAAAAAAAATTTAGTTTTTAAATTTATTTAAAATGTAATTAAACTGATATTCATTCTCTGAGCTTGGCTGAACTGAAGTCGAACTTCTCTGTATTACATGGTGATCTTTCTTTGTCAGAAATCATATCACACCTTGATTTTGCTCAGTGTAAAGATATAAATCATGATTTCACAATAGACCATTCACCTGTTCTGAGGTCCATCACCCAATAGGCACTCAATGACCCTTTCCACGGTACCTCGCTCTCTGGGGAGGATAGGTCTGGCCAGCGGAGGACCTGGAGGGTGCATTCCTGCGAACACACACACACACACACGTCAGCACACTCACCAGACCTGTGATGGCATCTGTGGCTCAGTGCTGCATGGCCGATGATGAATGATAAGGGGGACAGCTTTTAATAACGACACTGATATGGACCTCCCTCCTCATGCCCGCTGTGATCCACACTCATAATTAATATAATTTAACATCAAGAGCGATCATAGCGAGAAGACTGGTCATTTCTGCCAGACTTGGCATAGTCAGGCATCCCTGCTGCTTACTCATTTACTGGCATATGGAGACGCCGCAGTGGACCAAGGTGCTTTTCACTTCCAATTTCTTCCTAAAGGTGTTTGCTTGAACAGAACCCAGAACTGTTTGCATAGAGCAGACCTTGCACGACTAACACAGCGGGGCCGGTGTCACCTGTCAGTCACTGCTAGCAGATGTTTGTAATCGACCAGGGATCAAAAAAAGAGTGCTCTCCATCCATAAGATACAGTTAAATCACAGACCTGCTCCTGTGTTATTTTAGCATTAGATATACACCGATATAGCATTTATTAATACTTTGAATTAGCATTTACTTTTAGCTTTAATTTTATATTTTAATTTTAGTAATTTTATGTGTATTTGTCATTTTAGTTTTTTATATTTCTATGTAGTTTTAATTTTATTTCAGCTTTGGTAATTTTAATTCTTTAACTTGCAGTTAGTTGGCATGCAAACATTTTGGTTTACCTTTTCATTTCACTTTATATCAGTTAGCAAAAATATTTGTATAAAACCAGACCAAAAGAGCTCTTATTTTAGTATTATTTATATATTAATATAGCATTTATAAATTTTTGGAATTAGCATTTTTACATTTTCAAACGTAATTTTAATTTTTGTAATTTTACTACTTAAATTCAATTAGTTGCCAAGGCAACATTTTTAATTTTAATAGTTTTAATTAACCATAACAATACTGGTTTTCTCAAGGTCTTCTTGACTGCTTATTTCTGATGCAATTCACAGACTCCACATTACTCTTCATTCACTCTTCAAATGAGGTAAAATGTAGAGCACATTTTCTCATAGTTTTGTTTGTTTATATAAAAACCTTGGTTTGGTAAATGGAGCAGATCACTTGGCTATTAAGAAAATCCAAATGCTGTGAATAGTTCATGTACTGCAGAAATCGAACATACAATGTATGATATTCAGGCGTTTCAAAAAAGGGGTAAGGTTCCTTTAACAACAAAGGAAATGAATACAGATCTGTTATGAAACACTACTAACAGCCCATCTATGACAAGCAAAGCCAATCAGATGTTTAGTGAGGGACATGAGACTCACCCATCGCTTGGAAAAGCGTGCCAGCCGGGGTCCCAGGCCTCCTGATCAGACCATGTGGGGTTGAGGTAGACAGACCTTTTTCAGGTGGCCCTCCTGGGGCAGACAGTGGAGTAGGGGGGACTGCAGGGGCAGGGACAAGAGGTGGAAGTCCAGCAGGACGAGGGGACACATGCCGCTGACGCAGCTCTGAGAAGAAAATTACATGATTCTGACAATGAAATATGAAACCTGATAAGCTGAAGTCTACATTTGGAGTCGCTAACATAATTCAGTCATAAATAAAGTGATCTAGAAACAGGAAAAATGACTCAAATCATTTTGTTTCTACCACCATTCCTAAATTATAACACAGAAACCTACCGGTTAAAACCCAACTCACATGTTGCTGGTTAAAACTACTTTCCCTGCCCATGTGGCTTTTCTTTCATCAGTAAGAAATGTATTAAACATTATTACAAGTAGTTATTACATTCTGATGAATGAAAATTCATCTTTTTTTTTCCCTTTTCACGGGAAGTCATGGCCTAATGGTTAGAGAGTCGGACTCATAACCCAAAGGTTGCGGGTTCGAGCCTCGTACCGGCAGGGATTGTAGGTGGGGGGAGTGAATGTACAGTGCTCTCTTCCACCTTCAATACCACGACTGAGGTGCCCTTGAGCAAGGCACCGAACCCCCAACTGCTCCCCGGGTGCCACAGCATAAATGGCTGCCCACTGCTCCGGGTGTGTGTTCACGGTGTGTGTGTGTGTGTTCACTGCTGTGTGTGTGCACTTTGGATGGGGTAAATGCAGAGCACTAATTCCAAGTATGGGTCACCATACTTGGCCACATGTCACATTCACTTTCATATATTAATAAGAATGACATGTACATGGTTCAGCAGCGAGTTCATGTTAATTTTATAGGGGGAATACCTTGGCCTGGCCTTGGAGTTGCAGGTGGGCCAATGGTTTGAGCCTCTAACTCCTTCAGAAAAAAGTAAACAAAAACATGAATATTTGCACATATGTAATAGATTAATTTGTAGATTTAATATTAAGGTACTTACAAGCTTTTTCTTAGAGTCTGGGACAAACCGTTCCAGAATCAGCTTGGCATTTCTGTAGGTTTCGGTTTCCATGACCTGTTCAAGCTGTTTGAGAAAACATTACAATCACGTAATCACAATTACATCAAACGGTGATGCCAACTGACTAACATTAAATACTGAAAACATGTATCGTAAGGAATTTCAAACACCTTTTCGATTTATAAAGAATGCATCTGTCCAAGTCAAATGAAGGAGCTAGACCTGCTGCTTATATTCGGGTTTAAAAACAGAAAGAAACTCAACCCGTTTTCTCACCGTCTTCTGTTTAGTTTTATTTTAAAACTTAATTTCAGGGAAAGAGCAAATAGTGCTAATTATTTAACTTTAATGAATAGAATAATTACAAGCCCTACTGCGATAATGGGGATGTGAAAATCCATCAGCTGTAATTATTGAAAGTTATTAGACATGACAGTGGATGACAAGCAATTTCTCAGATTTATTTCCTCCCATCACTAAACACTATTAATTTAAAGACAAGTCGTTACCCAAGCACTTTACCAAGTAAAGTCTCTTTGCCAATTACCCGCTGTCTCCATTGATTTCAGATTATTTATTAGGAGCAGAAATTATCTCTCTCTCTCTCACTGACAGTAGAGGGGCACAATATGATGAAAGGAAAACAGGACATTGTTGTGTGCTAACATTAGCATAGGGCTAACCAGCTCACAGGGGAAGAGGGAAGCACCCCGACTAGGTGAATTCGCTCATATTAAAAGATCCTACCATATATGAGAAATATCAGAAACAGATGCAAAGTAGGCCAAAATGAACTACACACCAGGAAGTGACATTCAAAGAAAGACACTGCTACTGATTACTCACTATTTTCTTTTTGTCTGCTTTCAGCTCTTCTAATTTTTCATCTAAGATGCAAAAAATAAAAAGAACAGAAAAATGAATGCGCAGATATGATCAACACTACTGGGTAGGGATGGGTATTTTTAAGGTTTTAATGGTATTACTACTCTTATCGATACTGCTTGTCGATTTGGTACTTTAACGGTATTCTTATCGGTACTTTTTGTTTTATATATGACAAATTAAGAGCGGAATTAACATTGCTTTATATTCTGAAATGTAAAATACATATTTAATGAAACTAATATAAAACGATGGCCCAAGTGCCAGTCTGTCACTTTAAGACAATATATAGACACACATCGGATTTTCTCCCAACTGTTCTCCTCCACTTAAGACATAAAATGTGTTTAAGAAAATACTCTCCAAGCCGGCCATTTTGACATATTTGTGTGTGTATTTGATCGTTTGGACATGCGCCCGAAGCTCAAAGTGTAATTTGTTTGTCCGTTTTGAAGCGCGCCCCGCGCACACATTTCAGCCTGAGGAACAGTGGCTCTTGTGCGGATTGTGCGTTCAACGTTTTATCATCAAACATGTCCCGCAATTTAGCAACAGTAAAGACGGCATTTTACAACAATCACCGACCAATTCTGACGTTAAGTTTGGGTTTTAGGGAGGAACGAATGTGCACCGCTGTGAAGGGAAAGAAGTTGCGCAATACGAAACGCAGCTAGTTTTTAATAGCTTTACTTCATGTCTTCTTTTGTATAATCCTTAGAAGCCAAAATCGAAATTAAAAAAATAAAATTAGCTTAATAAAACAGCCACAGACCTAAAGTGTAAGCAGATGTTTGAATGTTTAGTTCACTCTGGTGAGATAGAATTTGCAAGATAATGTACATATAGCAATAATAAATATATGTGTGTTTTATTCATTTCTCCAGTACTGATAGCAGAACCGTTAACGTCAGAGCTTATCGATACTCCAGTCTTTCATAATTTAGCCCCGGGACCGACTAAATACCGGGTTTCGGTACCCATCCCTACTACTGGGTCTACATAGTAGACTGACCTCAAAATGAGAACAAATATAAAATCAAGTTCAAATTAAGATTTCGCTGCTGTTTACGGTTCGCAAGGAAATTCTTACGGTTTGTCTCCATTCGTCTGTTGTATAAAACAATCAGCAGTTTCCTCAGCAGCCAAACTCTGCAGACAGGAAAAAAAAACTCATTTCTAAAGTCATCACCATGGTATTTTTGATATTCATACACATCAAATAACTAGAAAATGTACACTGAATCAAAACCAAATGCATACAACTATCCTTCTACTGGTCTGAATTCAACGACTGAAAGTACTTACAACAGAGGAAACATCAAGAATGGTGATGCCACAATTAATTTTCCCATCATCTGCTCCGGGATGTACCACGCGTAGACGACTGTACAGGCTATCAAGTACAGCAGGGCTGAGTACAACAGCAGTCTGTAAACCCATAACTTCAGCTGCTTCTGGTTCTTCTCTCTGTATTCCTCAAGGGCCTGGATATCCTGAGGGAGATCAATTAAAACACTCCATAAAACTCCATAAGGGCAGGGACTATTCATTTGGCAGATGCTTTTATCCAAAGCGACTTTTTTGTTTTGTTTAAAAAAACAAACAAACAAGTGATTCATCATAAGATGGCAATGAACATCAGAAGTGCCTGTTATACAAGTTTTCCGATATAGTTCAAAACAATAAAAGCTAGGAAAGGAAGATATTAAGAGAAACTAAGGGCATAAAAAAGTGAAAAATAGATTTTTCTATTTCTTTTTTTTTTTAGAATTAGTAAGTTGCATTCAAATAGCAGGATAAAAACTGCTCAGATATGGAGTATCATTCATATTTAATTACATTTTTATCAAAATTACAACAAGAAAAAGCACGTTATGTGTTTGTCTTTAAAATTTTACCTAGTATTGATTAGGAAAAGTATTGGAAAAGTTGTGTTTTCAAAACTTGAACCAAATCCCCATGACCTAAATACCTAAGGCAGAACTTGAGAGACTTGTTCTGATCAGAACCTGCAAAAATGTTATTTAACTGCGCACTGATCTAATCTGGTCATGATACGAATCAGGTCAAACGTGTTTAAATCACACGTCTTTGACTTCTAAACAGTAAACGTACAAACAAGTTATTTGTACAATACTCAGCCAAGCTCTAAGATATGGCAATTGAACAGACCTCTCTTAATGAGGTGTTACTACATTGCCCCCATCCTAAAATATCTAATGCCAGTTACACAGTGCCTGTACTGTAGCAGACTTGTGTGTCTGTCTGTAGCCTTGTGTTATTCTATGAGCCACAACTGAACCTAAAAATACAATTTAAAAAGTCACCTTCAAAAATAAATTTGTAAATATACCTGCACTGTAAGTAAGACCAGTTCAAGTATTTCCATGGACTAACTGCATAAGGACACCATCAATGTCAGGAAAGTATAATAGACTGAATGAGTGATGCCAGGAATGGTTGAAAGGCTTGTGCAGTTTTATACCTTATCAAGACCATCCAAGACCTCCACAGTGGTTGGCTTTGCCTGTGGATGGATACAGTACAGTTGGCAACAATAAAGCAAGCTCTCACCAAGAATAACGCAATCTTTGCACAGCTGAAATTGGTAGGAGGTACAAAAGGTACAAAAAATTGTGAAGTTTCTCTATTTAGATTTCTGTACACCTCAGCATGTTATATCAAATCACACTTTTAATAGCGAGACCTTTGAAAGAATAATTCACCCAAAAATTGAAATTTGCTGTAAATTTACTAACCATCATGCCATCCAAGATTAGCATTACATCACTTGCTCACCAATGGATCCTCTGCAGTGAATGGGTGCCGTCAGAATGAGAGTCCAAACAGCTGATAATAACTTCTTGTGAAGATCAAGCATCAAACACAGTCCAGAACAGTTATACAAATACGACAGTGTATTTTGATGCAAGACGTGATTCTGATGGACATTTTCACTGGAGGAAGCGTTATTATGGATTGTGGACTTCTATTTTGGCTACAAGCGACAGTTTAAAGTTAAAACACCTTAACATAATAGATTTGTTTCTTACAAACATGCAGTTTTTCCCTTCACAAGATTACGGTGATGTTTTTAATCAGCTGTTTGGACTCTCATTCTGACGGCACCCATTCACTGCAGAGCATCCATTAGTGAGCAAGTGATGCAATGCTACATTTCTACAAATCTGATGAAGAAACAAACTCATCTACATCTTGGACGGCCTGCGGGTGAGTACAATTTCAGCTAAGTTATAATTCTTGGGTGAACTGTTCCTTTAAAGCTTTGTAGCAGTCAAGAAAGACAACGCCACACCATATATCTGTGTGGCATTTCGATCAAACCACATTAAAATCAAATTGCAGACCTTAACATTAATATTGGATGCAGCCTAAGTGACTGATCTTTGAGTGACTGAAGCACATTTACCCTCCACCGAGACACCACAGCCCCCATCTTGTGAGGGCAGTCCTTCTCTCTAAGCCTGGGCTCTGTTACTCTTGTTACTCCACGCCGAAGCCAGACACCTGCTCACAATAAAGACAACTGTTTTTTTTCAGCAATAACATTTAAGTAACAAACAAGATCATGATAGTGATTTTTTCCACTTGAGATAACATGCATTATAAAACCTCAGCAGACTTTCATTTACAGTATTTGAATGCTTAAGTCACACTTGTAAGAAGTGTGTATATCTTCAAACAATCGCCACATGAGTTTTTCCTCAAAACTAAATGTATGTTTCTAATCCATTTAATTTTTAGTCAATGTATTTAGTCGCTTCTCAAGTTCACAGGTGTCCTAGCAGAGGAACCACAGGTGTAGACAATCACATTAACTAGCAGCATGTCTTAATTTGCAACAATGTATTTACTGCTTAGTCATTTCAAACCACACAAACTTCTTTTCAAGAAATGTTCTATGTAAAGAGTGTATCTGTCAGTGTTGGGGGTAACTCATTACAAGTAACGCGAGTTACGTAATCAGATTACTTTTTTCCAAGTAACTAGTAAAGTAACGCATTACTTTTTTAATTTACAAGAAAATATCTGAGCTACTTTTTCAAAAAAGTAATGCCAGTTACTTTGTTTTCCCATTTATTGACTGACAGCTCTCAGTCAATATGTCCCCATATTGGGAGAAATCGCAATCAAGCCCTGCTCATATTTAAAAAGTAACGCCAAAGTAACGCAAAAGTAATATAACGCATTACTTTACATGAAAAAGTAACGTAATTAGTTACTTTTTTAAGGGAGTAACGCAATATTGTAATGCATTACTTTTAAAAGTAACTTTCCCCAACACTGGTATCTGTGCCATCTTTCTTCACATCAAATACCTCTTCGTGTTCTGTTGCAGTGGCATTAAGAAAGTGTGGCTCATGCAGGCTTAGATGCATCAGATCAGTGATATCAAATATCACCACAGCTCACACAAAATCTGGAGGCTCTGTAAAGTAACAAGACACTCCCCTATTTTAAACCACAGAGTCCTCAAGAGCTCAGACAGAGGGCCCTTCAACCACACAGACTGCTCTGAGAGTGAATGAAACAGGGTGGACTGTGGTGGGAAAACTGCGAGGAGCAGCAATGAAAGTCCCTTCGTTTATAACTTCATTCAGCCTCACCCGTTCAACTTAAGAGTAAGACTAATGCGTTTTAAGAACAGAAAACAAAATCAAGCTCTTATATCTCAGGAAAATCAGGTTGACTGTGAAGCTTTAAAAACGACCCTTTAAAACCAGAGGTGGACAGTAACTAAATACATTTAGTTGAGTATTGTACTTAAGTACACTTTTTGAGTATCTGTACTTTACTTGAGTATTATTTTTTCTGGGAACTTATGACTTTAACTTCTCTACATTTGAAAGACAAATATTGTACTTTTCACTCCGCTACATTTCTATCAAGGTCCTCGAAGCAGAAAGTCGTTACTATGCAGCAGCTTTGAAAGTCAGTGGGTGATTTTTTTTCTTCTCTAAAACGTGACTCTCTTTTTTTTTCAGACAGTTTATCAGTAATCACTCTTGGGGCTACATGAAGTGATTTCCCAGCATTGAACACTGACCAGCTGCAAACGTGATATTTATTTACAACAATTCAATAATAAGAAGTTAATATTGTGGTATATATTAGAAACAATATTGTCTGATTTTGCTCAATTGTGTGCATGAAAATATTACCTATAAAGCCACAGAAGAACTGTCGTGCGACCCCTAACAAAACACAAGTACCACGAAAACATTTTTTGTTTTGATGTCAATTTTTTTTTTGCTTTTTTGTTAAAGCAGTGTTGCTGTTGTAAAGTTATACAGCTACAATTGTGTTGCTGGGTTTTAAAGCAGGTTTGGGTTTTTTCTCTTCCTTATCACTCTGTATTTACAGGATTTCACTGTCCACTCTGTTCAAATGTGGACGAATGGTTACACATAGATGTGTGCACACACTGTCAGAGCTGTGTGAGATCACTACCATCCTGCTTTTGTGGGGGGGTAGGGGTGTTAATTTTTCCCCCATAGGTTTTTAACATTCTAAAAGCTCTTTATTCCAAAGATACTACAAGCTAGTAGGTGTAATGTATTGTAAGTTGCTTCAGAAGTATTGCAAGTATTACGTACAACAATAAAACAGTGCATTGACATAAAAAAAGAAATTTACTTTTGGTACTTAAGTACTTTTAAAAGCAAGTACTTCTGTACTTCTACTTAAGCAACAATCTGTCTTTACAACTTTCACTTGTAATGGAGTAATATTTGACCAGCAGTATCTGTACTTTCACTCAAGTAATAGAGTTGTGCAAGTTACTTTGTCCGCCTGTGGTTAAAACAGATATACTTGTAACTCGTTAGGTGTTTACTATCTGTTTCTAGCTTCGATATGTTAGCTGAAACATTGCGCTTTAAATGTGTCATTAAAGAATAAACTCGACGACTGCTGATATTTCCCAAAACTACAATAGCAGGAATCCTTTAATTTGTATATGCAGATCTGTCAGCTGATACAGCGGCCATTATTAGACCAAATGCTGTGCTCTCTTTCATGCAGCGCGCTGTTACGCAGCTTTCTTGCGCATTATCACGCCGAACCCTGTCATAACGAAACATAATTTAGGATGCCTTACCCGTGAATATTTATTGCCTTATTCTTCCTCTACTTCAGCGGTCTACGTAACCAAGCTGCTCCCACAAGCCCGCGCGGCACGGAGTCGCCTCCTTCCGGCACCGCTCTGTCACGTGATCAAGCACTCTCTCTCTCTCTCTCTCTCTCTCTCTCTCAAAGCGCGGGAAAATAGAACGAACTTCGCGCCGTTCTAGAGTTCACCTCAGCACGGAAACAAATGGCTTATTGCAAAAATACATATAATACTATAATAGATAATACAAATTATGTTTGCGGATGTGACGATCTTGCTGTTACTGTATTTGTAAACAAAAGTCGTGTAAAAATGAATTAAAAGCTTTATACAACTTTTAGGCTATTTAAAATAATGAAATTGAAGTAAAAGTATAATCAATTAAAAGTATTAATGAGTGAATGAATGTCCAATCAGTAACACTTTTATGCTATTGACTGAAGTGGAAATGCATATACACAATGCTAATATTTCAGCAGAAGTAATGTATAGGCTACTTGAGAAGTCAACATATATGCAAATTACTGCCATACATTACATCGGTTTATTCAGATTAAGATCATTGGAAAGTACAGTTTACATATCAATGTATTATTCTGATTATTGTTTAAAGGCATATTACAGTCCTGGCAAAGAGGAAAAACCCCTGTTTATGTGTTCACATACAACAAAAACGGTCACTGGATAACTGTTCAGTAAGTCACTACTTTATTATGACTTATGGCTTATGAAAGTTTTTAATAGCAGGCCTACTTTCTGAAGAAAAAAGTAGAACTTGAAAGATCTGTTGGTGTAACCTAATGCTTTTTGGTTATTTCAGTGATGGTAATATTTTTAACTGAAAAGTCAATGAAGCACATTTTTAGGTTATTATTCTTCTCAGTTGCCCAGAGTTGACAAAAATAGGAACATACAACAGGAATGTATGATTTGCCATGATTAAAGAGAGGTAGAATGTGTATACTGTGTGTGTGGTTTAGAAAACATTACATTATCTGGCATTGTCTGTATTTAGTCATTTTTACAGTATCCCAGTATTTGTAATTAATTCAGCTAAATTAATGTCTTAAATTAATCTGGCATGAAATATCTCAAAAGCTACATAATCCTTTTCAGTACTCTGAAAAGTAGTGATCTGAAATTTTGTTTCAAAATAAAAAAAGGTGCATATTAGCATTATTTGGACATTATATTGCTATATGAGACCACTGCAAGACTGTTAAAAAGCACAGCAAATATTTTGTGAGAAAACTGCCAATGCTTCTTATGGTTGGTGCTCTATATTTCCAGTCTGATAGCTCTGAAATGGAGAGAGGATGGGGCATTCAGCATGAAATCTACATCTAGCATAAGTGCTAGAACGACCATACTGCCTCAGCTGGAATAATGAAGATCAGCACCACGGACAGCAACTACACTTATAAACGTATAACTCTCACAACACAGTGTGAGTAGATTGAATTCAGTGCACTGTGTACTTCATCATAAAGTAACAAATTTAGCTTGTATATGGCCGTAAAGCAATAATGCATCTTCCATAAGAACCAGTTGTACAATATGTTTCTATGTCACTGGACCAGAAGTACATATGTTCTCAGTGTTGGTGGTGACCACTCTGGACTAAGATCTAAAAACAAGACCTTGATTATTATGACATAGAGCAGATATTTTAAGATACTTAAAAAAAAAAAAGATAAAAGACAAAAGAAAGTCAATTGAAATCAAAAACTGTTTGGTTGCCAAAATTCTTCAAAATACCTTCTTTTGTGTTTTGCAGAAGAAAGAAAGTCATACATGTTTGGGACGACATGAGGATGCGTAAATGACAGAATTTGAACTATCCCTATAAGATATACTGGCATTGTGGAGTCAAAAATGATATTTTATTGGCTTGTGTATTTGTACATGCATAGGTTGTGGGGTTGTTGTGTTGCTCGCCACTTGTCCCCACATAACATACAATCTATAAAATACACATTAAAGGCAGACTGAGAGCATGCATTATCTTTTTATTAT
This sequence comes from Sinocyclocheilus grahami, assembly GCF_001515645.1. Classification (NCBI taxonomy): domain Eukaryota; kingdom Metazoa; phylum Chordata; class Actinopteri; order Cypriniformes; family Cyprinidae; genus Sinocyclocheilus; species Sinocyclocheilus grahami. The sequence continues at coordinate 107,396 of NW_015505279.1, read as the reverse complement.
GACACTTTTCTTATGTCCATTTGTTTCTAAAAGCATTGCTGAATGGTATTTAATACTAAATAATGTAATTGTAAATGAGCTGCAGCATCTTCATTAAGAGATCCTCTTCATTCAATATCATTAAATAGTTTAGCAAATTAAACACCCTGATAGCAGATTAAACACAAACACACTCACACACAGTTTGTCCTTCTTTGAAAGATGCACACTGCAAGTGAAGGCAATTTTCAAGGATAATTGCGAACATGTTTTAATACATATGCATGAAAAACATGTTCTTTTTTTGAGGGAGAGTCGCTCCGACTTAACGTGCTTATGCAATTGATTGAGGGGATGACCTGCTATTCCAAATGTTATTTGAGAACTATCAAAATGTGCAGACTTGCAAATTGCCCATGCTTGTATCTGAATTACTACCCCATTCATCATCATTATGGGTTGATAAGTTAATTTAACCATTTCATTCTGTCTTAATGAGCTATAGTTAAATTAATGTCACATAATATATGAAAGCAACATTTGAACAGAAGCGTTCATTTGAGACAAACAAGGGTCGTTTCATTTAATGCATAAATCTCCTCATCACAGCCGGTGCTTCTGTTACCACTAACCTTTTCCCTTCTGTTCCCTCGGTATTCTTTAATGCTGTCAACAAAAAACAAAGCAAATAATAAAGCTTTGTTGAAGACTAGCCTAGCTGTTTAAAAGACGGCCATTGACTCAATGTACGCCATTGTTTGGTGTATTTTCCGGTTTCAATCACGTTCACCATTTTTTTTACGCAGTCCATTTACCCAAAACCAAATTATGGCAGCATATATGGCGATCTATAACGCAGTATCATCCAGATCTAATTTATAGGGCGGTGTAGTCGTTAACACGTCGAACTGTGAGGGGTTTAGTCCCGTCTATGCAACATCTGCATGGGACCGGGATCACCCTGCTTAGACTTCCCCGAGAAAATGAAATCTGTAGACACTTACCAAAGTCTTCTGATTAAAAACTAAAACCTGTCTTTATAGCATCATTCTTGCGTGGACCTGTTAATATAGCTATGGTATCATTTCACTGAAATTTGAGTGCAGGTGTTCCGTTGAGTGCACCGTTGTGTTTGTGAAGTTCCACCTTAAAACAACAGTCTTTTGCCCCCACGTGCTCCCTGTAGTTCGGATTTTGTCCTCCCCGCAGCAGCTGTCACCTCGCATTACTCGCAGTCAGCTAAATGAAACATTATTCTAAACATATGCATCGTAATCAGTTCGGTCACACTTACAAGAGCACGCGTTAATAAGGCAATCAATCACAGTGGAACAAGCGAGTTGTTCTGCAACAGCTCATAAACAGTGTGTAATGAAGAATTGGAGGTTAGCATGACACGCGCTGATCAGATAATCAATGTCAAAGATGCGATGAATGTCAGTAAATGTAGTTTTTATGTCGTTTCTATAAAATCTCCAATTTACAACAAGCAGTTCAATTACCCAGAAAATACAGTCAATTAAATGGGCGTGATTGGACAGTAGCGGGAGGATCATCGATCTTTGCATTTTTATCTTGGTGGTGGACATTTAATTTGGTTTTTCTATTAGCACCGAAATAAAGAAAAAAATAAAATATATTAAACAACCTGCAGATTTATTTTCTTGTCAAAAGCAATTCGGCTAAGGTGACAGACAGTTTGCTGCATTTTATGATGAATTCTTTTTTCAGTCTTTGCACATTGGATACAAAACTGATGGCGTTATTGTGGCCAGTGTTTTTCTGCCCTCTGTCTTCTCCAGTTTGCCTCTCCATCTATCTCAATGCCTTTGTTGTATGGGTTGTAACCCTCGCCTTGGTAAAGAGCATAACGAAACATGGCGATACATCACACTCTTGCTGCGCCTCTAATCCCATTTCTTTAATGGGGACGTTCAAAAAGAAAGCAACTTATCTCAAAGCCCCCCGGGAATATTCCGGTGTATATTTAACCAGGCTGCAATTAACGACAGTATCAGCTTGTATCATTTAGAGGTAATGTAAAAATAATGGTAAATTATAGGGCCGGAATGACCCGTGATCGCAGACTCCATATTCCCTGTAGTTTTAGTGTCGTTTTAATTAATGCCAGACTCACTTTCTCACCAAGGAGAAAAAAATGTTAACAGAGCAGGAACGCTTCACACACTATTGCCTTTTTTTCATTGAAATATTGATCTTTAAAAAGAAGATGAAAAGACCTCCGTTGATTTAAAATCACATTTTAAAAATGTAGGCTACTTACAATACATTTAATTTAGCCTACACTCTTAAAAATAAAGGTGCTTCAAAACGTACTTCAAGCGATGCCACAGAAGAACCATTTTTGGTTCCGCAAAGAACCATTCAGTCAAAGGTTCTTTAAAGAACCTTTGACTGAATGGTTCTTTGCGGAACCAAAAATGGTTCTTCTGTGGCATCGCTTGAAGTACGTTTTGAAGCACCTTTATTTTTAAGAGTGTACGTGTGTTTATTATTGTTTAGAATTAGACTGAACCAAAAAAAAAACTAATTCAGAAATTTAAGTAATAAAAAGATGGTAAAACAGTGGACAAAAACGTTATAGGCCACATATTATATTTGATTTGTACTTGCTTTCAGTTAATAGTTATTAGTTATTTGCAACGTGCACAATGATAACGATATTAAAAATTGCTTTTTAAATATTTATTTTCCAAGAACAACACCATCAATAAATAACATAATATACATTTTTATATTGCACATTTTTCTCAAGTGAAAATATGAAAATTCATACAGTCGGCAATATGTAAAATACAGAGACGTAATGTACAGAGTTGTGTTTCACGGCAACCCTTGGGAGAGGAGCAAAACACTGGGATTTTAGTATTGTCATTTATTGAACAGACGGCAGCCAGCCCCGCGCAACAACTCAGAAACATCTTCTTTCATTTGAAACGGTAACAGCAAATGCAATACGCTTTATATACAATGAGTGATCATTTTGGCTTGCTACATGATTTGAGGCCTGATATTCCTTCGCTTTTAAATTGTTCTGGTCTGGTGAACTAATGTCAGATTAATTGAGTACCTAAAACATTTGTGTAATCCTAACATTAAATAAACATCATCCCGTTGCGAATATAGTTGTTCGCAACAAAATAACGACATGGACGTTACATTTAGGGACATTTTTTTTAAACGCCGCGGTTTTCTTAAATTTGCTGGAGATATAAAGCCTATGACTTCAGACGTTTGCAAAAGCTCATCTATATTATAAGATATTTTTGAATTATTCTTTGGTGGAACTGTTTACTATTTTCGTCTTCTAACACCTTTCTTGATTTATGTATCTTAGCCTACAGCTGAAATCACGAAATGCGTTATTTTCGTCAAGCGTGCATGCTTTCAATTCTGTTGCAACAGTTTTCAAGCCAAGTCCATTTTATTTATTTATCCACTTTTCACAATATACATCGTTTCAAAGTAACCTTTCAGGTAAAAACTAGAGTAGCCTACTAATGTCTCAAAAAGTCCCCAGCAGTTTAATTACAATTATTTCTCCTCTGTCTTGAGAAAATAGCTTTGATGCTATAGGTAGTCACATATGCAAGTCATATTAGGTCAAATCAGATGATGTAATGCATTCATAGTATATGTGTAAAACTTAAAAGTTACTTATCGAAATTGTAAAATGATGAGTAAGTTCCAACACAATGCCTCTGCTCTCGGGGTCCATATTGAAATGATAATGAATCTGTTTACCATTTTACAGTAGGCTATACGCTTATGAAATTACAAATCTGTCCTCCACACCTGACTCTGTAAATAGTGGACTTTGCTTTGTAGAATACATAACACCACTGTCATTGTGGAATAGAAAATGCCTCCCCTGACGCTGCTGCAACAAATTTGGAAGCACAGAATCCTCTATAATAGGCCATTTTAAGCCTAAGTAGATCGTAGAAACTTGAAAATCGTTGTAGATGAGTGCTCATGGAATGATCCTAGAGTGCGCTTGTAAGGACACAGACAGACACGTGCAGCCACCTGCGGGACAACTGCAAAATTACACCTAAATGTAATACAGTTATCATTGTAATATGTGAATACATTTATAAATACTATATTTACTTTTATTTTATTAATGTTTTATCAGTGCATAAATAAATACTTATTAATTTATTGTTCTATAGTTTTAAGTACACTGATTAATAATATTCACGTGTATAGATTTGTGTTGACATAGTCTGGCACTAACAATTTTATAGAATATAATTCAGAGGGAATTTACAGGCTGATAGAAATAGGGGGAAACATATCAATGACTAGCTGCTACACAAGAAAACTGCACATGTATTAAACATATCTTGGCTTGCCAAAACGTCTTCCCGAGACGTCTTCCTCCTGATCAACAGCACTTCCTTCCTCTGAGACCCATGCTCAAGCCATGGATGCCAGAGACCCACGGATGATGCCATTTCTTTTGAGGCGTAAAGGGCAGATCACCGCTTAAACGTCAGCTTTCACTTCTTTAATGCGAACTCCGCAGCTATAATTATGAATCTTTTTAGGCCTACTTAGTATGCTTTTCATTGTCAGATCACAAACTCCACGTCTTCACTGATTCTGGAAGCGTGTGCCTCCATGCACAGATGAATCACAGAAAATTAAACATGGGAAACTGCAATTAGGCCTAGATGAACAAACCACAAAATAATAACACAAATATATTTATATAGCTAGTGAATTAGATTGATTATTATTAGATATCAAATAAAAGACTCTCCCTATAAACAAATAAAACACATATTTAAACCGTTACGCGAACGCTATAGGCGGAGTGATTGACATTTCAGCACTTCAGAATGCAACTCTTAAGTACTACTTGAAGCTGGCTTGCAAAAACGCCCATAAAAACAAAAACAACAACAACAACAATAATAAAATAAATAAATAAAATTACGAACAATCCTAAGCTCCTTTCCTAAAAGCATCGTTAGCAGACTATGGTCGCAAGTTCTGTCGTTGGAAATAAATAAATAAACTATTAAGATTTGTCTAAATTCAGAGGCTGCATCCTTTGAAGGCTGCATTCGAAGACCGAGTGCGTCACAGTGGCGCTAATTCTGTCCCAAAAGTGCAGCCTCAAAATGCGTCCATCTTTTCCTGAGCTGCGCTCCTTCGATCAGGGGTGATCACCGCGAAATGCATGCCGGTGCGACTTGCTCTGATGTCATGCTAATGTATGCCAAAAATCCCTAGCGACAGTAGGCTTGTTTGAGATGCGCCTGGCCTGAAATGTAGGCGAGTGAAATAAGCGCAGTCAAGACTACGGTGACCGAGAAGTGCAAAATAAATCACAATTCTGAAAACAAAATAACAAATTACAAACGCAAATGCAAGTCTAAAAAACAAAATAACAATTCAGAAAGCACAACAACAATTCAGAAAACATTATAACAAGTCAGAAAACACAATGACAAATTTGAAAACAAAATAACAAGTCAGAAAACACAACGACAAATCCGAAAACAAATTAACAAGTCAGAAAACACAACGACAAATCAGACAAACCGGAAATGGTATGTATAGTTTGAGGCAGCGCCATTGGTTTGGGATTACTCACCGCTGACTGGACGAGACATCTGTCAATCAACATATACAGGGAAGAACCAGCCGAAGAACAGCAGAGTCGTGGTAGAAAGTTCGTTGATGGTATTAAAGTAACTCAGTTTAAATGTATTGTATGAATTGCCCTTACTATGGAATAAAAAACACGGGGTGTCTATTTACATTTAGTTAAGAGTGGCTGTAAAACATCAGCACCAGTGGCGCAGATGGATAAGTGCGTGTCGTTGGCTTTTTGACGGGATCGACCCGGGTTCGGTCCGCCTTTTGCTAAACTTTTTTTTCTCCCTTTCAAATCTCTTATCACATCGTAACGGCATTTATTTTCAATACAAATTAAGGAAATAATCAAAAAGTTGAAAATAAAGTATCGGGTAGGGTTAGGGTAGGTGTAGGGAGGGCTTTATTGTACCAATAAGGTGGCATCCATTTAATAATTAAAATTAAAATGATAATTTACACTCAATACGTTATTATTGCATACTGTTTTATAATGTACTACAATACTGAAGTGCAGATAATTGCCACTATTTGTAACAAGTAGTATACTTGATAGTAGAAATCCTGCTATTTTAACAGTGTAAATAGGTATTTGCACTTAGTGTAAATGGCATATTGCTAAGAAATACTGCTATTTTCACTTAGTGTAAAGAGAATCCATTGCTAATACGAGATTTGAAAAGGGAGGAAAAAAAAGTTTGGCAAAAGACGGGATAGAACCTGGGTCGATCGCGTCAAAAAGCCAACGACACGTGCGTCGTCCATCTGCGCCTCT
>NW_015505279.1:74213-100012 GCF_001515645.1 Sinocyclocheilus grahami | reverse complement strand
TGTAAATAGAATCCATTGCTAATACGAGATTTGAAAAGGGAGGAAAAAAAAGTTTGGCAAAAGACGGGATAGAACCTGGGTCGATCGCGTCAAAAAGCCAACGACACGTGCGTCGTCCATCTGCGCCTCTGGAGCTGATGATTTACAGCCACTTTTAACTAAATGTAAATAGACAGTATTTTTAGCGTATATAGCGTATTTTTTATTCCATAGTAAGGGCAATTCATATGTGACGTGACATGTGGCCAAGTATAGTGACCCATACTTGGAATTAGTGCTCTGCATTTACCCATCCAAAGTGCACACACACAGCAGTGAACACACACACACTGTAAACACACATCCGGAGCAGTGGGCAGCCATTTATGCTGCGGCGCCCGGGGAGCAGTTGGGGGTTCGGTGCCTTGCTCGCCTCAGTCGTGGTATTGAAGGTGGAAGAGAGCACTGTACATTCACTCCCCCCACCTACAATCCCTGCCAGTACGAGACTCGAACCCACAACCATAACTCTCTAACCATTAGGCCACGACTTCCCCATACAATACATTTAAACTGAGCTACTTTAATACCATCTCTTATTCACTTTCTACCACGACTCTGCTGTTCTTCGGCTGGTTCTTCCCTGTATATGTTGAATGACAGATGTCTCGGCCAGTCAGCGGTGAGTAATCCCAAACCAATGGCGCTGTCTCAAACTATACCTACCTCTTCCGGTTTGTCTGATTTGTCATTGTGTTTTCTGACTTGTTCACTTGTTTTCGGATTTGTCGTTGTGTTTTCTGACTTGTTATTTTGTTTTTTAGACTTGCATTTGCGTTTGTAATTTGTTATTTTGTTTTCAGAATTGTGATTTGTTTTGCACTTCTCGGCTACCGTACAAGACGGACAGTTTTGAGCTCTGGAAGTGGAACAGATACCAACGAGATCAAAGGCAGATATTGCGTTATTCACACTCACGTGCTGTGTTGCTAATAAACATGATATAATTTCAGTTCTGTTGCTTTTATATTAAACTAAATATGATGAACAAGACACTCAAAGTGCTTGCTATTTAATTCCATATGAAAGGTGTATTTATCATCCATTTACTTTAATACAAACATGTATTTTAGGTTACGCGAGTTTGCTTCTTCTGTCTTGACCCAAACCACCTAATTTCTGATTGTAAGGTTTGGAAACAAAAAGTTGCTGCATCGTGACCCAAAAGTGTAGCTTTGGTTAACATGTTACATGACGTTGATAATGCCACTACTGCTACTCGTGGGTATCATCCATTTTCACTGGATGGCAAAGTGTCTCTTTCATCTGACTCTGAAGGAAATCAGTAAAGATTCTGAGAGACACTGGATCAGTCCAGTCACTTATTCTGGAAGAACTGTTGCCTTCACTAATTATAGGGGTGTCGAATGCTTTGATACGAGGTATCGGTATGCAATACCTCAGCCTCCTCCTACACGACCTGTACTTAAAGTCAGTTTTGGTTACAGGTCCTGTAAGATTTGGGGTTTGTTCGCATTTATCTGTTGAAGGGGTAGATGTTATCCTGGGAAACAATCTAGCTGGTGGAGATGTTCTCCCACAACCAGTGGTAATTAGTGAACTGAACGCAAGTGATTGTTTGAGACTTGCACAATGCTTCCCTACTGTCTTTCCTGAGTGTGCAGTATCCCTTCAGACGAGAAAATTCAGAGATATAGTTGAACTCTCTGAAACCTTTCTGGACAATTCAAGTGATTGAGACTTAATGTCAGAAAATGCTGATGTAAAGGAAAATGGTAAGGTAAAGACAGTACCGAAACTAAATTATCTTTTAGGAGTAGGCAGTGAAAAATTAGCGGCTGCTCAGAAAACAGACCCCTCGTTAGCCAGGTGCATTGAGTCTACTGTGGGTCTCAAGAGAATATCTAATGATAAGGTAGTGTATTTCTGGTATAATCAAGTTTTAATGTGGAGGTGGAGGCCAAAAGCCCATACTGCCCTTAACGAGGTTAGATTGTTCTGCCTCAATGGTATAGAGAGCAGGTATTGAAAATTGCTCATGAACATGTGCTCTCCGGCCATTTGGGAGTCACAAAGACATTCCGATGTATGTCTTGTTACTTTTTCTGGCCTGGGTTGAAATTTGATGTATCTAAATTCTGCCACTTGTGTGCTGTCTGCCAGTTAGTTGGTAAACCAAACCATTAGTTCCTGTTGTTTCTTTACAGCCCATACCTGTTATGTGAGAACCATTTGAGTGTTTGTTGATCGACTGCGTAGGTCCGCTACCCAAGTCAAAATCAGGACACGAGTACATCCTAACCATTATGTGTACAGCCACATGCTTCCCTGAAGCTATCCCCTTGTGCTTTATTAAGGTTCTGGTAATTATCAGAGAGCTGATTAAGTTCTGTACCACCTATGGCTTGCCTAGAGTCTTGCAAACTGATCAGGGCACAAACTTCAAATCGAGACTGTTCACTCAGACATTAGCTCACCTTGGAATTAAGCATGTGCTCCCAAGTGCATATCACCCATAATCACAGGGTGCTGTGGAAAGATTCCACCAAATGCTTAAAACGATGTTGTGTACCTACTGTCTCTCTAGTGGGAAAGACTGGGCTGAAGCTTTGCCATTTTTAATGTTTGCAAACGGAGCAGGAGTCCCTTGGTTTTAGTCCTGCGGATCTCGTATTTGGACACACTGTTAATCCAACTAAGCGTAATTTAATGAAAACTGAAGTTGAGTATATGCTACAGCAGGGATAGGCAACGTCGGTGCTGGAGTGCCAATATCCTGTAGAGTTTAGTTCCAACCCTGAAAAAAAACCTCACCTGCCTGTAGCCCTAGTAATTCTGAAGACCTTGATTAGCTTGTTCAGGTGTGTTTGATTAGAGTTGGAACTAAACTCTGCAGGTCATTGGCACTCCAGGAGCGACGTTACAGTCAATGTCCTTGGATTTCCCCGTTTGCTATTCCCAAAGGCAGATGGCACTTTTCGTTCCTGCACAGATTTCCGCAAAAGTCAATTTGGTAATGAAATCGGACTCTTTTCCACTCCCCTATATGGAGGATTGTGTGGGAAGAGTAGGATCAGCAATGTTTGTCACACAGCTGGACTTACTGAAAGGCTACTGGCAAGTGGCACTGACTGCCCGTGCCTCAGAAATCTCTGTATTTGCCACACCAGACTACTTCCTACAATATTCTGTTCTCGCCTTTCGGATGTGAAATGCACCAGCCACCTTTCAAAGGCTGATGCATATTGTGTTTGGAGATGTAGCTAACTGTGATGAATACCTCAATGATATTGTTGTATATACTAAGTCGTGGGAAGACCATGTTAAAAGACTAGAGATGGTTTTTGACAGACTAGCATGTGCTTTACTAACCTTGAACCTTGTGTGTGAGGTAGGAAAGGGCACAGTGTCCTACCTGGGAAAAAAGGTGTGCCATCGTTTTGTAAAGCCAGCAGAAGCTAAAATAGAAGCCATTCTGAACTCTCCTAAGCCCTACAATAAATGTGAACTTCGACGGTTTCTGGGTATGTTGGGTTACTACCGGGGCTTCTGCAAGAACTATTCATCAATTAGTTGAAGCCCCCACAGATTTATTCAGCACAAGTGGAGCTGTGAATGTGACAAAGCTTTTGAAACAGCAAAACATCTTCTGTGTAACGCTCCTGTGCTGGATGCACCTAATTTTTAACTCCCATTTAAGATAGAAGTGGATGCCTGCGCTTCTGGTGCTTGAGCTGTTCTGATCCAGGAGGATGCTCATGGTGTTGAACACCCTGTATCCTACGTCCCCCGAAAATTCTTGAAACATCAGCAGTCATATAGCACTATTGAAAAAGAAGCCTTGGCCTTATTGTGGGCCCTACAGCACTTTGACGTATATCTTGGGAGTAGTGCTGTTCCAATAACTGTGTATACAGACCATAACCTCTGACCTTTCTTTCTAACATGTTTTCATCTAACCAGCATTTGCTGCACTGGGCCCTCAAACTACAGGACTATAATCTCCAGATCCAACACATCAAGGGCACTGATATCATCGTGGCTGATGCCCTTTCCAGAACTGGGGGGATGGAGATTTAGCGGGTTTGTAGACTTGTATATTCTGATATTTTGAAAGTATATGTAAGAAGATAAAACTTCAGTTCCTGGTCTGTATTTTTAATGGTGGGGGTGATACTTCCCATGAAGTATTATTATTATTATTGTTCTTGAATTTGTTCCACTGTTGTTTACAAAGGTGTGGGTGTGGATGAGTGCCCCATGTTTAGGTTTGTTTTTGCTCTCGCTCTCTCTCTATACTCCTTCTCAGGGCAAATCACTTCCACCTGTAGCTCGTTTGTGAGAGCACGCCTGAGACCAAGGCTGTGTTCGAAATAGCACACTAGCTTACTGCTTACTGCCCTGTACACAGTGTATACTGCCTACTATTTTTATAAGAATAGTGTGTGAAACAGTATAAAATAATACATGACATTGTCACATGACAAACATACTAGTAAACAATGCTATATTGTTAAATTGAACAAATTTCATAATTAACTAACTTTACATATTGAACAGAACTGAATCAACACTGAGCTGTCTTTAACTGAACAATGCTATTGTTTTCTTTTCGGCAGTTACACTAAGTAGAAAAAGTTATATATTCTAGTTACACTAAGTGCAAATAATGATACATTTTGTTTACACTAAAATAGAAGTATTTTCTTTAGCAATAGGCTAAGTGTAAATAGTATTTAGGTGGCAGATATTTATACTTCAGTACTGTAGTACATTATAAAACAGTATGTAATAACATATTTAGTGTAAATTATCATATTTATTAATATTATTAAATGGATGCTGCCTTATGGGGCAATAAAGCCCTTCTTACACCTATCGCTAACCATACCCAATAACACTGTATTATTAATGAGGCATTTTATTTCCACTTTTCAAATATTTCCTTTATTTATTATTATTATTATTTATAAATGCCTTTCCCATCTGATATGTGATGGGAAAAGAAGAATGAGTTTGGCATAAGGCAGACTCAAACACGATAAACAGGTGTCTTTTGCAGTGCTGTTTATCGCAGGCAGGCATTGGTGGGCGGAGTTACTGTAGCCTGTGCCAACAAATTGGGCTACTTGCACTTAGAGTAAATTGACACTTTCTTTTTAGAGCTGCTTTACAACGGAATTGAATTCTGCTTGCATAATTTAAATATTATTTTTATTTATATATTATGTTATATATTATATTACTGCACTGTTATTATTATTTAATACCTTTGAAACAATCTGTACTGTATAAAGCGCAATGGAGATAAAGGTGACGTCATTTGACTTGATCGGAAACATACCATAGAGATTAAGGTACACTTTATATCCTACTAACAATATTGTTTTTAGATACAGAGCAATAGTTTGTAGTTTACGGTAACATGTATATAAGTACATGTAAAAAATGTTATATTTATAATTACTATCCCCCACCTCTAGTTCACTCACACATTTGAAGATGAAATGTCACGTGAAGCGGGTTGCGTTGTGGTAAACAGTATCCCATGCCGTGTCCTCAGATGCATACATCAAATTTCAGCAAATGTAGCAGGTAATCCAGGAATTCCATGCATACAGAAAATTCACATACTATTCACAGTATACACATTGCATACTGCAATATAGTAGGAGTTGTATGGTAATATTCCATTCCAAACACAGCTTCTGTACTGATTTTAGTGTATTTCAGTTATATTTAGCAGATGCTGGCAAATATAGTAGGTCATCCGGGTATTCCATGCATACAGAAAATGTGCATACTATGCACAGTATACATACTGGATACTACAGAAATAGTAAGAGTAGTATGATAGTATGACATTTAGAACACAGCACAAGAGTATATTGCGGCAGTTCAGAGTTTACTAGGAGAGACACACTTCTCCCCTGCCCAAGACTGAAATGTGTGCTTGTTTCTCAAGTAGAGACAATAGTTGTGTATTAGCAGTGTCTAATTGACTTTCAGCAGGAACTGTTAAGTGATCTTGTTCCAGTTTGAGATTGAGCAAAAGGTACTGTGTCTCTTATGTTCTGTTAAATACTAGATTGTGTATGTTAAGAGGGATGCTGTAGGGGGAGAGTGTCTTTTTCTTTTAATACTGCTTTTTACCCCTGTTTTTGTACAGGGAAGTTTGTTGGATAATTCTTTTCTTTAAGGTTAGTTAGAGCTCCTCCTCAAATTAGTTAGTGAACTCTTTTGTTTGTTATTTTAGGAAGTTCATGCATCTCCAGGCTCTGGGCACCCAGGCAGCCAGCAGACCCTTCCTGTTCTGCCTGCTCCACCATGGCTCCATGCTTTGCCTGCACCGCCATGGCTCCCTGATCTGCCTGCTCCGCCATGACTGCCCGATCTGCCTGTTCCTCTTCACGGGCCTGGCCCTCCATCCCTCCCCCAGTTCTGTCTCCACTCCACCACCCTCCTGGACTTTAGCCGCCCTTAGAGGGGGGGATGTAATGTTGTGTTTGGGTTTTGTCATGTTCATGTTTTCATGTCTTTTATTTTGTAATTGTAGTCATGTTCCCTGTTTGTTTCATGCTTCCCTTGCCCTCATGTATTCATGCCATTGGTTCCTCTGTTCATTGTGTCATGTTCTGATTGGTTGTCTTAGTCATGTGTCTTGTTTCCCATTGGTTTGTTTTTGTCATGTGACCCTCATTGTCTGCTATAAGTAGCCATCATGTTGTCATTGTTCCTTGTCGTGTATTGAAGTTGTAACCCGCTGTCGGTGAGTCTAATCTGTTTGTGCCTCATCAAATCTGTTCATGCCTCTTCAAGTCAAGACTGTGTATCTTGTTTGGATTTTGGATTTCACCTTGTTTGAATAAAACTGCGCTTGGGTTCTCACTACGCTCGCCTTCAGTGGACTCATTCGTTACAGCACCTCAAATTCCTCCACATAGACCATAGGACTGTGCCAATGAGCTGGAAGCCAGGTATGCCAATGCCCAGAGACTGGATCTATCTACAAAGTCTACAGTCTTAAATCTACAGTCCAACTCTCTGTACTGTATTGCAACAGAAGTAAATCTGTGATTTAAAGAACATTACTTAAACACATAGAAAGCAGCAAATTGTGTGAGAGTAACAGTTGCATACAAACAATGAGGGGCGCAATCTTTCTCTTTCTGACATTGAATAAAACTGCGCTTGGGTTCTCACTACGCTCGCCTTCAGTGGACTGATTCGTTACAGCACCTCAAATTCCTCCACATAGACCATAGGACTGTGCCAATGAGCTGGAAGTCAGGTATGCCAATGCCCAGAGACTGGATCTATCTACAAAGTCTACAGTCTTAAATCTACAGTCCAACTCTCTGTACTGTATTGCAACAGTAGTAAATCTGTGATTTAAAGAACATTACTTAAACACATAGAAAGCAGCAAATTGTGTGAGTAAAAGTTGCATACAAACAATGAGGGGCGCAATCTTTCTCTTTCTGACGTGCTTGACAAGATTCTACAGGAAAGCACCCAGATTCACAACAGTGCCACAACAAGAGCAGCTACACAACAGGTGTAGATTTATCTAGCTGGACTACTTATCGCCAGACAATCCTCTTGACTACTGGCTTAAAGGTAACTTTCCATTACACACATATATTTATCTGCCCTATGCACCAACACAGAGTGAGAGACTATTCAGTAGAGCTTCTCATGTTCTTGATGAGAAAAGGTACCATTTCTCCTACAAGAATGCTTAGCAACTTTTGTTTAAGAACAACATTTATACCTTGACCACCAGTTTGCTATGTGTGTAGTATTTAAGTTAAAATTATGTAGCCCTGCAAAACTTTGTTCTTGACTTGGCTACATCTGTTGTTTACAGTTTGGGGTTGGTCTTAGTTATATTTATGTAAAACTTAATGAAGAATGTTGTTAGTTTGTTTGTTTTTTGGTCTGTTATTTTCAATAAAAGTGTGATTATTTTATTGGCTTGTGTTATGTCTCTGATGTGAATTTTGTCTGGGGATTAAAAGAGGTAACATTAAATTGACATATTAAAGGGGTCATCGGATGCCCATTTTCCACAAGTTGAAATGATTCTTTAGGGTCTTAATGAAAAGTCTGTAATATAGTTTGATTAAAATTTCTCAATTTGTTTGCTATGTGTGTAGTATTTAAGTTAAAATTATGTAGCCCTGCAAAACTTTGTTCTTGACTTGGCTACATCTGTTGTTTACAGTTTGGGGTTGGTCTTAGTTATATTTATGTAAAACTTAATGAAGAATGTTGTTAGTTTGTTTGTTTTTTGGTCTGTTACTTTCAATAAAAGTGTGATTATTTTATTGGCTTGTGTTATGTCTCTGATGTGAATTTTGTCTGGGGATTAAAAGAGGTAACATTAAATTGACATATTAAAGGGGTCATCGGATGCCCATTTTCCACAAGTTGAAATTATTCTTTAGGGTCTTAATGAAAAGTCTGTAATATAGTTTGATTAAAATTTCTCAATGGTTGTGTTTTGTAGCATTTTCCTTTAAATGTTAATGAGCTCTGCTGACCCCGCCCCTCTCTTCCGAGCTGTTTACTTTAGCTGCATTCATCTTGAAACTTGCTAATTAGCACATTCTTAGGAAAGGCGATTTGCAAAGATTCATTAAAAAACCTTATACTCACTTCTTCTGTAGGCGAAGCTGGATCACGGATGATTCGCGAGAACATAGACACATTTAGGTAGAACCTGGGGAGCATTCCCTTCAAAAACAAACATAATCCACTACGAGTTCAGCATCTCAGATGTCGGGAGTAAATGATGACTGCTATGTTCATTATTACATACAACAACAAAACACCTCGATCGCTTAGGAGTCATTCTCGTCTACATCTGCTCCGGCAGTGAAACAATGGCTGACTGATGACAGCTCACTCAGGGCGCGTCTAAGGTAAGACTCCAGTCCAGTCTGTGCTGAAACGCTACGGTCAATCAAACTATCGTGGGAGGGGCCTGTCTGTGTGATGTCACACAGACAGGCATCTGAGATCGGCTCGATTTGAGAAAGGGGTAAAGATTTTAGTAGATAAAAAAAAACACTGGGTGGACTTTTATCATTATAGGGTGGTGGTGTACACACACTGCCAACACACATTTCAGTTCAAACTACTTGTAAAAGTGCATGTAGCATCCTATGACCCCTTTAAAAGAAATAAGCCAGGGAAATGAGTGGCAATGGAAAACATGACGCGAAGCTGCACTACAAGAAATATTTATTGCCCCCAAGGAACAACAAGTTAAACAAGACAAAGGAAAAGAAGGGAAGTTAAAGTGGCGCTTAAATCATAATAGAAAAGAAAAGAAAAATCCCACTAAGTAAAGCCCTAAACCAGTGGTTTTCAAACCTGTTCTGGAGTACCCCTAACCCTGCACATTTTGTATGTCTCCCTCATCTATCACACCTGATTGAACTCATCAGCTCATTAGTGGAGACTGCAAGACCTGAAGTGAGTGGTTGTTTCTCAATATGCATTCTTCAGCGATCTTGCGTCCTTGTGTTCTCGCTCTACGTCATCATTAACCGTCGAAGTTCAGTTCCAATTCTCAAGAACACAAGTACAGAGGACGCATTAAAGTTCCCGGATGTGTGCTTGATATCGAGGATGCATCGAGTGCAGACTTGAGAGAATCGAGCTGTTAGAAATCCCAGAAGACTCGCTCTCGCAAATACGTACTTGACGGCTCTTGAAAGTAAACATTTATCGTTTTGTTTTTGCTTAATTTTAATAAAGATATAAGACCCGGAGAAAGTATACTGCATTTTTTGTCATATTAAAATGAATCTTAACATAGTCATAGTTAAATATATAATGCTGTAAAATAAAACAATATACAATTATATGAAACTAATATGTATAATAGAATGAAATGTTTTAATAAGTTATGACATGTGTTTGTAATGTTATGTTTATTGTTCATTGGCCACTGCTTATGCTGTGACTATGCGGTCAGTTAAGCAAGAACGCAGCACATCTCAATTCTCATAAAGATGCATTCTGTGTTCTCACGTCCTTCCGAGTTCGTTCTTCCAAGGAAGCTTGACAAGACCGGTCTTCACATGAACGCAAGTCCGTTCTTTGCGTTCAGATATAGGGAGACGTACAAAACTTGCAGTGCTGGGGTACTTCATGGAGAGGTTTGAGAACCCCTGCCCTAAACTATTAAAGAAAAAGAAAGTAAAAGTATTCAACGCAAAAGCGTCATAAACTACACTGAATACACAAAAACAAAACATACAAGTAAAGTGCACACAACTAAACTAGTGTGTCTAATACATCCAAGATCCCCGCGTGCAGGTATGTAGGTCGCGTGACTTACTAAACTCTTCCACTCCTTCCTTGTCTTCCAAACCAGCGAAGAGCTGACAAAGACATCAGATCACACAGCAGCATAGCCAGCCATTAAAACCCAAGAGCGTAACATAAACACATTCCACGGGTGCACACAACAGTCACAATACAAAACGTCACACACTCTTCTTCCCGCTGACGTTCTCCTTTTAAACCTCTCGGACGAGAGCGCGATTGGCGACGGAAACGTAATGTCATAATTACCTAATGATGAATGACAGCAAAGATAGCCAATAGAATCCAAGGAAGGCGATACCTAAGAACATGAGAGTGAGAACAGAGAAGAGACAAAAAGGAATAACATATGTACAGCACAAAAGGTCGCGGAAAGGTTAACAGCTTGTAGTTTCATTTCATGTTCATGTAAATTCATGAAAATAATTTTTTAAAAGTCTATATTAATACAATTTTACATATTTTTAAATAAGTTGTCATTTAAGGTTTCGGAACATCCTGAATTTTCGGCCCCTTAGCTGTTATAAATTCACTGTAAACCACGGCTTCTTGGGGCTTATTGCTTTAATAGCTAGCCTATTTGCACTTGGTGTACATAGCATATTGCTAAGAAAATACTGCTATTTTCACTTAGTGTAAATAGAATCTATCGCTAAGAAAATATACTATTTGCACTTAGTGTAAATAGCCGCTGCCATTGATTTTTGATTACATTTATTATTGTTTATTTTGATAATATTTAATCTTTTTAAATGTTTTATTTAATGTGTGTAATTTTACTTTTTTTTTTTTTTGCTGTAGAGCTACAATTGTAATTTTACAGTACAATAATTAAATACAATTTATTTATTTATTTATTTACTTTTATGTTTTATTAAAGTTCTATTTTGACCCTTATAGTAGGTGTTTTTTCCCATAATATTTGGGGGAGGGGGAGCAACATTACAGTTCTGCTTAGGGCACCCATTTGGTCAATAGTGGCCCTGCGTTCACCTTCAATGAGCAGTTCAGCATCAGAAGAGTCAGACTGTTATCTGGAGATCCATTTCTTCTACCAGCCCAGGGAGAAGATTTGGCTCTCCACCCATTACATCTGATTCTAGCTGCCCTCATGCAGGGGTACAGGAAACACAAAATCAGAACTTGTGTCTCCTGAAGATATCTTATGGTCTTATAACTTTGGTACACAGGACCATTTTTCTGAGGCTGTGGATTACAGGTAATAATGTTCTACAAAATGTTCAGTTTCTTGCAAAGACCAATTGTTTCGCTAAGACCTCAAAATACATCAGAAGCCATGGGTATATATGTGTTTCCTGTGCCTGCTTTTTTCCCCTCTAAATCAAGGGTCTTCAACCGGGGTCCGCAGCAGTACTGCAGGGGGTCCGTCAATTCATGTTTGATCAAGTAATTTTTCGTTAAAAAATTTAAACATGGGTTAAAAAAACATCACAAAGTCAATTTTAAATATAAGCACCCTCAGTTGATTCTGCAGTGATATAATATTATTGGTAAAACTGATTTAGCAAAAGCTCCATTGCATTTTTGAGTTTGAGCTCTGAGAATGTGAAATGTTCCTATTTACAGCGTGTTTTTACAGCGGTGAAAAATTTAGCCAATCACAGACATGTTTGTTGATCTCTTGAACGCAATGGCCAATCAGAGGTGTTTAAATTAGAATCCACTCACAACACCAGAGTTTTTATGCAGCGCTGAATTATGCTCGCTCTCGCAAATCCTCTCTCATTAACAAACAAGGACACATTGTGACTAAGAGATTCATTATGCAGTGTAGACAACTTTATTGATTTTAATGGAATGCTAACGTTGTAAGATTGCGAACTGAGATGAGTGACAGCTTTTTAGTGATTGTAAAGTGAGTGGTATTTTGCATTGTACTTTTCACTGTTTTTCATGCTGCTAAGAGGACTGATGGCCAATTACACACCGTTATGTTTTGTAGGCTCTCACTCTCCACACAAACAATGCTCAAATCATTCAACGTTTTTACTTATCACAAATCGATGTTTTTGGGAAAAGTGCAGTGGAGATTAAGTGCAACTAAGGTTGTAGTGCTTGAGTGGTAATGTTGTTGAAAATTAAAATGAACACCCAAACAACAATTTTGTGAATATTCGCTAGCAATTCTGTTTTCTGGGGAGGGGGGGAATGAAACAAAAATAATCATATTATAATGTTATAAATAAGGGAAAATACAGTGGAACACTTTTCTATATAATCGCATAGTCGTTAACATTTGTGTCCTGTGAGCTTTTTATAACGGATGCTGGACTAAGTGTTTTATAGTATGTGAGGGTCGGTGGTTTAGTAATTCTGAAGGGATCTGTATAACACATGCAGTCAAGGCAAGGCAGCTGGTTTAGTAACTAGGCTGTAATCTCCAACCTTGGTCCTAGAGGGCCGGTGTCCTGCAGAGTTTAGCTCCAACCCTAATTAAACACACCTGAACCAGGTAATTAAAATCTTACTAGGCATAATAGAAACTTCCAGGCAGGTGTTTTGAGTAAAGTTCGAGCTAAACTCTGCAGAACACTGGCCCTCCAGGACCGAGTTTGGAGACCCCTGCTCAGGTCATTTAGAATACTCAGACATACAATGGTCAAATCAATGGCAAAATATTTCAGATGGCCAATCAAATCTAAGAAGGCAGGGTTGATGTGTGACATGTGAATTCCAATGCAATTTGAAGACTGCAAGGCAAAAGTGACCAGCACAGAGCTCCGCAGGGGTACTTTAAAGGGATAGTTCACCCAAAAATTATTCACCCTCAAGCCATCCTAGGTGTATATGACTTTCTTCTTTCAGATGACTACAATCAGAGTTATATTAAAAACATGTACTGGCTCTTCCAAGCTTTATAATAGCAGTGAATGGTGGACGAGATTTTGAAGCCAAAAAAAATTGCCTTCTGAAGTGAAGTGATGCGTTTGTGTAAGAAAAATATCCATATTTAAAACTTTATAAAACGTAATCTCTAGCTTCCGCTAACTGTTGTACGCGTGTTCACTAGAAAGTGGTGTTCCAGCAGATGATGTAGAACGTAGGCATACCGTAAACTCCAGTGAGAAGTGAAAAATGCGGAAGCGCAGGGGAGAGAGCAAAACAAATCATTGGTCATGAATTACAATAGGATTTGTAAATAAAAATGTCAGATGATTTTTATATAAGCCACGAGGAGACTAGCATATTCTCACCAGAGCTTATGCTACGCCTACGTCGTATGTCATCTGCTGGAATGCCACTCTCTCATGAACGTGTGCAGTATAGTTAGCGGAAGCTAGAGATCATGGTTTATAAAGTTTTAAATATGGATATCTGCCTTACACAAATGCATCACTTCGCTTCAGAAGGCCTTTATTAACCACCTGGAGTTACACGTACCCTGTTACTGTAAACTGGCCTGCCAGTCATCTTGTCACAGTTAACATCCTCCACAATGAAATATAACACAGATAACATTAAATAAATATATTTACCAGGTTAAAAGTCGATTATTAGTAACTCAAACCCCTTTATCTAAACCTCTATACTTAACCCTCAGTCGCGCACATTCACCATGTTTGTAGTTTTTTAATGCTTTTTATTTGTGTTTGTAGTTCTGAACCCATATATATGTATAGTTCCCTTTCATAGGTTCACTCAATTTTGCGATAGCATCATCGCTATGGGAAACACCTTTGGTGTGACAAATGTCTGAAGCCCTTATACCATCACACCAATTCATTGGCCAATAGCGCTTAGCACCACCCCGAGAATACGTCACGTATGCTCATATCAGTGGGCTACTCGCGAATTCATCAGATTTCATTTCCTTCAGGAAGCGGATTATCTGTTGCCTTTAGGAAAGTGTTTTTCGTTGTGTTCTCAGCTATTTCTGAAAGAGCAGTTTACTCCTCTCAAGCGGACACAATGAGCTACAGGAGATGCATCGATCCGTGCGACAGGTTCATCGCAGACAGAGACACTCATGACAGATGTGTGCAATGTTTGGGCCTACAGCATGCTCAGGCAGCGCTTAACGGCCTATCTGATTGTCAACACTGCGATAGCCTGCAGTTAAAAGTGCTGCGCTCGAGGCTCGCCTCTCTTTTAAAGAAAGGAGGACTCACGTCTAACCCCTGCCATACCGTATCTGTGGTTGCCGAGGCGCCACACGAGATGGTCGCTTGGGGTGACGCGTGCGAGCAGGAGCTCATAGAGAGTGAGACGACGGAGTTTTCTCCCTTTCTATCACTCTCGCCGGGCCACGTTCAAGCGCTGGAAGAGCGCTATGCGGACCAGGTTGTCTATATCAATGATGATTTACAGCCTACCCCGGAAGCTCGTAAATAAAAAGCTCGTAATTTCTTTCAGTTGTGGCTACGTGGCTGTAGAAAAAACTCATTCCAAGCCGTGTAGGGTTATGTCCGCGTTAGTCGGGAAATCATACATGGCCTCTTTACAAGCCGCGGCTACTCTTCACTCAATGGGTTTCCTCCAAGCCTATCAAGAAGATGTGCTTAAAGAGTTGGATGAGGGAGAAGGTTTGACTCCAGAGGCTGTTAAGGAGCTCAGGCGGGCTACTGACTTGGCGCTCAGAGCTACCAAGCACATAGCCCGAGCAGTGGGTAGATCTATGGCGGGTATGTTGTCAGTTGAGCGCCACCTTTGGCTTACTCTCACTGACATAAAGGAGAAGGACAAAACCTTTCTCTCATATCCAATGATGGCCTGTTTGGGGAATCGGTCACTACTGTTGTGGAGAAATTTCGAGCGGCGAAACAGCAGTCTGCAGTTTTGAGTATTTTGTTGTGCCCAAAAAGGATGGCGGTTTACGTCCGATTTTGAACTTGTGTCATCTAAATCTTGCACTCAGAGTGAGCAAATTCAAGATGCTGACGTTAAAATCTATTTTGTCGCGTATCCGAACCAGAGATTGGTTTGTGACTATCGATCTTACGGGTGCATACTTTCACATCCAGATCGTCAAGAGACACAGGAAGTTCCTCAGGTTCGCTATTAAGGGTGGATCCAGGACGTCCGAATATTAAGCTATGTGGACGATTGGCTGATATTGGCACAATCACATGATCTGGCGACAGCGCATCGGGACTTGGTGCTCGATCACTTGAGGAGCCTAGTATTGCGGGTGAACCTGCAAAAGAGTGTCCTGCTACCATGTCAACAAACAACCTTTTTAGGAGTGGACTTGAATTCTTGCACGATGCGGGCACGTCTGTCTCCCGTACGTGTTCAGTCATTATGGACCTGTCTGAGTCAGTTCAGGACAGGGCATCCATGTAGGGTTATGTCAAAAACTGTTGGGTCTTATGGCAGCAGTGTCCCCTGTGGTTCAGTTGGGCCTGCTCCACATGCAGCCATTTCAGTGGTGGATCAAGAGCCAAAACATCTCACCTCACTGCCATCCGTTCTGCAGAATTATGGTGACGCGCAGAGGGTTCCACACTCTGCCCCTATGGATGAGTCCTCATTTCCTTCAAAATGGAGTCCAGTTAGGGGCGTTTTGTCGTCGCAAGACAATCACGACGGATGTGTCCCTCACAGGCTGGGGGGCAGTCTATCAGGGATGCCCAGTTTGTGGAGTTTGGACAGAGGTGCAATGTGGCTGGCACATAAACCGTTTTGAGCTGCTGGCAGTGTTTCTGGCGCTCAAACGGTTCTTACACCATTTGAGGGGTTGTCACATTTTGGTCTGGATGGACAACATTGCCAAGAAGGACTACGCTGTTCTTCTTGTTGTTATGTGCTCTTCTTTGGGCGCAGACCAAGTTCTTGTCGGTCAGAGCAGTCCATGTCCCAGGTCACCTGAACTCAGGAGCAGACTTACTCTTGAGACAGAGTTTAGAGGCCGGAGAATGGAGATTGCACCCTCGGGGTGCAGTCTCGGAGTCTCATATGGCGGAGATTCGGCAGAGCAGAAGTGGATTTGTTTGCTTCGAGCATGACTACGCATTGCCTGCTCTGATTTTCCCTGTCTTCTCTGTCGCCTCTGGGTGTGGACGCTCTAGCCCAAGAATTTTTATGCCTTCCCACCGATCCACTTGCTCTCAGCAGTTCTGTTCAGAGTACGGGTGGACAAAGTTGAATGTCTGCTGTTGGTGACCCCGTTCTGGCCCATGCAGACGTGGTTCTCGGAATTGGTCAGTCTGTTAGCCGGCCCTCCTTGGGAGGTTTGCCTAAGGCTGGCCGCACACGATTTTCAAACCTTAAATGATTTTAAAACCATGGGAGACCACAGACATGAAGAGAGTTCAACCAATTTTTAGCCTTATAATCCTCTGAACGCACACACTAGATGATTCGGCCAGACCACGAGACCACACACTTGTTGACTGTAGGAACGATTTCACAGTAGCTATGTTTACATGCAACCAAATAATCCATTTGTATTCGGATTGACGGCTCAATCGGACTGAAAAACTTTCATGTAAACACCTTGATTGATCCAGATTGAAGCGGGTGGTTTATTCCTTTTCTAATACGATTGCGAGTGCTTGTAAACACTCGATCGGATTGAACCCCGAAACTGAAAGGATTGCGCAATGACACAGAACTAGCATAATGACGTATGACACGCAGAACCAGCGGTTCTTCCTTTTTAATAAAGTGTTGTATAAATGCGCGTCCTGTCATTATAAAGCTCTGCTTTCACTCTGCAACTGTGAAGTGGAGCAGGACAACCTCCCAACAGTGCTTGTTTTGGATTCTCATCCACAGGCAATCCGTTTTGGGCACGGAGAGGGGCATTTTTACTATGTGATAAATATGAGCAGCATGGCACTGCGGTTTATATGTATATTTATCCATAAATTAATACATATTAATTCTGCTGTTAAAAACAAATATATAAACCGTGTATGAGAGTGGTTATTATGTGCAAACAGTAAGAAACTCTATATTTGTGCAGTGTGCGTATGTCAAAAAAATCAATTCCGATTTGAAGCTTGTGACATATAAACGCGCACATCAACCCGATTCCTTTATTTAGCGTTCATGTAAACACTACATTCAGATTCATCAATCGGAATGAATTCAGTCCGATTGAACCAAAAATTGTGCATGTAAACATAGCCACTGACATGTGATCTCACGGAAACTCACAAGATCAAACGTGACTAGAGAAGAAAAATAAATAGAGGACAATCAACATTGTCAGCTGGTGCTCCTGGCGCGTGTTCTGTTTCACAGTGAAAAACAAAGTATAAAAAAGAATATGGGTGATGTTCTCTGCTTTCATGGCATGTTTGTGGCTGCCAAGTTTCAGCAATAGAAGCACGCAACATCTGGTAGATGACGCTTGCTCACTCTCATTAGCTATCATGGGTATCACGTCAGAGGCAGCCCGATCAAGAGTCGTAAATATCAAACATGTTTGATATTTACGATTTGAGTTTGGGGACGTTCCATCTCGAGCGGGAGCAGATAAATAATCGTAATGACACCACACAATAGAGGATTTTTTGGACAAAAAAATAATTTGCGACAAGCCGCGAATCGGGCAACACCCCCGATCGTTCAGGGATGCAAATCAGGCTTAAAATCGGCCTTAAAATAGTCTAGTGTGCGGCCAGACTAAGACACAACTTGCTGACTCAGGCTCCCGTACCTTCCCGTAACTTTGATAAGTGCTCCCTTCTTAACGTGGACGGTAGATACCCCATTTGACTGCACCAAGCACGTAGACGTCATTCACCATAATAATCAATGAATATTCAAAGATGTCACAATCCTGTTCAGCCAATGGTTGTAAAAACCGCTGGGATTTAAATTCCCGAAGAAACGGGATAACCTTTCACAGGTAAGAATGGGTTGGTTTGTGTTTTTAAATGTATTAACTCAATATTACAAGTTTTGTAACATTGGTAACTTATGTTACTGTTATGGTGAGTGATGTCAAGTTGACCCTTCGAATATGGCGGATGGCTTACGTATAGCGGCCCATAGAAACAGTAGCTAATGAGGAATCTACATATACATATCTATGTCTGAACCGAATCCTCGCCAAAGCGTAATGGATTGTGAGCAATATTAGTCATTAAAGTGTGCATGGATCCACACTTCAAAAATCTACTTGAAATAGTAGACCACCCGGGGACTTCTGGTATACTCTTTTCAACATACTATGGTTTGGGACGCAATTATTTTAATCTCACCGTTTGTGTAAGAAAAATATCCATATTTAAAACTTTATAAAACGTAATCTCTAGCTTCCGCTAACTGTTGTACGCGTGTTCACTAGAAAGTGGTGTTCCAGCAGATGATGTAGAACGTAGGCATACCGTAAACTCCAGTGAGAAGTGAAAAATGCGGAAGCGCAGGGGAGAGAGCAAAACAAATCATTGGTCATGAATTACAATAGGATTTGTAAATAAAAATGTCAGATGATTTTTATATAAGCCACGAGGAGACTAGCATATTCTCACCAGAGCTTATGCTACGCCTACGTCGTATGTCATCTGCTGGAATGCCACTCTCTCATGAACGTGTGCAGTATAGTTAGCGGAAGCTAGAGATCATGGTTTATAAAGTTTTAAATATGGATATCTGCCTTACACAAATGCATCACTTCGCTTCAGAAGGCCTTTATTAACCACCTGGAGTTACACGTACCCTGTTACTGTAAACTGGCCTGCCAGTCATCTTGTCACAGTTAACATCCTCCACAATGAAATATAACACAGATAACATTAAATAAATATATTTACCAGGTTAAAAGTCGATTATTAGTAACTCAAACCCCTTTATCTAAACCTCTATACTTAACCCTCAGTCGCGCACATTCACCATGTTTGTAGTTTTTTAATGCTTTTTATTCGTGTTTGTAGTTCTGAACCCATATATATGTATAGTTCCCTTTCATAGGTTCACTCAATTTTGCGATAGCATCATCGCTATGGGAAACACCTTTGGTGTGACAAATGTCTGAAGCCCTTATACCATCACACCAATTCATTGGCCAATAGCGCTTAGCACCACCCCGAGAATACGTCACGTATGCTCATATCAGTGGGCTACTCGCGAATTCATCAGATTTCATTTCCTTCAGGAAGCGGATTATCTGTTGCCTTTAGGAAAGTGTTTTTCGTTGTGTTCTCAGCTATTTCTGAAAGAGCAGTTTACTCCTCTCAAGCGGACACAATGAGCTACAGGAGATGCATCGATCCGTGCGACAGGTTCATCGCAGACAGAGACACTCATGACAGATGTGTGCAATGTTTGGGCCTACAGCATGCTCAGGCAGCGCTTAACGGCCTATCTGATTGTCAACACTGCGATAGCCTGCAGTTAAAAGTGCTGCGCTCGAGGCTCGCCTCTCTTTTAAAGAAAGGAGGACTCACGTCTAACCCCTGCCATACCGTATCTGTGGTTGCCGAGGCGCCACACGAGATGGTCGCTTGGGGTGACGCGTGCGAGCAGGAGCTCATGGAGAGTGAGACGACGGAGTTTTCTCCCTTTCTATCACTCTCGCCGGGCCACGTTCAAGCGCTGGAAGAGCGCTATGCGGACCAGGTTGTCTATATCAATGATGATTTACAGCCTACCCCGGAAGCTCGTAAATAAAAAGCTCGTAATTTCTTTCAGTTGTGGCTACGTGGCTGTAGAAAAAACTCATTCCAAGCCGTGTAGGGTTATGTCCGCGTTAGTCGGG
The DNA here is from genome assembly GCF_001515645.1 of Sinocyclocheilus grahami. Classification (NCBI taxonomy): domain Eukaryota; kingdom Metazoa; phylum Chordata; class Actinopteri; order Cypriniformes; family Cyprinidae; genus Sinocyclocheilus; species Sinocyclocheilus grahami. The sequence continues at coordinate 80,001 of NW_015505279.1, read as the reverse complement.
AAATCATACATGGCCTCTTTACAAGCCGCGGCTACTCTTCACTCAATGGGTTTCCTCCAAGCCTATCAAGAAGATGTGCTTAAAGAGTTGGATGAGGGAGAAGGTTTGACTCCAGAGGCTGTTAAGGAGCTCAGGCGGGCTACTGACTTGGCGCTCAGAGCTACCAAGCACATAGCCCGAGCAGTGGGTAGATCTATGGCGGGTATGTTGTCAGTTGAGCGCCACCTTTGGCTTACTCTCACTGACATAAAGGAGAAGGACAAAACCTTTCTCTCATATCCAATGATGGCCTGTTTGGGGAATCGGTCACTACTGTTGTGGAGAAATTTCGAGCGGCGAAACAGCAGTCTGCAGTTTTGAGTATTTTGTTGTGCCCAAAAAGGATGGCGGTTTACGTCCGATTTTGAACTTGTGTCATCTAAATCTTGCACTCAGAGTGAGCAAATTCAAGATGCTGACGTTAAAATCTATTTTGTCGCGTATCCGAACCAGAGATTGGTTTGTGACTATCGATCTTACGGGTGCATACTTTCACATCCAGATCGTCAAGAGACACAGGAAGTTCCTCAGGTTCGCTATTAAGGGTGGATCCAGGACGTCCGAATATTAAGCTATGTGGACGATTGGCTGATATTGGCACAATCACATGATCTGGCGACAGCGCATCGGGACTTGGTGCTCGATCACTTGAGGAGCCTAGTATTGCGGGTGAACCTGCAAAAGAGTGTCCTGCTACCATGTCAACAAACAACCTTTTTAGGAGTGGACTTGAATTCTTGCACGATGCGGGCACGTCTGTCTCCCGTACGTGTTCAGTCATTATGGACCTGTCTGAGTCAGTTCAGGACAGGGCATCCATGTAGGGTTATGTCAAAAACTGTTGGGTCTTATGGCAGCAGTGTCCCCTGTGGTTCAGTTGGGCCTGCTCCACATGCAGCCATTTCAGTGGTGGATCAAGAGCCAAAACATCTCACCTCACTGCCATCCGTTCTGCAGAATTATGGTGACGCGCAGAGGGTTCCACACTCTGCCCCTATGGATGAGTCCTCATTTCCTTCAAAATGGAGTCCAGTTAGGGGCGTTTTGTCGTCGCAAGACAATCACGACGGATGTGTCCCTCACAGGCTGGGGGGCAGTCTATCAGGGATGCCCAGTTTGTGGAGTTTGGACAGAGGTGCAATGTGGCTGGCACATAAACCGTTTTGAGCTGCTGGCAGTGTTTCTGGCGCTCAAACGGTTCTTACACCATTTGAGGGGTTGTCACATTTTGGTCTGGATGGACAACATTGCCAAGAAGGACTACGCTGTTCTTCTTGTTGTTATGTGCTCTTCTTTGGGCGCAGACCAAGTTCTTGTCGGTCAGAGCAGTCCATGTCCCAGGTCACCTGAACTCAGGAGCAGACTTACTCTTGAGACAGAGTTTAGAGGCCGGAGAATGGAGATTGCACCCTCGGGGTGCAGTCTCGGAGTCTCATATGGCGGAGATTCGGCAGAGCAGAAGTGGATTTGTTTGCTTCGAGCATGACTACGCATTGCCTGCTCTGATTTTCCCTGTCTTCTCTGTCGCCTCTGGGTGTGGACGCTCTAGCCCAAGAATTTTTATGCCTTCCCACCGATCCACTTGCTCTCAGCAGTTCTGTTCAGAGTACGGGTGGACAAAGTTGAATGTCTGCTGTTGGTGACCCCGTTCTGGCCCATGCAGACGTGGTTCTCGGAATTGGTCAGTCTGTTAGCCGGCCCTCCTTGGGAGGTTTGCCTAAGGCTGGCCGCACACGATTTTCAAACCTTAAATGATTTTAAAACCATGGGAGACCACAGACATGAAGAGAGTTCAACCAATTTTTAGCCTTATAATCCTCTGAACGCACACACTAGATGATTCGGCCAGACCACGAGACCACACACTTGTTGACTGTAGGAACGATTTCACAGTAGCTATGTTTACATGCAACCAAATAATCCATTTGTATTCGGATTGACGGCTCAATCGGACTGAAAAACTTTCATGTAAACACCTTGATTGATCCAGATTGAAGCGGGTGGTTTATTCCTTTTCTAATACGATTGCGAGTGCTTGTAAACACTCGATCGGATTGAACCCCGAAACTGAAAGGATTGCGCAATGACACAGAACTAGCATAATGACGTATGACACGCAGAACCAGCGGTTCTTCCTTTTTAATAAAGTGTTGTATAAATGCGCGTCCTGTCATTATAAAGCTCTGCTTTCACTCTGCAACTGTGAAGTGGAGCAGGACAACCTCCCAACAGTGCTTGTTTTGGATTCTCATCCACAGGCAATCCGTTTTGGGCACGGAGAGGGGCATTTTTACTATGTGATAAATATGAGCAGCATGGCACTGCGGTTTATATGTATATTTATCCATAAATTAATACATATTAATTCTGCTGTTAAAAACAAATATATAAACCGTGTATGAGAGTGGTTATTATGTGCAAACAGTAAGAAACTCTATATTTGTGCAGTGTGCGTATGTCAAAAAAATCAATTCCGATTTGAAGCTTGTGACATATAAACGCGCACATCAACCCGATTACTTTATTTAGCGTTCATGTAAACACTACATTCAGATTCATCAATCGGAATGAATTCAGTCCGATTGAACCAAAAATTGTGCATGTAAACATAGCCACTGACATGTGATCTCACGGAAACTCACAAGATCAAACGTGACTAGAGAAGAAAAATAAATAGAGGACAATCAACATTGTCAGCTGGTGCTCCTGGCGCGTGTTCTGTTTCACAGTGAAAAACAAAGTATAAAAAAGAATATGGGTGATGTTCTCTGCTTTCATGGCATGTTTGTGGCTGCCAAGTTTCAGCAATAGAAGCACGCAACATCTGGTAGATGACGCTTGCTCACTCTCATTAGCTATCATGGGTATCACGTCAGAGGCAGCCCGATCAAGAGTCGTAAATATCAAACATGTTTGATATTTACGATTTGAGTTTGGGGACGTTCCATCTCGAGCGGGAGCAGATAAATAATCGTAATGACACCACACAATAGAGGATTTTTTGGACAAAAAAATAATTTGCGACAAGCCGCGAATCGGGCAACACCCCCGATCGTTCAGGGATGCAAATCAGGCTTAAAATCGGCCTTAAAATAGTCTAGTGTGCGGCCAGACTAAGACACAACTTGCTGACTCAGGCTCCCGTACCTTCCCGTAACTTTGATAAGTGCTCCCTTCTTAACGTGGACGGTAGATACCCCATTTGACTGCACCAAGCACGTAGACGTCATTCACCATAATAATCAATGAATATTCAAAGATGTCACAATCCTGTTCAGCCAATGGTTGTAAAAACCGCTGGGATTTAAATTCCCGAAGAAACGGGATAACCTTTCACAGGTAAGAATGGGTTGGTTTGTGTTTTTAAATGTATTAACTCAATATTACAAGTTTTGTAACATTGGTAACTTATGTTACTGTTATGGTGAGTGATGTCAAGTTGACCCTTCGAATATGGCGGATGGCTTACGTATAGCGGCCCATAGAAACAGTAGCTAATGAGGAATCTACATATACATATCTATGTCTGAACCGAATCCTCGCCAAAGCGTAATGGATTGTGAGCAATATTAGTCATTAAAGTGTGCATGGATCCACACTTCAAAAATCTACTTGAAATAGTAGACCACCCGGGGACTTCTGGTATACTCTTTTCAACATACTATGGTTTGGGACGCAATTATTTTAATCTCACATACTATTTAGGATGGATAGTATGAGCATTGGGTCACATGGAAAGAGTAAATGTGGGCTGTGACAAGTGGGGTGTAGCAGGTGGAGTAAATGATAATGAGTGCCACCTCCACCACTCACCGGTCTCGAGTCCCGTGGAGGAGCTCCGGAAGGATAAAAGGAGGAGTGATGACAGTGCAAGACGAGAGAGGACAAGGCCTGGACTATTTATGTTGTTGTTTTATTATGTTTTATGGGGCAGTCGCCCGTGAGGAGCTGCCGCTTTTACTTTCGTTTTGTGTTTGTTTATTAGATAATTAAAGTTTTATGTTTAAATGTTCGCTGGTTCCCGCCTCCTTCTTCCCTGAGCTACGAACTACATGTTACATGTGTATATTTTTAATGATACCTGGCTTTCCTGGTAGCTTTTCAGTAAATTCACTTATATTAGAAAATGATTCATTAAACTCAAAATGTGAGAGCCTTTCTGACTTGAAGGATAATTTTGGATCTCTCTTTTGGACAAGACAACCCCTTCTTTCAGAAAAGATCAGAGTTCATGAACTGCAACCTATTTTATGTGTTTATCTGGTTTGTACTTAAAAAGAAAGTAGCCAATTAAAGGGATAATTAACCTAAAATTGAAAACTTGTATTATCATTATCATTTAATCACCTTTACATAATATTAAGCCATGTGGCCCAATTTCATTGTAAAACCTAACAAAATAATGTTTCAACTATTTTCGTCAATTGTAGTTATATTTTACAAAATGTTAGAAGAGTGTAGGCCTACCCAAAAGACAAATATTATAACCACTAGAATAGCACCATAAAGATAGTACACATGTTGTCAGATTCAAGGTATTCTGAGGCCACATGAGAGAGTTGTCATATGGACTAATTTATGGTATAGTTCAAATTTAGTGATATAGAACTGTCCCTGAATGGAAAAAGAGCTGTATAAATTCTTCAAAATTCAATTTTCTATATACAGACCTACTCCAGGAAAGAGTAGACGAATTATAACTTAAAGATGCCAATCATTAATGTTAATAAGCAAAAAGGACCTGTTGTTTCAATTAAATACTTAAAAATAGCATCTAAGCCTATAGTCCCAGTCCCAATCTAAGCCTATTAGTCCCAATGTTTGAGCTGTCTTAACTGAAAGCAATTTACACTGACATATCTTAAAATCTAACACAGATTCAGTATTCCTCAAACTGAATAAAAATAATGCAACTCAGAATATGACGCAAACCTGCAATAATTCAATGTTAAACAACACAAATATGATTTATGTATTTAATCCCATTCTATTAACCAATGTCTTTGCTTCTGACCTTCGATGATTCAGTTCAACCGTACTAATAAGCAAAAATTACTCTAGACAAACATTTGTGTGTCTTTTTTTATTGCTGAAGTGTGTTGAAATTTCTTCTTCTGCATTCTACTGTACGGACGTAAATTTACATTTCCTTCAGACTGAGGCTTATTCATTTCACTTTTGGTGTGAAAAGGCTTTTATATTTGCCAAAAATATAACTTTTTTATTTTAAAAACAAACAAGCAAGCCCTGTCCAGATTTAAAAAGTAACACAAAAGTAACGTAATGCATTACTTTCCATAAAAAGTAACTAAGTAACGTAATTAGTTACTTTTTTATGGAGTAACGCAATATTGTAACGCATTACTTTTAAAAGTAACTTTCCCCAACACTGTAAATAAATACAAATCAACCAGTAAGGCCCTGAATTAGTTATATGAAAATCATACATCAGCACAATCAATGTGAATTATTTCACATTTGCATTTACAATAATGAAAAATGAATAGCGTTTCTATTTAACGTTTAATGTTTGTCATCAAAGCGTCGCACAACGTTCAGAATCCGCAATTCCTGGATAACTATTGTGAAAGGTATGTTAGTTTTACTGCTTTCTGTGGTATGTCAACAACTACAAGCTTCTTGTGAGGGCACTAAAGAAAAGAAAAGAAAAGAAAAGAAAAGAAAAGAAAAGAAAAGAAAAGGAAAAAAACCCTGCATGTTCCCTGGTTTCCTGTACCGGCTATAAATG
>NW_015505279.1:52132-73678 GCF_001515645.1 Sinocyclocheilus grahami | reverse complement strand
AAAACACAGATTCAGTATTCCTCAAAATGAATAAAAATAATGCAACTCAGAATATGACGCAAACCTGCAATAATTCAATGTTAAACAACACAAATATGATTTATGTATTTAATCCCATTCTATTAAGCAATGTCTTTGCTTCTGACCTTCGATGATTCAGTTCAACCGTACTAATAAGCAAAAATTACTCTAGACAAACATTTGTGTGTCTTTTTTTATTGCTGAAGTGTGTTGAAATTTCTTCTTCTGCATTCTACTGTACGGACGTAAATTTACATTTCCTTCAGACTGAGGCTTATTCATTTCACTTTTGGTGTGAAAAGGCTTTTATATTTGCCAAAAATATAACTTTTTTATTTTAAAAACAAACAAGCAAGCCCTGTCCAGATTTAAAAAGTAACACAAAAGTAACGTAATGCATTACTTTCCATAAAAAGTAACTAAGTAACGTAATTAGTTACTTTTTTATGGAGTAACGCAATATTGTAACGCATTACTTTTAAAAGTAACTTTCCCCAACACTGTAAATAAATACAAATCAACCAGTAAGGCCCTGAATTAGTTATATGAAAATCATACATCAGCACAATCAATGTGAATTATTTCACATTTGCATTTACAATAATGAAAAATGAATAGCGTTTCTATTTAACGTTTAATGTTTGTCATCAAAGCGTCGCACAACGTTCAGAATCCGCAATTCCTGGATAACTATTGTGAAAGGTATGTTAGTTTTACTGCTTTCTGTGGTATGTCAACAACTACAAGCTTCTTGTGAGGGCACTAAAGAAAAGAAAAGAAAAGAAAAGAAAAGAAAAGGAAAAAAACCCTGCAGGTTGTCTGGTTTCCCTTTCCGGCTATAAATGTATGCTTTTGAGGGGCTCACAGGTGTTTGGCAATGGGACCTACATGCGCACAAAATCCCAAAAGCAAAAGTAAGCTTAAGTAAATCATAAAAGCTATTGTAGATCGTTAAGTGTTCAGGAGTAATTGAATGTTAAAGTGCATCACAAGCAGACAACCTCCTAACCACAAAATTACACTTAGGACTACTCTAACACTTGCTACTTACTTAAAGTACATTCTTAATATAAACTTGAGACTGTAAAATCGACAGCTGTATAAATGAAATTCAGGAAGTAATTTTCAAGAAAAATGGGCTATGCCTTACAGCAGGGGTGTCAAACTCAATTCCTGGAGGGCCGGAGCCCTGTAGAGTTTAGATTCAACCCTAATTAAACACACCTGATCCAACTAATCAAGTCCTTCTTGGCTTATTTGAAGACTATATGGTAGCCTATGTGTGTTGGAACAAAACTCTGCAGGGCCCCAGCCCTCCAGTAATTGAGTTTGACACCCCTGCTTTACAGGCAAGGTGAAAGTTGGAAGAGGGAAACAAAAATAGTTGTCGTGCATGGAAATCAGTTATGTGTTGTGCAACACAATGTCTTCCCACGCCATTTTCCTCCTCTTTCACAACATCATCGTCTTCCTCTCTGACGCTCCAGGGCGTGCCACAATGTTTTTCACTGAGCAAAGGGCAGGCTGGTGAATCTCTTCTACTCTAAAACGCAACTTCTACTTCGCAGTACATCTCCAGAACCCTGTTTATGTATAATGGATCTTGCAGTTCTGGCTAATGTATGGAAATTATTAAAATTACAGAGCTACCTAGTGATTAAAAATATTACAGCAGTCGGTTCTGACATTTATCAAATTATGGACCAGCTACTACCAACTAGTACTATATATATATATATATATATATTAGTATATCAAATAAATGTATAACAAAATATAGAACAAAAAGAAATGTAATCGTGTTTATGTCCTGGATTAAAATACTTAAACTAGGCTCACACAAGACAAGTGAAATCTACTCAGTGGTGTTGTCCAAATTCAGTTTAACCATTTGCATGTCACATGGTGACAACTATCCATATCAGGTACCAGGTTATCTGACCTATGTAAATAGTCCGGGGGAAAAAAACATAAAGGCTTAACTATCAACGGAGATTGTTCTCTGTGTACATTTTTCGTGGTTTTGAACTCATAAAATACAATGAGTTAAATTGCAAATCATATAGGCCTACACTGTGTGCAAGTAAATATGGAAGCAAGGGGATTGGATGAGGAGTTCAGACACGTTTACCCGTCTGTCTTCGGGGCTCACTCAAGCCGGTCTGCGTCAGAAACTCCGATGTTCTTCGCGGCGGAACGACCGACTTCGACAAGCTCTGAGTCTCTCACTCCTTACGTTTCTTTTTCAGCCAACATTGGCACTAATTCCTCGGTCACTTTTGGATGTCGTTTCTGAAACAATTGTTATGGTTGCAAAGTTCCATAGAAGGCTGTGTTTTTGTCTAGTGTTGTAAAAAAAAAATGCGAATGGGCAGTCTGGCAGTAAACCCGTGGACTATGGTGACGCCTGGCTTAAGGAGTTCGCGTTTTACCAAAGATACACCGGTTCCTACCCAAGAATCCCCCCTGTCTATATTGATTTACCTGTAGTTTATAGAGCAGTGACCGGACAGGATACTTGCTTGACAATGGAAGGCCACCAGCCGTGGAACTGGTCAAACAAATGCAGCGGTCAACTTTATTGCCCCAATGACCAGACGCAGAGCCCGCATATCTGGAAACCATCATTAACATGTAAGACTTGTGAGATCTGCTCTGTGAATCACTCCTCGCCTCACTTGATTAGTTTTATTAAATGCCACAATCATGTCAGTATCAAAATAATGAAATTAATTCTTAAAATCAGAAGCACAGGCTTAGGTCACTAATCTGAAATTAATAATGACAGAAATTAAAAACGTTCCTTATAAAGTTATTGAGTTCTTTTGAACCTGAATTGGACTTTCTTTGGATAGAAATTTACATGTCGCAATTAATTTAGTTTTTAAAAATTGTACCATTAGCCTACATTTAGATTATTGGAAGATGTTTCTTTAAAAAAAGAACCACGCCTGCGTTAAGGTAAATTGCAATAAATGTTACATCATTGTTAATCTTGGAACTATGAAAAGATCTTGTAACAAAAGACAGCCATATAATTAAAATGATTTGTATTTCCTCAGAGGGACCAGCGGTTTCATTCTGTCAGCGCGGGAGAAAGAAACGGGTTCCTTACAAAAAATTGCAAAGTGTAATTGTTCATTACAAAGGAGAAGAGACGGCGGATCGCTTTTTCTACAAACCTGTCTGAGAGACAAGTAACTATCTGGTTTCAAACCCGTAGAGTCAAGGATAAGAAGAAACCTGAAGTCTGCAAAGATCTTTAATCCTATTAAAGATTAAATCATGTAAATGCTGCTTCATAGTGAAGAGTTTAGCTCTTTGTTTTTCTTCTTCTTTTTTAAGGGCTATCAGTCGTGCTCAGTCGTAGTTTATTCAGATAATGTTTTTATACTTGCATCCAGGTTTGCTGAAAGAATGTTGAGATGTTCAGTGTTTCAGTCGATTTTTAAAGAATTGTTAAGCAATTATCTTTCTGTAGCACTAGTCATTTCTACGCCATATTTGATGGCCACTGATCTTTCTTTTCATTTAAAAGGTTATGTTTTATTTTTCGTTTTATGTGAGTGCAGTACCATGGCTATTGTATAGTACCAGCGTTTTATGGATTTTATGCAATAGTTTCTCGTGTAATGTTTATTTAAGAGATCCCAGCAAACAAATAAGGTTACACTTTATTTCGATAGTCCACTTTAGACATTCTATTAACTATAAGTAACTTTGTAACTACATGTCAACTACATGTCAAATAATTCTCATTAATTTGCAACTACATGTCTACTAACTCTCAGAGTAGACTGTTAGGGTAGGTTAAGGGTTAGTAGAATAAGCTGATAAAGAAAGTGTTAGAAGATATTAAGCAGACAGTCTACTAATACTCTACTAACTGCAAGTTGACATGTAGTTGCAAAGTTACTTACTGTTAATAGAATGTCTAAAGTGGACTATCGAAATAAAGTGTTACCAAAAATAAAAATAAATAAATAATAATTTGTTAGACCGTGGCTGGTTTCCCCGAAGCACCCAGTAAAGCGCCAATAGCGCGAAAGTTGCAGTCTTTCAGTAATCCTGTTTTTGGGATCACTTTTAATTAATCAGAGAGTTATTAATGTAATTTTAAGAGTTATAATGTATTATTTATTGTCATTGCAAAGTTACTGTACACTACATTCAACTGGCTTGAATTTAATTTTTGACAGTAGTAGGCCTAGACCTTTAATTTTATGTAGGCCTATACTTTGAGAAACATAACTAATGAATTTCAATAGAGGACTGATATTCATAATAGTACGGATTCCACAACTGCTGAGGCCTGCAACGGTCTGTAAATGTAGTTTATACATGAATAAATGGGAACTATAGGATACCAGTAAAATATAAGCTATGCCTCGAATGTCCTCGAAGTCGCTTTGGATAAAAGCGACGGCTTTTATTCAAATGTGAAAAAATCAGTAAGCCTACATAAATGTTAACCCATGATCACTGCATGAACGTGTGATAAATGTGAAGAGTAAAATACTAGTTACAATATCATTTAAGTGCGAAATCCATACACAGAGTTATTATTTTGATAAAGCAACGCACAAATTGTTGTTTTATTGTTTGATTGACTGATTTAGCAGTAATGCATTATTGTATTGTTTGTTTTTTCCCCCCATTACAAATTTAGGAATATTCTCTATCCCCATGCATACATTTTTCATTATGTCTGTTTGTGTGTGTGTGTGTGTGTGTGTGTGTGGTGTGTGTGTTTGTGTGCTTAGAAAAAAAAATGTTTTACAGGAAGTTATATTGTAACAGAACGTCACACTGGGTTTATAATGTATTTAAAGTCCCTATATTGAATAGTTTCGAACACTTGACTTAAAGTCATGCTACAATGCATGTTTGCCTCCGTGAGCCAAAGGCGCACCAGGACACTCACTCGCTGTAGCCTTCATTATTAATCAACGCTATTATTTTATGCACTGTTTTAGGATTTTCTTTTCTATTCTTTTTATTTTACGTATTTGCTTTTTCAACCCATTTTTCACAAAAATAGCGAAGCATGTGATACATAGACCCTCTTTTACATTATATAGCAAAAAACATAGTTTGAAATGAATAGGTAAGATATTGATTGGGGTATCTGCAAAAATTGTTATTTTATATGCGTTTAATGCAATGCCTATTTCTGACTTTGCAGCACTGTCACATGGGCGTGGCTAAACATTTCACTTTGCATATCACGTGATGGTGCATTAACAAATCAACAATTACCTTGCCTGCTTCTTTAGGGGTAACTTAAACGGTTTTAAGAAGCGATCAGGCAAGCTCGTCAGAAATGTGCGAGCACAATCTTCTTAGTTCTGGGTATGTTTCTCCCCTTTTGAATTTTCACTCTCCCGACTCCCTGTACCTCCAAAACTTGCGAGGCAGTGGAGTCCATCTATCTGGGCTTCCGCAGATGTCCTACAGTAGGAGAGAGGTGTGCGCGCACCCGTGGAGTTCTCCAAATTCGGCCCAGAGCCGCGCCTACAGTGGCTACTCTCAGCCGTTTTTTAGCAATCCAGCCGCTGTGAGCGCTAGCCTCAACACTCACAAAAAGGGATCACTGGAGGAATCCGGGAGGTACTACTTCCAAGATGTCAGCCACAAATCAGAGGAGCCTGGACGACCTAATGCAGCTTACGCATGTGAGCAGAGAATCACTGGCTCTGCCAGCAACGAAGTTTCGAGCTCAGAAAGGCGAAAGCAGGACAGGGTTGCACAGAATGAACTGAACTTCAGTGACCAGCCAGTGACTGATGGTTCAAATCAGTCTGTCAGCTCCAACGCTCCATTTCAAACATCACTGAACACCCAGGCTATCAGATCAGCCTTCTCCGATGGTACGCAACTTTTGACCCTTCCGTCACAGACACCAACGCTGTGTTTAGATGTCACTCGTTGGCCTTGATTTCAGTGGATTTTAACTCTGTAGTCTTTATATGTGTACTTACACATGCCTAACGATAAAGGCATAGATGTTACGGGGTAATCAGAGTTGTGGTCGTGTTTAAGAGTTAACGACTTTAGAAGACGATACCCTAGGCTATTAATTCAGTGACATGAAAGAATAATGACTAGTGCACTATTGGATTTTTTTCTCTCCTCTCCAGGATTGCCGTGGTGTCCCTCACAGGTGAGATCAAGAAAAAAGAGAAAGCCTTACACAAAGCCACAGTTAGCCGAACTGGAGAACGAATTTATGATTCATGAATTTATAAACCGACAGAAACGAAAGGAGCTTTCCGACAGATTGGAACTGAGTGATCAGCAAGTGAAAATCTGGTTTCAGAACCGCAGAATGAAGAAAAAAAGACTTATGATGCGCGAGCATATCTTCACTGTTTACTAATTTATTATTATTATTATTATTTTTAACAATATAGGGTTTGTTTATTAGGTGATGGCATCATTCATACAATAGATTTTTCTTATGGAGATCAAAGTCCACCAAACCCTTCTGTCTGGAAACGATTATCTCCCGACCACTTATGAAATGTAATTTAAAATCGAAGCTGAATATTTTGAAATGTATATTTATTTGCCAAAAACACGGAGCATTTGTATGTGTCTGGAGTATGTTTTTTGATGGGAAAAAGGATAATTCCATAGTTGTAATGTTAGCAATTTAAAAAGATCACTATGTAAAAAGAATGCTGGTAACACTTTACAATAAGGTTCATTAGTTAACATTAGTTAACTACTTTAGTTAACATGAAATAAGCATGAACAATACTTCTAGGGCGTTTATTAATCTTAGTTAATGTTCATTTCAACATTTACTAATGCATTATTAAAATCGAAACTTGTGCTTGTACATGATCTAACAATGAACGACTGTGTTTTCATTAACTAACATTAACAAAGATTAATAAATACTGTAATAAATGTATTGTTCATTGTTTGTTCATGTTAGTTTATAAATGAACTAACATTAACTAATGGAACCTTATTGTAAAGTGTTACCAGAATGCTTTATAGTTTAGAACTACTGCAAATTTAGAGTAGACCTTTTTAATATTTTTTGATAATACCTCATTTGTATCTTCCGATCTAAAAAAATGTAAGTTTTGTTTTTGTTGTATTTTAACCAAAAGTGTCATGTGTAATATGTATTAAGTGTTCTGTAAATTATGCATTATATTAAACTTCTGCGTTCTTGTGCGATACTTGTCTAATTCGGTGGGTGATTATGAAATGCTCGAATAAAAAGCTGTGGTGCCTCCAGTCCAAGCTCAAGTTCGTTTGTTAATACACAAACTCCGGTGTGCGAATATCTTTACTCTATGAATCTCAATCATTTTATATTTTCTTAAATTATATATAATCGAATTAAACAGAACTTTAACGAGCAAACGAAGTGCTGTAACTATGCGCTGTGGTCTATAGGTCATAAGAGGAATTGGACGACTAAACAATTCCTTATCCCTACAATTTAGTATTTACTTTTGTAGATATGTAGTAAAATGTCATTGATTTAGCTCTTTTCTAAGAAATGTGTTCAAATTACTGCCATAATATTTCTACAAATAAACGCTGATTATTCATTGAAATAATAATTGGGTTATTTATTTTGAAAAGAGTGTATACAGATCAGGTAAATCAGTGGTACAATCATATGTATTGCGTGCGAAGACAAAACCGGCCTATACCAAATATAAATAAATAATTAATATATTAATATCAGCATTACAAACCAGTGACATGTGGACATAAAGACAATGTCTATGCAATTCCACCTTTCTAATGCACATGCACATACTGTTTATCAGCAAGGTATATTGGTAAACAATTTGGTACAATTATAGTATTACATACATATACAATTATAGTACTATGTATGCTTATAGAGTAACCTTGTAAACTAGTCTTTACTCTCCGCAACTTAAAATCATGATTAAACGCATGGTTGCACAGCACCACCGCTGTACACCTTCACCAAATATAGTATTATATTATTATTACCAGTATATGTTTATCATCATTCAAATGATCAGGTATTACCATTTTAATTTAAAATATGTATTTTCTGAATATCTAGATAATTAAAAACACACATTAGAAATAAATAAGACATAGGTAAGTTTGTTCCAAGTTTATTGTCTTCGCAATTCCTATAAGTGCGATGAAGACTGAACTGTGTTAAAAGACTGAACAAGCAAGAAACAAACGGAATGCAAGACGTTTTTCGGCCGCAGTAGAAACTGGGGGCGCCAATACAAAGTTAAGGTCAAGTTAGTGACCGAAATTGACAAATGAAGACAAATATTGGAATCATCCATATATATATATATATATATATATATGTGTGTGTGTGTGTGTGTGTGTGTGTGTGCACAAGAGTTTGCACAACTCTCACATTACAAGGCCAAACCGCATGATCATTTATTTGATGCGCTAACGCTCAATACAGTTTACAGGTTTATATTATTGAGAAAAATGTTTAAAAAAATATTTGGACATCGACTGATAAACAGACTCATCTTTTCTTGGGCTATAACACTTTGAGTTCTACCCAGAACAAAGGTGCAACAAAAGACAAACTCTTTAGTATGGATCGTACAAGATAAGCGTTTCGTTAAGAAAGCCAACCGCTTTTGCGATTCAGCTTTGAAATTTTAAATGTGTTAAAATATCTTCTGGAATGGCTAGTTTCCCATTGTAAATCAAGAAACTGTATTTACCAATAAAAACATTGTGATCTTTATAGGTCACTATAGGCAGGTTAGCAGTATAATAAATAAAAAAAAATAAAAAAAACAGATTTAAAATACAACAGGCAGTACAAAAACAATATAACAACTTTGGCTGTTTATTTGTTTTATAAGCTGAACACCAACTTTGTGGCTCATATAGATATGAGACATGTACATTTATTTATTTTATAAATAAGCGGTTAATTTGTAGTTTTTCCATAGTCTCTCGGTATGTAAAAGTCACTATTTACCTCCACCCAGGACACTACACCATAGCACATCCTTTTGCCTGTGCAATAAAAAGATTTGGCTGACGTGGTGATTGCCCGGTGCTCATTGTCTCAGACGACAGACGTTCAAAGCCAGAACAGTTGTTTTGTACTTGGCAGTGTGAATCCGTCTATCTTCCTGTTCTTCCTTTCCGTAACTGCGTCGAGGAATTTTGTTCAAATCGTTACAAAATCGTTTGACTATTGGAATACATTATCGGACTAAATTGCAGATTTTACTTCAGGCTAAAAAAAAGAAAGGTATGGAAATGTTATTATCCTTTACTATATTGCCCTTTGTCGTTTTTGGAAACAGTGACTAAATGTTTACTTTCTGTAGACTGCGAAGAATAAACAAAATCTGCTTTCGTTGACATTTGGTGAACTGCATTACATTTCTGTGTGTTTCTGTGTCAGCTCCCCGATTTTTTTCCCATGTATTTTCTTTTTTGCCTTCTCTTTTTTCATTCTTTCCTATGTCTTAAATGTATAGCCTAAGTTATAACAAAATAAATCATTTTTGTAAAATAGCCTATTGCAGGTTCAGAAACATTCGTAAAAAACATGTTTATTACTGTGCCGTGCATTTTAATCAAATCTCCTTTGCAAATCTCAATTTCCGAGTTTACGGAAAGTATAGGGAGAGACTGAAAAACATTGCAGTTTTGCTTCAGTCGTCAAAGTTTTCTGGGAAGGAAAGGTGGTTGGGAAACCTAGGAAAATCTTAAAATAAAGCAACTGAATAGTACAACTCAATGTGGTGCATTGGAAATAAATTGCATAATGTTGAGATGAAGGTGCTTCGTTTCATTAACTATGATTTTAAACAAAATATTTGATGTGGTATTTCTGTGATTGTTTACTAATGCCTTGAAATACAACTTGGGAGTTTAAAAAATGCAGGCAACCAATGACCTTCCTCATGCTTTACCTATGAGTCGCTCACTTAATGACTGATATTGATATATGGTAATTTTTTTTACCGGATCACATGACACAATTACCTCAAGAATCGATCAAGATGAATTGCACGTCAGCGTACGTTTCCGATTTTTTCTTCTTGGCGAGTCCTATCCACACGCATATGGTGCAATAGATTGGCAAAGTTTAGCAGTCAAGCAGGCGATTTTTCCTCTCTAAGGCTAAAGCGAGCAATGACGGACTACGAGGATCGCAGCAACTGTGCATCGAATATGTATTTACCTTACTATGTTTCTGCTCCTGATTTCTCGTCGGTCTCGTCGTTTTTACCTCAAACTACGTCGTGTCAAGTAAATTTTCCCTATTCGTCCAACCTAGCGCAAGTCCAACCTGTTCGTGAAGTGACTTTCAGGGACTATGGACTGGATCATCCGAGCAAATGGCATTACAGGGGCAATTACGCTTCATTCTATTCAACGGAGGAGATAATGCACCGAGATCTCCTGCAGTCATCAAACAGAGCGGAAATGATTTTTAAAAACGATGCCATGTATAGCCATCACGGTGGTACTAACTCCTCGTGCAATTTCTTCACCAACGTCGGCCGAAATGGGGTACTTCCTCAAGAATTTGATCAGTTCTTTGAGACTGTTAACTCTGAGAAGCCCAACCCTGAGCAGTCCAAACAAAAGCCAGATACGAGTGTCCCCGGAGATGCTGCATGTAATGTGTCTACAGATAGCGCGGAACAGACCAAACAGGACCCTACAGTAACCGTGGAGGAGGATTCCTCAATATCAACCTGCGATGAAGAAAAGAACAACGGCTCAAGTAGGTCCACGCTTTTAACGGCGGTTCAATTCACATTACTTTATCGGTTAGCTTTTATGTGCCGCTTTATACGCATGCAAAAGTTTTTTTTATATAGCTAGTAAGATTCTCTTTGCTGTTGTTAAAATCTTTACGATGTGGAAGGCGCTTTCCTCGGATCATTATACATCTAAACAGGCTATATGAAATGTAATCGAGAAAGCACGTGTTTTAAAAATATCAAGCCTGTTGCTTGCTTCAGTAGTAATTCGTTTCATTATCACAACATATTTTTAGGATAGAAGAGAAACACTTTAATCGAACTGAAAACACACATACGGATTTCTCTGAGTTTCTACATTAAGTGTGTGTGCGTGAGCGTGTGAGCCGGTTGCATGCTTTCATGTGGCAGATCTTGTATTGTTTTATAGTCTGTGTACATACTTTAGTTTTTCCGATTGTTTTGTCTTTGTAACTGCAGTGTGGATTACACAATAGTCTCGTTACAGATTTGGCATTATTATCTGAAGTATCGGCTGTACTCGAACTTTTAATGTCAACTCATGAAGCATCTGCAGTTGTATTGCAAACGTTTTTAAAAGGCTTTAAAGTTAGCCTTTACATTTATTGTAATGTAATCAAGTTACTTTTCTTTTTATAGGTACAACAAAGTCCAGAAAAAAGAGATGCCCATATTCGAAATACCAGATCCGAGAACTTGAACGAGAATTCTTTTTCAATGTGTACATAAACAAAGAGAAACGTCTGCATTTGTCAAGAATGCTCAGTCTTACAGACCGACAAGTGAAGATTTGGTTCCAGAACCGAAGGATGAAAGAGAAAAAGGTGAACCGAGATCGTCTCCAGTATTTCACTGGAAATCCATTGTTCTGAAAGGCATGCTATTGGCCGAGACGATGAAACGATGGCTATTCTATTATGCCATAATTGTGGGACATCATCCATTCGCCGGACACATGGGCTATTTTCACGTCGACTCTGTATTTTACAACTATGCAAAATACTTGCTATCAAAAATGAATGTGATCTGCGATTAAAATTCTGCACAAATGATCTACAACAGTGTATTCGCGAAGAGGGAAATTATCAGTTATCAGGAACATAGGTGCTCGACAATCTCTTCATACTATGTGTTAATGCCATTGAAATGCAGTAGCTTTGTATTTGTATTTGTATTTATTTATTGTGTTTTTCATTGTCCCTCGAAGTACATTCAAGTAACACACTGTATTGTCAGCAATGCGTTTGGTTACATCAAACAAGTACGTAATTACATTGAAGTAGAGCTGTGTATGCATTTATTCGTTTGAAGCATGTAATGTATCTATGTATTAAATAAAGAAAAAAAGACAGCAGATGTCTATCTATTGCTGGGACGCCTCTTGTGTGTGATAGTAGGCCTATGCGTCTAAGTCAGCAACAACATTTAGAAAGTTATTTGTTGTTATTAAATAACAGTATTTAAGTTTTTTTAACAGAGTTGCATTTCAAACTTATAGGCCTACTTATTTTTCAGACGAAGGCTGATTTTGATTATTAGAGGAAAAATAAACGTCAGGTAGAGAGAGAGAACTATTTCCAATGGTAACTTTATAAGTCTTTGACTAATTCCTTTCCTTGTATGTTGTTTTACTCTAAGGCTATTTACTAAACCTTGAACAGTCTAGACAGTACAATAAACTCTGGGCAGTAAATTAAATTGGGGCTATTGGACCCTCTATCCACTTCAACTGCGACTTTGCCCTGAAACGCAGAGGGCACAGATGTTTTGTTTTTCTGTCTAGGAAGATATGAACTCAGTATGTGAACAAATAAAAGTGAAAATATAATATTAAGAGTTAGGCTATGTTGCAAAAGAGGCCTAGTCCTCGAACTGAAATTTACACATCACCGAATTTCTACAAGCTTTTACGGGGCTGTTTACGTCAATGTAGCACTTGAAGACTTACAGTAACAAAGTTACAAAGTTAGATGTCGTCAACAAATTTAAAACATCATATGAAATATTGCATTTGAACTTCTGTAACGTCAAGTTCGTCACCCTTAACCTTTTTGAATAAGTAAAGGCGCCTTTTTGAGATTCTCTTTGAAAAACTACGCCCTCTCAGAGGCGCCGCAGTGCAGCACGGCCCAATATGGCCGCTGCATCCACTCGCTCCCAGTGGCAACACACTGACCTGCCTTTAAAGGCCTCTATACAGTTACCTCTTACTGGCTAGGTTAAATACTACAGGCAACTCCACATAGACGCCGTTTGGCTAGGTGATATTGCTGTAAAATAAAACCATATAAATACAACCTTATCACTTCCTCCTTAATGTTTTTCTTGCATAACTAGGATTTAGGTAAGGGTAACAATGCAGTAATATAAGGCTACTACAAGTGTTTCGGTGGTGTTTTCTTAAGACTATGCTTAAATAACCAAAAAGCTTACAAAAGACTCTTGGTGCAGACATTATTTGTTGATTTTTATCTCATTAGTAGACATTATGGAGCGGCAACTTCTGTGGATGCAGCATATAGGCCTACTGGAAAAACAAAACTGGCTTCTGTAGTGCTAGGCAAACGCAGGATCCTACAAGCTACTTTTGTTTCCTAGATGTGAGTTTCCCAAATGTTTTAGCCGTGTGTACAGTATATCCAATTTACTCCAATATTGTTGTGTGTTTTATAATATATTGCATGCCATAATAATGAATGTTAAAATAGACATCCCTTTGATTATTTACATTTCGTTGATTCTGCTTGAAGCCACGAGAGGGCGAACTTACAGCAATGGTCTGACCTGGTGCTGCGCGTGATTCAAGTTTAGTTGTTCTTCAAAACAATGATTTCTGAGCGGAGTTATGAGATCTAATATAATGTTTTTTACGCCCGTGTACTGTTAATGGCAATAAGTTATTATTGCTACTCACTCTTATCGTTAATTATATTTATGCTCTAGCATTATATTTCAAAATAACCTGAAGAAATAACCTGAAAACCCGGAAAATATATTTTAGTCGTGTACGGAGGATATCTTTCTCTGCAGTTGGGGAGACAATTAAACATCTGCTCAGTGCCTTTTACACGCTTTAACATTTGGTGGCACAGTCCCTTTTTTGGGAAACGTCCCGTTCAATAAAGACATCATACATAAACAGAACAGCTATATAATAATAATAATAATAATAATAATAATAATAATAGCCAAATAATATTAAAAATAATAATTTATGTCTGTCGTCGTCGTCGTTATATCATACTTAATATAGCAAGCATAGCCCATTACAACGTAGCAGACAGATTTTTTAAGGGCTTCACCAGCTTTTAGTTTTATAATATATTTTATAAAGTTTCCCGGTAGACGACAGAATTGCGTGTACAATGAAAAAAAATGAAATGAAATGAAATACTCCTAATGATACATGGATTCTAGCATAACGTACCTGCAGTCCACTACTTATTTAGGAAATTATTCAACTGTAGCCTACGCATCTCTACGGCATCCTCTTATTAATCAGGTCTTTTTTTTATTAAGTTCATCTATTCAAGGGTGAACCAAGAAATTACATAAAACCGTTGTCGAAGAATTATAGTGTAAATGTATTTACTTTAAATTCATAACAGAGATAAATTATGCATTTCACATAGTAGTATAATAATTTGACCTATGTGATTATGAAAGCTGTATACTTTCAAATATGAAATTTGTGTAACTGCTTGGTGATTATGTCTGTTTTCAGATGTCAGTCTGATTCTGTATTTTTCTACAGTAATTCTGTATTTCTTGTTTGAATTGAATTTTGTTTGTGTTCTAGGAAAACCATTTATTTAGCGCGTGTATGCGTGCATTTTATTAAAATTATATAAATAAATTGTGCGTGATTGTTCATTGATCTAAAATCATTGTATGTTAAGATTTCTATATAGACAAGTTCATAACTCCGTATAGTTATTTTTTTTTTTTTGTATTTTATGTATAACGACAATAGTATTTCTTGTCACAATAGATTATACACCTTTAATACACACACTGCCGATGATTAATTCAGCGGCAAAGATAGCATTTTAATCTGCGTGCGTATTTGCATTGTATCAAGTTCTGAAGCAGACATAATTTGATAACGTTTGTAAATGCTGTTTAATTCTGCAAACGTATTTGCATATTTAGTTACAAATTGATAATGTTGCATATAACATTATTGCTGAATAAAGATGTAAGTATTTTAAAAGCAAAGTGTAAATGCGTTTAAAACGCTATATTGTTTCACAAGATACACGATCATATAAATGTATTTATTTAAATAAAAAATACCTTTTCACTCTGTACATTTAAAATAACTGCATTAATTACGCAAAATTCATGAAAATTAATTTAAACCTTTGACATGCGCTATATATTTTAAACAAATAGCCTACCTCACATCTTTATAATGATAAATTGAATGATAACGTGATGAAAAACACTGTCTGGCTAACATATAATTCTGATGTAACAAGTACAAGGTTTCTTTTATTTAATTTAGAAAATAACAACAAACAACAAACATGGTATTACATGAATTATTAAGTAGTAATCACATTGAAATTTCCTTTGCGTCCGATCAAAAGGTCTAACTGCAGACAGGCAACATCAATTGTGTAGATTAAAATATAAATAATGATAAAAGCAAACAGAAAAGTTGAATCACAATTTAGCTTTTCACCCTTAATCCAGTATGCAGTTAACGGTGTTTAGGCCCACGTCCGCCGCCTCATTTTGTTCTGCATTGTCCTCTGCATTTTGCCTAGTGAAACTGTGAACTACGAGAAATTCCTTCTGCTGTGTCTGCCGACATTTCTTTTCTTGACCTTGAATTGGAGTTAAAAGGAATACAAAATAGACTGTGCTTAATGCTGTCATTTATTTTCCTGGTTCTCGCTCTTTGTTCAACAGTATAGTCTATATCAATCCAATTTCGTCACATTTTGTCTTAATTGCATATGTTGCATTTATGAAAATGGATTTAACAATGTTATTTTGACCGTCTTGAAACCAATTTCAAGTCCTTGTTCTAGGTGTCGCTGTTGACCACGTCTAAAACTTCAAATCGTGGTGTCAATGCGCCCACGTGACGGGGAAGAGCCTACGTCTCAAGGCCATTTTCAAATTTCATTGGTGAGAGTGTCATGTGGTTGCAGAGAGACTCTCTGGGCTATACAGGGATTGTTTTGCTAGATATGTCAGCTTACAGAGGACACTTCTCAGCTTCTTTAAAAAATACTCTCCAAAATGTCCTTTCCCAACAGCTCTCCTGCTGCAAACACGTTTTTGGTAGATTCCTTGATTGGGGCGTGCAGAACAGATTTTTATTCCAGCAGTAACATGTACATGCCAGCCACTGCAGAAATGGGAACCTATGGAATGCAAACCTGTGGACTCCTGCCGTCTCTTGGCAAACGGGGGGAAGTAAACCACCAAAACATGGGCATGAACGTCCACTCGTACATACCTCAAACTGATAACTGGGCAGATCCAACCAGGTCCTGCCGATTAGAGCAACCGCTCAACCAGATGTCCACCTGCACATTTTCACAAAGCATAAAAGAAGAAACTAACTGTTGTATGTACTCCGACAAGAGAGCAAAGGTCAGTTCGTCCGAGATACCCGCGTACTCCAACCTGATTCACGAAACATGTTCCGTTGATAGTCCCGAGATTCCTGTCCCTGGATATTTTAGACTAAGTCAAACTTATGCGACGGCGAAAAACCCGGACTTTGACAGCGAGACGATGAGCCCGAGCACTACGTTAATGCAGCTGAACAGGGTAACTCCAAAAGCGCAGTCAACGCCCTTTGTCGAGGTGGAAAAGAAGCTTCCGCACGATCGGGACACAAGGAGCTCTTCCCCGGCGCGGAGTCCAGAGCCCAAAGTCAGCACGCTGGAGGAGAAGAATTGCTCAACGGAGGCGTCTGTCTCCAGCCCTGAATTGCCACACAGAGAAGGCAAAGGTGGGTACAATAAACGGATTAATCGCGTCTTGGTGTAATGCGAACGCTCCGGCATCATAAAACCCAATATAAAACACAAACAACCCGAAAGTCGTAATGTTTAATGGGAGTCTTACTCAGGTTGCAGTAAAAGCCTTAACAGGAAACCGCGCTGCGAGGGCGCGTTAACATCAAATACCTTTTGTTGCAAGTGACTGTGGTCAATATAAGCACAGTCTTGGTGAAATGTATTTGCAACTTTATCTATTCAGCAGGAAAATGAATGTACTTTTAATGTGGGAACCATTCGTTGACATTTATTTGTTACTAACTGCAACATGGTGTATAGCTTGGCAAAATCAGATTTCTGGTGCAGTAAGTTAAATACACAAAATTGCCTATAGAAAAAGTACATTGTTATAAGGAGTAATTTAACTTATTCAAAAGACTAAATGTAAACCTCAGAAAAATAATAATAATACAAATTCAGTAAAAATACGCTGTAGGGATATAGTCAACATTTGAATTGTCATTATGAGGCTTTAAGACCAAATGAGGCCACATGGGCTATTACAGCTATTTTGACTCAGTTAATTCTAATGATCTGTAGGTATAGATTTCATTATGATAACTGTTTTAACAAGCATGCTGTCTATTTTTTCTCATGTAGAAATTACCTTTTGTTGCAAGTGACTGTGGTCAATATAAGCACAGTCTTGGTGAAATGTATTTGCAACTTTATCTATTCAGCAGGAAAATGAATGTACTTTTAATGTGGGAACCATTCGTTGACATTTATTTGTTACTAACTGCAACATGGTGTATAGCTTGGCAAAATCAGATTTCTGGTGCAGTAAGTTAAATACACAAAATTGCCTATAGAAAAAGTACATTGTTATAAGGAGTAATTTAACTTATTCAAAAGACTAAATGTAAACCTCAGAAAAATAATAATAATAAAAATTCAGTAAAAATACGCTGTAGGGATATAGTCAACATTTGAATTGTCATTTTGAGGCTTTAAGACCAAATGAGGCCACATGGGCTATTACAGCTATTTTGACTCAGTTAATTCTAATGATCTGTAGGTATAGATTTCATTATGATAACTGTTTTAACAAGCATGCTGTCTATTTTTTCTCATGTAGAAAGAAAGGGTCTTAATTTCCTTTTTTTGTTTGTTTTGCTGTTGGTTCACTGTGTCTTTTTGTTTTGCAGAGTCTAAAAACGACACACCGACGAGCAACTGGTTAACCGCGAAGAGAGGAAGGAAAAAAAGATGTCCCTACACAAAACACCAGACCTTGGAATTAGAAAAAGAATTTTTATTCAACATGTACCTGACTCGGGAGCGCCGTCTAGAGATAAGCAAAGGCGTCAACCTCACTGACAGACAAGTGAAAATCTGGTTCCAAAACCGCAGGATGAAACTTAAGAAGATGAGTAGAGAAAATCGTATCCGTGAACTCACATCCAATCTCACTTTTTCGTGAGCATGCAAACAAGAGCATTTCAAAAACTTACCTCCCCGTTTCGGTCCATCTGTGTTCTCCTGTATAATATTGACATGAGGGCAGTGTGCATTGTTTTGGCTACTTTCACGTTCCAGTGTTGTGATCGTTGCTAAATCTTAATCATTTGTTGCTTCATATTTGATTGCATTTGAAATGTGAAGCCTTGTGTATTTCAATATGTTTCACAGGGTATAAAAGTGGTGTTAGGTCTTAACTTATATAATAAAATCGAAACAGAGCGGTTTAATTTCAGCGGGGACAGAGCAAAAATGTCGCAGAAACATTTGCGCCAAAAAAGGACATGAAAGCACATTTGAAAGTAAAGGTCACCCATTCTTTCTCCAGTGAAAACGTACATGTATCTGAAATAATTACGTATAAAGGTTTCTGTATACTAGGTGTTTAAATGTCTGTATCAGTGCATGTTTGTGGCATGTGGTCAGTGGACAATAAATTCATAATATGTCATAATAGTGTTTGTTGTAATATTTGGTATAATAAAGTTTCTAAACCACAGTTTAATAAAGACCAAATTACATTACCCAAACACACACACGCACAAGAGAACATATCCTTGGATTTGTACACCTTCGCTAATTAAAACCCCGTTTGTAAAATATATGAGCAAAACAACGTAATTTAAAATATGATCTTATGTTAAAATATAGTCCGTGTTTGTGCCTGAATATGTGTCATTTTATAAATGTAGTTTTGTACTTATATTCAAAGACAAATTAGCAAATACAAACTAATTTACAAATAGGCCTACATGTCAATTGATATTTATTTGAAAAAATATGTTTTGATCGACAAACAAGCCATGAATTCTTACTTGCTTTGCAAAAAAAATCTTACGGGCGTCACTGACAAACAAAACAAACGTTTTCTTAATTCCTGTATGCCCAGAAAAGAAATCCACTTTCCACAAGTATAAAAATTATATTATAGGCTACTGTTTGCAGTTTTTTCTCTAGCATTGAGCACTCACTCTCCAATGTGCATACAAACAAGCACAATGCCAAACATGTCTTTATAAGCACATTCTTAGATATGTTCAAGTGTGTGGCCTGCACAGATGGGAACGCATATTATAATTTTGACCAATATTGAAACAGATGAGCTCTCAGTGACAACTTATCGACAAATAACATTATACTACATTGTTTTCTCACTCAAATTATTTTCTCAAATCAGGAAGAACGTTGCAGTGAATTGAGTTTAATCTCTCTTCACAAAAATGATCTATTCGGTCTTGAACCTTTTTGTTATTTTATTGTAAAGTAACGTATAGCAACATCCGCTTTATTACTATCAGTCATTCCACATAGTCGTCGCCACCTTATTCAGTGCCCATGTTCACATACTTATTATTATTATTATTTTATTAAATGAGAGACACGTGGGTCAAGACACTTTTAAATGCCAAGAGTATTTTTTATTAAGGGAACATTGATACATAATCAAATACACCTCATAAAAATTTTATTGATACACATAAAATACTATGACACGCTTTTCAATGAGTATATATACAAATATTACTTCCTGTGTCAATCTTATAACACCTTACAGTCAGTATCAAACTTACAACAACTGAATTGCAGATCTTAACACTAAAGCAGCGAGGACAGTTTATAAAATCTGAGAATCTGTGAGGCTGTGGTGGTTCGTTGTTTTACAGCATGTTATTACATTTATTTTACGAGGACTTGCAACTCGGTACTCTATAAAATACTTTACAAGGCTCGAGTATGACATACCTTATGACGAAATTTTGCAAGATTTTACACTGCTGGGATCATTTGCTAAGCTATCAATGGTGAGGCCTGGCACTGAAATAAATGTATGTATTAATATGACCTTGTTAAAAAAAGTCTTGGTTTAAAACATGTTGAATGCAAAATATCAAATGCATCTAAGTTAAGATGAAAATAATTTCTTATCTTATTTTTAAGAGTACAAATCAAACATGCCGTTATAAGCGGACTGATTTACTCTCTGTATTAGTAAATATGATCACGTGATTCATGTAACCAATCACTGGAGATGAAGGCAGCAAAAATACTATGGCTGATCAGAGGCAAGGTTTCTGAAACAGAGTAACGTTTTATATGAGTTCGAAGGGATCCAAAAATGTCGACTAGTTCAGCTCTCAGTTGCTATTATGTGGACTCTATTATGGGGCACGAGACGGAGGATGTGTACGGAGCGCGTTATGTCCAGGGTTCACACACCACCGCGAGGCCGTCAGGTGTAGTGGAAAATGCGGACTTTTCCTCGTGCAGCTTCGCTCCCAAGTCAGCCGTGTTCCCTGCGTCCTGGACCTCGGTTCATCAACCATCTACTGCTGCTGTGTCCGGAATTTACCATCCATACGTTCACCAGACCCATCTTCCAGACAACAGATACGTGCGCTCCTGGATAGAACCAGTCTCAAACCATATCTCTCTATCGGGGTTCCACTCCAGCAGTCGGCACAGCGGCACAAAGACTGAAAGTTTACCCTCGAAAAGGACTGAAAGCGCGGCGTTTGAAAGAGAAACGCCGGTGGTTCCCGAGTATAGTTGCAACGCTGTATCCGAGAGCGCAGACAAAGCGACTGAAGAAACGGTTGCAAATGATATTTCGAGGCATGATGAACCTAAAGACGAAAAACAACAACAACTTGACCCAAGTAAGTAAAATGAATTGCCCCTTGATTTACAACCTTCCAACTGTCCCAAACTGGAGGCTTTACAAACCTATAAATGTGTCCGGGCTCTTACCACGGGCGGAAATATTGCCTTCGTCTGTATAGTGAGAATGCTATATATATATATATATATAGATAGATAGATAGCTTATTCATACAAATAGTTGCATTCACATACACACACTTTTTTATGGATAAATATTAACGTATAGCTCCCTTTGATATTGCCAGTCTAATCAAGTGCTCTAATCAATTGTGGACGTAAAGCTTATTTACGTGTTTTTTTTTTCAGGCAACCCTGCAGCAAACTGGATCCATGCGAGATCAACAAGAAAGAAACGTTGCCCGTACACAAAATATCAGACTCTGGAATTAGAGAAGGAGTTCCTTTTTAACATGTATTTAACGAGGGATCGTCGTTATGAAGTAGCACGAATCCTGAATTTAACAGAACGGCAGGTTAAAATCTGGTTTCAGAACAGAAGAATGAAAATTAAGAAGATGAACCGAGAGAGGATCAGTAAAGATCCTTAGTGAACAATGTGCTTCAGCTTAATAGCTAATGCGCGTTCCTGTAACATGCTTTGTTTAGGATACAACTTTTTTTTTTTTTTTTTTTTT
>NW_015505279.1:49574-52122 GCF_001515645.1 Sinocyclocheilus grahami | reverse complement strand
TATATATATATATATATATATATAATTAAACAGAAGATATGCCATATATATATATATATATATATATTATGTGAGTTATTATGTGAGTGACTTGAAATGAATGGGTAGCCTATTCCACAATAAATTATACAGTGCTTGGCTTAAAAGGTCTAAAATCGGTTTCCTAGCACCATCATTCAGGATCTGAGAATTCAGTGTCCTATCTTTCAAAGTAAAATTCAGCGTCAGAAGTTACTTATCCTTATTCATTAAAATCCTACCACTAAAATGTCTTATAGGAAATTAGGATATGGTTCGTGGTCTGATCAGTTATTAATGTGAGCTTTAATTCTGTCCATAATGCATGCAAAACCCACTCTTCACTTTCATGCAGCCACATGTAATAATTCACTGTGCCGTTAATTTCTGTCTTTTTTTAAATTGGACATCACGTACAATCTCATATTTCTAATCTCTCGTTTCAAAACTAGTGTTTTTCTAGTTGAAGGTCTTGCTGGTGTGGTAGATGCATCAATACATCAGTGTTGTATAGTGAATTTGGGTGTGGACAAGCTTTGTTAAATACTCTACTCGTGCACCTACTGTGAAATTGTTCTCTTTTCACACCATGTTTTACAAATAAATTGCAATTTCGACTGCACACTGCCATATGTACAGGCCTTTTAAATAAAGGTTTGTAATAAATACGCTTTTATATACGGTGCTACAACCTGCGACAAGACTAATTTTGATTCATGCTGAACACAAAATACAGATTCGTTGTTAGGTAATATTGAAAAAAACAAGTTTATGATTAGGAAAAGGTGTTGCAAAGAACCCCAATTTATCGTCAAACCTGTACCAAGAATTGCTTTAGAGCAGGAAGAAATTGGGTCCAATAAAGCTATAGAAAGAGCTAGACGTCTGGTCTAAATGAGTTTATGGTATAGGACTGTAATTGCTCTTCTCTTTGAAACTAACCTCACTGGTTCTTTGTCTGTTACTTGCACACAAAAACGCAGACACTTCTACGGGGCGTCTGGTCGATGTATTGATGGTGAGACTAAAGCGCCATCGACCCCCCCAGTACATTGAAAGTCACGTTTATTCACGAAATGCATCTCTACTCTACAGACCTTAAAGCTGACAATCGTTTGGGGTGCAGTCATGCATTCGATGCATCACCTATTTTTCATTTTGAACAAATAGACTTCAAAATATATTTAAATGCCTGGGAACGTGACTGCAAAAAAAGAAACATGTATGTAACCCGCAATTTTCAAAGAATGCAAGAATAAACAGGGGTGCACATTATTGCCACTAGAGGGCACATCTGTTCTGTGAAAATAAAGGGCTGCCCGTAGCTGTGCACATTTACTTACAGGAGCTTCATCGGATATCAAAACAGGACAACTACTGGAAAATTAGTTACATTCGAATTTGCTTCCAGAAAGTTAATATTTCAGGACAAACACATGCGCTCAGTTCTCCCATGGTTAAGGTGCATCGTATTAGCAGGGTCTGTTTTGAATAATACTATATATGGGTTGAGAAAGGACAAGAACAAAGGAATTTGGCCAGTGAGCATGTATCTCAGTATGGAGCACTGTGTGGGTTAGTTATGGCTAAACAGATAAATGTATGTAGATGAAATTTGTGGATAGAATGTATTATATTATTACGATTTGGGGGTTCCGGGCTCTCTATCAAATGTGTATTTGCATATTATATTAATAATGACCCATAACAATTGGGCTAAATGAGTTTATAAGGTAGACTACTAAGTGAGGTTACTACAGTTTATTTCACTTTACTTTCGCTTTAACATAATGTTTCTTTCCTTTCGACTAAAAGTGCAATACAAATGGAATCATCAGGAGAACA
This sequence comes from Sinocyclocheilus grahami, assembly GCF_001515645.1. Lineage (NCBI taxonomy): Eukaryota > Metazoa > Chordata > Actinopteri > Cypriniformes > Cyprinidae > Sinocyclocheilus > Sinocyclocheilus grahami. The sequence continues at coordinate 50,259 of NW_015505279.1, read as the reverse complement.
CTCATTTAGAAATGAAAAGTAAAAATGAAGGCTTTACTCAAAACAGCATACAGCAACATATATAAATGTAACAAAGCAGTTTGCTTTATTTGTTTTAAGCAACAACGCACGATGAAAAACTAAATCAACTACAAACTAAATCTAGTTTTAAATATTTATAGATTTGTTGTTACATCTGAAATGTTAACACTTTTCTACATATGATGTTGGTAATTCAATGTTTCAACAAAACAACAGTTTCTAATAATAACTATTATTATCATTATTATTAATAGCAGTAGTGGTAAATGAATACATGCAAATGTAATGAAAGCAGTAGGCCTACACACCGAAAAAGCACTCCAAACATAGATGGAAAAGAGCAAAACATACACTTAATATACTTTTCCTTTCCTTCCTCTCCCTCCCTGTCTGTCATGTGATCTATAACTAAAAGCAAACCTGTTTTGAGGCATGTGACTGCAGAATTTGGCTGTGGGCCTGTTCACCAAATAACATCAGCTCTCAGTCATATCTGATTGCACTGGCATTTGTAACGATCTGACATCACCAACGAGTTCTCACTTTGTCGACCCTTCACATAACACACTGGACGAAGTATTTTCTCCTGCGGATCAACATTTCCACAAAATGCTGTGATGGCGTATGGCGACGGCCAGCACTGATGCAATCATGTTATCTGCTT
>NW_015505279.1:47342-48575 GCF_001515645.1 Sinocyclocheilus grahami | reverse complement strand
TTGTCGTTTATCAAATATATAAGTTATGTAATGATCAATTATTATTCAGTTTAAACAAAAGTATTCAAATCATTTCATACACTTAGCTTCAAAATTCATCCCTTATTCGCAGCGTACCTATTATCTAATATTATGCATTGTGAGCATTAAGGTAGATTGAAGTAGACCTAGTTATTACACATACAATTTTGTTATTGATAGTCGGTGCTTACTTTTCTAGGCAAATATGATTGTATAGCTACAATTATGTACATTTCTAGGTAGGCCTAAATTAAACTCAAACTAATTTAATTATTTTACATCTTTTATGCTTTCAAAACAACACAAATTAACAACATTCCAGCGTGTCTTTACAATTTCTCTCTCTACCTGCCTCTCTCCCTCCCTCTCACGCACCCACAAACACACTCTCTCTTAGCAGATGTCTGTGGCTGTATTTTCTTTGCTGAGGAAGTGCAGCTGGCTCAGTCATTATGCGCAAAAAAACTAGAGGCTTTGCGGCAGCCCAGATTCCTTTTTGTTAGAGACAATTTACAGCTTTGTAATAGATCTTTTTATGGGCCTATTTCGTCTGTCATTGGATGCCACTGGTCATGTGCAAGACGCAAACGTCTGCATGACCCCTTTTCCTGATTTCCCAAGCGATTTTTCCACTACATTCTGTGGCTAAAGGCTCCGAATCCAAAATACACAGTGTACTCATATATTTAAATATGTATTTTTGCTGTGTACTGTTACCTGTGTTAGAGATCGAGAAGACAAACTCAAGGCTTTGGTGCATGACCGATTACGTATGTTGTCAGATGCTTTGGGTGTTACAAGGGTTGCATTTCTAAACAGAGCAAGCGATACAGTACTGGACGACTGATTTGAAACAAGCTTCGTAATATTCACCAGCAGCGCGAGAGGCAAACATGGATTACAGGGCTTTGTTTGGTAAGTTTACATTTCATTAAATTGAACATGCTGGACAATATATGCTATAGTCACAGCATCGTCAGGGGCTACAGGACCAGCAGGTTTTTGGTTTGCGATAATAATTTCAAATTGTGACAACAGCAAAGGCAGGCTGATCAAATCAAACTCACAGGGCATTCACTGTTTTTGCAATTAAAACAAAAAATAAATAGTACATTTTGAGTAGAGACAAGGCATCCTTTTGGATTCTACTAAAAGCTAGAAGAGTGCTCATTTAAAACGGCTTATTATATTTTAGAGTAATGTGTTTTTTTT
>NW_015505279.1:4037-47332 GCF_001515645.1 Sinocyclocheilus grahami | reverse complement strand
AAAAAACTGAGAGTGTTATTTGATTTTAAATTAGCAAAATAGACATGAATAATTCATTTGATTAATTTTTATTTTCATTAACCTATATGTTATTCGTGTTAACAATTTTGCACAGAATATATAAAATCGCGATTTCTGTATGCAAAACCAAAATGTTAATCTGGCGTCTACAGCTCTTCTGACACCTCCAGCCTCAGAACTGATAGCAGTCCTTTTGACACACAAGCAGAAAAAAAAAACATAATTACTGTTCAAATAGACACACAAACAGAAACGCAGGCAAATTATTATTTTCTAAGATTCTCCCAGTCTAAATAGCTAACAGATGTATGAATCGATGCTTTGTTGATCAAAGCACATTATGAGAACCATATTCAGGACTGTGTATTTCTATTGTCGTTTATCAAATATATAAGTTATGTTTTTTTTTATGTTGGCCTAACTTTACTAGATCTTAATTTGACTCATTTGACAGAAATGTTCGATGTTGTGACTCACAGCTTTGAAAATGAAAAGCATGAACCTTTATGAATACATTTTTAATTCGCAACTGATATTAGCATAATTATAGTTGTTGTTGTCGTGGTAGTACTGTTGTCATTCAAATTAACAAGAGGCAAATCTTCAAAAATGTTAAAATGAAAAAAACAAAGTTATGCAAACTTTCAAATGATAACTGTTCATTTGTTGTTTTCGTTTTATGACCGATTCAAACCTTTCTTGTAATTTTTTTTTAATGTTTAAAGCAATGACGCTTATCACTTATTATAGGCCTATTTTGACGAGATATATATATATATATATATATATATATATATATATATGTGTGTGTGTGTGTGTGTGTGTGTGTGTGCATAAAAACAATGATTCACACCAATTACAAATATATTTTCATACGTTATTATTTTATCTAGCTTTAATCAGTGCATGAAAATACTGATTTACAGCATGCATTAATAAGGAGGAGAAATAGAGATTTTGAAAGTTTGTAAAACTGTGGAGGTGCAGTTGTTGTGTGTTTTAATGTATGCCTCCCTTAATGGTGAGAATGGCGCAGTTTTTGGGCAGGGAGACAGGGTCTGCGGAACAAAGACAGTATTTCACAGTCAGCTGACAGGCCGCTGCAGAGGTATTTACAACCTCACTGCAATGCGGCAAAAGAAGAGAGAAGAGCCTACAAACGAGTTAACCGAAACCAGAGCAATACCCACTCATATAAACATTATTAATTCAATAATTCAATTACTTTAGAAAGCACTTCATCTCAGTATTTAAAAAAAAAATTGCAGTTCAAACTTGAAATGCTAGTAAAGAGTTTATTTTAATATTAAATTAGAATTATATATAGAATTCTCCTAGAATAGTTTAAAATTATTTCCCCGGTTGATAATCATGCAGTGTGCATTGTCATTAATTGATCTTTTATAACCACATCATTTAAAGTGTTGCCTTTCAAAAAACAGATCGCACTATATTAAATGTCCTAAAAAAAAGTGCATAATGTAGGCCTAGGCTGTATTGTGTATTGACACATTATTTGAATAGTGATGTGATATTCAAAGTATAGGCTACATAAAAAATAGTTACGTAAGCACTTCTTGTAGTTTCTGTATGAGCCGCTATGCAAAAAAATAAAAATAAAATAATAATAATAAAACTAAGTAAATAAAAAAATAACGAGGATCGTTTGGCACGTACAGGACACCTAGGCAGTGTCTGCTTTGGTCGGCAGGCGGTGCTGTTGTCTAACACTCTGGGACTTGCTTGCCCGCTATCTGCAGCTTTGTCCTCGAGGTCATTTTCTGTAACTGTGATTGGTTGTCGCAGTCATGTGACACAACAGTCACACCTGAATAGTGATGTGATATTCAAAGTATAGGCTACATAAAAAATAGTTACGTAAGCACTTCTTGTAGTTTCTGTATGAGCCGCTATGCAAAAAAATAAAAATAAAATAATAATAATAAAACTAAGTAAATAAAAAAATAACGAGGATCGTTTGGCACGTACAGGACACCTAGGCAGTGTCTGCTTTGGTCGGCAGGCGGTGCTGTTGTCTAACATTCTGGGACTTGCTTGCCCGCTATCTGCAGCTTTGTCCTCGAGGTCATTTTCTGTAACTGTGATTGGTTGTCGCAGTCATGTGACACAACAGTCACACAGTTCTCTTATTAACTGATAAAAATGCCTATTTTTAGAACCAAAAACAATACTTTCGGGGTCTCTGTGAGAATGGTTGGAATTATTTAATATTTTATTTAATTACTGATTGTTATTTTATTTTATTTTCATTTTGTCAAGCATTTTGGTTTACAAACAAAAGTTGGTTTACATTTTAATAGCTTCAACATTATTTCAACATGTTACGAGCAAAAAATATAATTAAAAATACCCAAGATATTTAATAGTAATGTGAGTTCGAAAGTCCCGAAACACTCACAGTGACTGCCTTGTACACATCCCATGCCCTTGAATAATCTGTGAAATGTTTTGAATGATCAATTCTATCAATTCAACTAATCAGTTGACTTTATATTAATCTGGATAAATATAAAGAGGGGACACTCAGATATGGCAACATTTATCTTACCGCTAAATGTTACTATAATACGCAGTGTACAGAAACTTTCCCATTTATGGCCATTTTACATAAATCGACAACTCGCCACATGGCGCTAAAGATGGATGTTTTTTTGTCCACTCTCTCTCATCGTGGATGCATTTTGAGTGTTTTTAATGTATTTATTTTTTTTTTAAAACTACCTTAAATTTACAGTCAGAAAAAAATGACCCCATTAGTTCACTCGTCAGATTTCAAAAACACCTAATTTATCCTAGAGTGAACTGTGGCAAAATAACATGCAGACTTGAGCAACGCATTGGTTAAGAAATGCTACACCGAATTATAATACTTGGATAAGAACTACTACAATAAATATTTGCCGAAATATATAGCGGACATTAGTCTACTAGAATAAGAAATAATTTCGACAGTGTATTGTTTCCCCTTTGAGTGCAGTGAATGCTAATTCAACCCCGTGTCTTTATTTCCTCCTGAGATCAGAATAATCACCATTATTGAATAAGTGCAACTTTCAGGATTATTTATGGCACCCGCGCGCTGTCATGAATGGCTGTGGGGAAGCACGTGATGCCATTAAACTTTGTTTTATGGCCAGGGAGTTGACAAGCCAAAATATAATTCACATTGTATATTAGAAAGGTCGTTCAGACGGGTTAGAAAGGATCCCAGTATCGCCGCAGAGGAAAGAGGCTCCACGCTTGTTTTGATCATGGATATACAAACTTGTCGATACGCTTTACGTGATACTCCTGCTTCTGGAGGTAAGCGTGTCCTCGGTACGTGTCACTGAACTTGTGCGTGGTTGAATTGTGCCATAATGTTTCATACTGTGGGTTCATATAGTCAGCCTCCAAACCAGCGCTGATTAGTTTCTGTGATCTCCTCTTGTGTTGTTGTGCACAGTTTTGGGTGGTTGGGTAACTTTGGAGAGAAAAAATTGGTTGTAATGGAGGTGACGTAAATGTTATGCAGTAGTCCGGTTTTGGTGCAGTTGTGGCGCCACGTTTACTTTTCACACTTTTCACTGTTTAGCTTGTATACATGCAATATATTATTATTATTATTATTAGTATTAGTATATAGGCTAAGTCAAAATGCATTTTTGAATGTGCATTTGATTTATTGCTTTACTTACTCATTATTATTTTTTAAATAATTGTTTTGTTGGATTCCAAGTGTGTAATACACATATATTGAGAGTTGTCTTTTGATTACCACATATTTATAAATACGACGAAAGTAATTTAATGTGCGTTGTTTTTGTTTGTTTGTTTGTTTTTTGTATTTAACCTGCAAATTATTGTTACTCATTTACACCTGTTGTGTAGTGCACTTCATCGTGAAACATAGTGTAGCCTACCGTTTATTTTTAGAGAGAAATTTGTCCAAACGAAAACATCAGTTAGTCGATACACAATCATTCTGGACATAATACTGAACCGTGTAATAAGCAGGTTTTCTGGGTTTTATTGTCCAGCTCTCTAGCGCCCCCAAACAAAAGAAATGGTCAATCTGGCCCTGAACCATACTTTGTACTACTCATTATTATCCCTGAAAAAGTGGCTGTTTAGATTGATCAGAAACAAATACAAAAGGACAAAAGTAATGTTCATTAAAGCCTGAATTAAATGGTCTGAATTAGCTAACAACAGCAAATATATCTAATTGTATGTGCAAGTTATAAAGGTAAACAAAATAGCTAAACAATTTGGTCACTGTTTTATTTAGTCATACTATTTCAGTTAAATAACTTGAAAGTTATTTTATTTTTTTATGTAATATTCAAACCTCAATCAGTTAAATATATCTGTGCATTATATAAAGAGAAGGCTAATCAAGATATTTTGCAGTAAACGTTTGAAGAAAATCAGATATTTAATTGGATAATAGCCAAACCGTTGGTAATTCCCTTTTAAGTTAAAACGATTTTTAAAAATAATTAAATCATTAAATTTTCGATTAATAAAAATGGACGATTCTGCATACAAAAAATAAAAACGGTTCATATCACAGAAACCCCTATGTGCATGCAAATTATCCTTAAAAAAATGCACAAGTAGATATTTTCATTTAAAATCAGAGGTCACAACAACTGGTGACCGTCTCATTGTTTGTAAACGTTTGAAGAAAATCAGATATTTAATTGGATAATAGCCAAACCGTTGGTAATTCCCTTTTAAGTTAAAATGATTTTTAAAAATAATTAAATCATTACATTTTCGATTAATAAAAATGGACGATTCTGCATACAAAAAATAAAAACGGTTCATATCACAGAAACCCCTATGTGCATGCAAATTATCCTTAAAAAAATGCACAAGTAGATATTTTCATTTAAAATCAGAGGTCACAACAACTGGTGACCGTCTCATTGTTCTGTTCATCTGTAACTCGGCTTTGACCCGCCTGAGCAAGTCGCAAAGCAAGGTGAAACACGGGTCACGCTGTCTAACAAACATAAATGAAATACGCGTAATAAAAATGCACATTGACTGGCTACGCGTTGTAAATATCAAAACATACAAAAAAAATTATTAATCCTCTAAAAAAATGTAATATCAAGAATGAATGGCCTGCATAATTTCGAATGAATTGCTATCTCTTTTAAATCGCGTGCCTTTTTGTTCCAAAAAAGCTACAATCACCCATTGAAACACAGTTAAGATACAGCTTGTCCAATTAAACAAGATATGTATTTGAACGGCTCATTGTTTTATATGTGAGATTTATGTATAAGATTTATATTTTCTATGTTATATGTATGTATTTTTATGTTTGATTTATTGCTTTATTTATTAAGAAAATAATGGCAATAAAGTATAAATAAATAAACAAAAATAAATTGAACATCACTGTTAACCAAATTTAGCTGTGACGACAAAAATTGGTAAATATTTTTAAATGTTAAGAGTTCTTGATCCTTACATTTTTAATAGATCCATGGTTTTGGGGTATTGCTCTGGTGACCGGGAGCCAAGGGCCACAGGAGCTGCTTATCAGAGGAGGTCGTGTACTATCCATGAACTTTCCTCCTTTTTCCGCTACCGCTGTCGCCTTGCAAAAAATAATGAAACTATGTGATGTGTGTTGTAAATGATTCGGCTTGACCTCTCGACCTTTAGCCTTCCTTTATATGCTTCTTCACGTATCCAAACAGCACACGGATTTAAGGCCACCTGATCAATTTGACTGCCATGGCTGCATCTCACAGTGAGTAGAATTTAGCACAAAGCCTTCACACCTATATGCCTGGGTGAATATAATATGTTGTGTTGTATAGAGAATGAAATATTTTTATTAGTGAGATTAGTCACCTTTTATTATATAAATTGAAATTGAGCTGCGGGCCTCTATTTGAAGATTTTTTTCTCCCCCTGTTAAACATCTGTATTATCAAAAGTCTATTAAAAAGCACTGAACCTTTTTAAAAATCAAGTCAAACTTGATCGTAGTCTTGGAAATGAATTATACTTAATGAAAAAGTCAGAACGGTTGCAATAACGGATTCATTGTATATTGAATTTTAGTCTTTTTTTTTTTTCCTCGAAGATGTTTTGTCAGTTGGGCGAATACATTCCGTCGTCTATATATACCCTGTAGAACCGAATTTGTGTGAAAAAAATGACAGTCACGGATTCGATTCTAGGGGAGTATATGGTCGACGCAAGAACTTCGGATAAAACCACTTGCGTACAATGGAGAATATGAAATGATAAGCATATAATTACATAATTGCATAATATGATTATATGATTCTGGTGAACTGTCACGAAATGCTTTGATCAGTCGTCTCAGCAGTGCTATGTACTGCTGTTTTCACTAAAATAAGTCAACACCTTTTATATAGCGTTCAAATCTCAATGTTTGCTTATAGAACAGGACAGAGATCAATAGTTATTATATATCTATATATATATATATATATATATGTATAAATGTTAACCAAGTTTGCACATCCATTGCTCCCTGGACTTACCTTATGTACTGCCAAGTGGCTATTCTCTTTTATGTGGCGTTTGATTATTGATTGGCACGGCGCATTGATGGCGAACCAGGGCGCCCTATACAGCGAGCTGAAAGGATGAGAAGCGCTGGAATGATGAGACTCCAGTAACTTCTGAGTGACCTCTACATGACAAAGACGGTCTCCATCAATTGTCTGCTGGCTTTATGTGACTCTTTTTGTGCCTTGAGCCGTTTTTTATCTTTTGTCTTGTTTTGTTTTAACTAGGTAAAAAAAAAAACGTCGGTTGGGTTTGATTTAGCTTGGTTGAATATTAATTTACCAATTGGGCCACATATATGTGATGCAAAGACATGTTTTATATGATATCACGAGATGTGTAGTAAGCAGGGATCCTCCCATGTGATGTTGGGCATTAGCAACTGGGTCTCAATACACAGAGATCATTTATTTATTTATGTATTTTTTACACCGGCCGGGTATTTAATCAATTCAGTTTTATATTATATCGTTGCTGTCCTAATTGAGAGATAATGTGAAGTTTGTGAAATCAACTACTAGGTGTGCACAGCTTCTTCTCGGTTGATGAAGTCCCTCCACCTCGATTGGCCGAGCTGGTCACATGGTAGCCTAACTTTATTCAGTTGACAGCAAGTAGGAGGGCTTTATGGAGGGAGAAAAAAGACAACTCGAGAAAAATTAGTATTTCCTACCTTCAGAAATTAATGGCCATGAGTTCGTACATGGTGAACTCCAAGTATGTGGATCCCAAATTTCCTCCTTGCGAGGAATATTCTCAGAACAGCTATATACCTGAACAGAGCCCAGGCTACTACAGTCCGTCGCAGGACACTGATTTCCAGCATCCCGGAATCTATTCACGGTCAAACTACTCTGAACAGCCTTACAGTTGTAACACTGTCCAGGGCTCGTCGGTGCAGCCGCGGGGTCATGTGCAGGATCAAGACAGCCACGCTAGCCCTTATCCCGCACAGACAGAGCAGTGTCCTGCGGTCCAGATATCCGGACCGAGGACTTGTGGACAACAACAAAACACAAAGAGCCAGAACGGGATATCAGCCAAGCAGCCTGCTGTAGTTTATCCATGGATGAAGAAAGTGCACGTTACTACGGGTAAGATTAAAGCTCTTTGCTGTCTGCTTGTAGGCCAGCCCTATTCTGCTGTTTTAGTCACAGTTAAAATCATTCAGTGAAATATTTATGGGTTCCTCTGAAGGGGCCGCCAATTACACCAGCCATAAATTTTTATTGCTTAGGAAATAGGCCGCTAGCTCTGTTGGACACTATTGCAGTACTGAGAGTCCACTTGGCCCAAAGCTTTGAACTGAATAATTTAGAAGTGATAAACTTTGAAATAAATTCACCGAAACTGAAATTATAGCAGAAATTTAAGTAAGCGAGTAAGTTTAAACACAAGGAAGCGAATGGTTGGTTTCTTTTTTTCCACCCTTCTTCTTCTTCTTCTTTTTTTTAACATAAGTATGTTTTTGTCTTTCACAGTGAATCCGGATTACACAGGACCGGAACCCAAGCGTTCTCGGACAGCCTACACAAGACAGCAAGCTCTCGAACTAGAAAAGGAGTTTCATTTTAACAAATATCTAACAAGACGGCGTCGCATTGAAATCGCGCATACCCTCTGTCTCTCTGAGCGACAGATTAAAATCTGGTTTCAGAACAGAAGAATGAAATGGAAAAAGGATCACAAACTACCTAACACGAAAGGAAGATCGGCGTCAGCTGGAAATCAGCATGCACAACACGCTCAGAAGGACAACCAGACAGAGATAACAACTTTATAAGTGGATATCTCTCCCTCCCTCCAGATGTACAGATTAACTGTATGTAATAGACAATGCTTCTTTGACATTGCATGGTAGCGAATCATGACATGTTGGGTACAAGTGCCAAAAACTGAGAACCAGAAGCACACACCATGACTAAATGCAGCATAAAAGCTGCTATGCGTAAAAAAAAAAAAAAATCAAATTTCAATATTTCCAGTATTGTAACCCTTTGTAACTGAGGCAAAAGGGATATGAGGCATCGAATGATGGTTCAAGTGCCACCACGAGGTACAGTAAAACGTTAGAAAGCTCACGCTATTTTACACAAACTTGCCAAATTTGTTTCAGAGCATGGTTCGTTTTAGTGGCACTATTCACACCTTTTTTTTAAATCTCTGTATATCAACAGTTTCCTCTTTTTAAAAGCATTATGTCAAGTCTATGGCGAGTCAATTTATCCTAACTTAATCATTAAAGAGAATTTAAGTAATGTCCAGCATATAGTAAATTACGAATGCCTTATTTATTTATATTTTTTGTACTAAAGTCGACTGGGTGCAAGTAATAAAAACTAAATCAAATTAGTTAATAATAAGGGGAAAAAATCGTTGCCTGGGAAATTCATGTGTAGATTGAAAAGCTGAAGAAATTTCCTTCTGAACCTCGTTTACTGTGCGCGCCTCATTAATGGTTTACTTTCTAAAAGACTATATTTCAGTCAAGCAATTGTATCATGTTCATGTAATTTTTAAGAATTTCGTTATAGACGTTTCTCATTTGTTTACTGCAGCTTTTAAAAGTGTCCTATTTAATCGAGAAATTTCTTTTTTGACACGAATATTCCATGCCTCACAATCCACTATAAATCTCGCCCGTCATCTTTGTAAACAATTTAGCTACAATTGCAGAAGCAGTATTTCTGTCTTCCAGATGTTACCTGAAATTCTTGAAAAGCAGCTTTTTATTTTGCATTTTAGATACACGTTTAGCCCTCAAGATGTTTGAACCTTCTATTTATTAAAATGTAATGTTAAAAGCTTTATGTTCTACGTGAACGTAATTATCCGTTCAATAATGATCAAATTCAGTTTTGAGTTTTTGAGTTCTTAAATATATATGTATATATTCCTGTATATTGTGCATATTTTTTACAGGCATATTTTGCAGTAATTAAATATTATGCAGAGACCTTTCACTCAAACTGCGTCATATTGTGTTGAAACTAGAAACTTAGAAAAAAAGAAAACACATTTTATCAAGCACTTTCATATTATGTTATTTTTGAAAGGGAATTGGTGTTAATTTTGAAATGGTTTTCCAACAGTGATTAAACTTCATTTTTTTGAAGTTCTGCTATCATTGTGGTGTCTTTGTCTCCTTGAACAAAAACACGAGGCATACATGCATTGCGAAGGAGTCTTCACACAGAAGCCATCACGTTGAGAGCATGAAAAGGTATTTTTACAGAAGTTCAACAAAAGCCTTGCGGGCAGGTTCATCCGGAGGACACAGATTCTGTTGCATTAGACGCTTTTGAGCCGCGAGCACTGACCTCTACACTCCTGACCTGATGGACCTTCAGCCGGTTCTCTCAGACGCTTTTTGCACACAGATGCACCAATAATGTGTGCGTGTGGAGAAGGGGTTTCTTTTTGGAAAAAAAAGAAAAAAAATCTGCAAGAAATATTATGTACTGAATTAATATTTGCTTGCCTTACACGGTAAAGCCACGCCGTGTAACTTAATTTGTACTTTATCCGTTGCTGCCCGAGTCCTGCTTATTAAAATCATGGTTATGCTGTACAATGATTACGATAACTGTGAAATTACAAATCGTAAATAAACCTCCATGTGTTTTTCTTCATCAAGCAAAATATCATGTCAAAGCATTATTGATAAACCGGAAGATATCCATTTTGATATCCGTGTATTATAAAAAGTAAAAAAAAAGTTAAAAAAAAATGTCCGCCCTTCAAAGAGAACTATGAGCACTCATTACTAAGGTTATTGCTAAAAGGCAACAGAGTTTGTATTATTTAAATATTAAACTTAATTTGTACTTTATCCGTTGCTGCCCGAGTCCTGCTTATTAAAATCATGGTTATGCTGTACAATGATTACGATAACTGTGAAATTACAAATCGTAAATAAACCTCCATGTGTTTTTCTTCATCAAGCAAAATATCATGTCAAAGCATTATTGATAAACCGGAAGATATCCATTTTGATATCCGTGTATTATAAAAAGTAAAAAAAAAGTTTAAAAAAAATGTCCGCCCTTCAAAGAGAACTATGAGCACTCATTACTAAGGTTATTGCTAAATGGCAACAGAGTTTGTATTATTTAAATATTAAAGACAATTTTCAAAATTTATCAAAACAGGTTTTTAATCTTTTTATTTATTTATTTTTTCTTTTGTTCTCAGTGTGCCAAAAATTGTTGTCCAACAGCACTGAAAATGTTTGTGCTTGTGTGTGTGTACTACTGAACCATATTTTGGGGGAAAATATGTACTCAAAACCTCCTTTCGGAGGCTTTTTGTAAAAAAACAACAACAACAACAACAACAGTAAGCCTATAAAAATAAGATATAGAGGCTTTTAAAAATGGTACAAATACTGAACATTTTCTGTTAGGGTTAGGTTATAGTTTTTATAAGTAGCTGTATAAAAACAATAGAAGTCAATGCAATGTCCATATTAAGCCAAGTAAACGTGTGTGAAAGAGACAATATACTACTACAATTTTAAAATTTTATTTGGAGTAAATGTGTGTAAATAGGCTCTGTGTGTGTGTGTGTGTGTGTGTGTGTGTGTGTGTGTGTGTGTAATTTAATGTTACCAATGCTTTGGCAATGCAAAGACTTTTTTTCTGTCAATATAAGCCACTTGAATCAGAAAGAGAGAGAGAGAGAGAGAGAGAGAGAGAGAGAGAGCAGCAATAAACACCTCCAGGGAGGACCAAATGTAAAGTTTATTTCAGGCGAAACAGCTACAAACATCTACCTTACAAACATGCATGTGGAGTAGTTCTCTGATACCGTTTTACATCAATTACATTGCTGAAAATGAGTTGTATATATTGCATATGCATGGTCAATTGTATAGCGTCCCCATTCTATACAGAGATCTTAAATGTATGCGTGTGTGTGTGTGTACACGTGTGTGTATGTTAATATCTATTTCAAATATCTATTTTTTGTTTAATAAGCCGTGTGCATAGTGAAAACATGCCACGCAGGGCATCTCTTTGCCTTCAGTAAGGCATTTTGAGTATTGACCTGGATGTCTGAACACAATAAATGAGAGCCATACGCAGTTCCATGTGCAATGACACTGCACTGACTACTAGCCTACCGCCGCTCTCACAATGCTTCTCAAACGGCCATTTTTGATTTCCAGCTGTTCACTGAAAATGTCTTCGCCCATCGAGACAACCCGTTAAGATAAATCAAACTGCGCTGTCGACATCCAAAGACAGAATTCGGTTTATGGTTCCGTTCTATATCTTTTTTGTTTGACCACGTGGTTGTCTAAATAATTAATGCAGCACGTCCCCTAGAAACACGGCGTCGTCATTAATCGCGAGGACTCTATCAGACTTGAAAACTGAAGAGATCCAAGAAAATAATATCCAAACGGTCCTGTACCTCACACCACCGCAACCTGCACATTCCTACAGCTTTTCAGCCAATGGAGCATCGGCAGGTAAACATTTAATATTAATATTTGCAGTGAGACAGCGGATAAACATATCTGTCAGGATTTTGATAAATAGTGTCCTTTGATTTGGTCTTCGCGGACAGACTGAAACAACTTCAGGCTCATTGTGATTTTTTTGCTTAAATAGCTTCAGCATGAAGCTCTCCAAATCTATACCTTTAGCAATAAAAAACTGCTATCAGACTACTTTTATTTTTTAAGTATTACAGGCAGACTTTACGGTAATTATTTTCTCATGTAATGTAATGTTATACTGATGCATTTGTGCATGAAATATGTGAAGTCCAGTTCGATAGTGTTTATTGCTTAGCCGCCAGGGCTTTAACGAAGGCCTCTTTGTGATTTATAATCCGTCAGAGATGCTGTTATTTCCCGATTTAGTGGCGACTATTTGCGGAGACTTATGTGTTTGGTTAGATAAAAAGAACACAGGCTAAAATTCATTGTAGAGGTCTATCTGGAATATCATCAAATAGTTATTGACGCAAAGTACTGCCTGAATAACTGGAAGCAGGATCATGACAATTTTACAACAATTATAGAAACACCACCACCAACAAAACAGCAGAAGAATCCACAAAAAAAAAAAAAACATGGCATCGATCCAAAAACAATACATTTCATTGATGTCAAAAGCTCCACAATACCCACTCGTTTAGTAATGGAGCGTTATGATCGTGGATCTATCCATAAAGTGTTGTGAACTGTTGGAGAGGGATGACGGTGATCTGCATCGTTGTAAATCATGCTCAGTAATTCCTGAAAGGGTGAGAGGCTGTTGGGGGCCGGGCGTGGACTGTAAATCTTTCACTTTTATTAGCCCGTGAACATATGCTGCAAGGGGAGACGACTCGCATCCTCTCCTCAGGACAACCCTGCGCTCGGCCGCGTTCCCAACCGTTTCATCTCCATCTTACCATCCAGCTACATATCCATACATCACAACCATAGAGCAAGCATCCTGATTCAGATTGTATATAACATAATCATCTTGCATTTAACCTCTCAAATTGTCTTATGGTTAAAAAGTGAAGGGTGACAGAATTTTAATTCTGAAAAATTGGAAAACATAGAATGTATTTTAATGCACAACTAGTACAAATCTAGACACTGAAAGTACCCACTTTTACATTTCATGCTCACATATGGATCCATACACACTCTTGCTTTTTGAGAAGAACAATGCAGAATTCGGGATGATTTTGATGAATCTCTTTGGTTGAAGAGGTCATACATTGCTGTCATTGCCTAAACCATAATAGTCAAACAATATTTCAGCGGTTTCTTGCAGCCTGTAATAAACGGATTTCTGTTCAAAACAGCGAGCAAAAAGCAATAACTATATATCGGATAATGTTCATCTTAACTAAAACAATAAAATCATAATGTTGTTGCTTTCGATAATGGTCTGATCCGCGGGCCTATTACACTGCGTTAAAATTAATAATACTAATATATAAAAAAGTGAAGATGTTTTGTAAGACATTTGGGTGTGAAGAAAATCAAATCAAATATTTCACAGATTATGCAATTATTTGTCCTTTAAATAAAGACAACGTAGTGCTAAAAGTACTATATTTTTGTGCTTCGTTTGAACGTTTTGATTATTGTTTTATGTCTGGGTTTTAAAGCCATATTAAATAGCAATGTAGCTTTTGTCCGATACAGTGGGAGAAGGGAGCGAGTTCTTGTGCAAAATGATTGTGCAATGATGTGAGGCTGGAGGGAATGTTAGTGCTCTTGCTTTTAAAATTTATTTGTGAGGTGAAGCTGGTTGGAGTAGCAGTCTCAATCAGGACAATCTGCGAGCCGGATCACGTGAACAAATATGCTTGTATATTTTAAGGCAGTGCCTTTATTTGTCATGACAGGGTTTCCGAAATATACTAATGTCGACTCATTCGGCGAGCTTGCCTCTGTAAAACGTTCACTTTTTTTCAAATGGGAAGTTGATTGCTAGTAATATTTCGTTTTGGAATAAGAAGACCTTCTTGGCTTTTTATTGGTAGCTGAGTGAGTGGCTCCCATTCTTTCGGGAATACTGTCTGCATTGGTATATGGAAATGCCTGGAAAAGCGCGAGATCAGTTTTAAGACAGTATTGTCTATAGACAAAGGGTGAAGGATATATCCGAGCAGCCGAACTGAGAGATATTGAGACTAAAGAAGCACGGCTATATAATAAATTGACATCACAGGTAAGCAATTGCATGGCAAAACGTAACCTTTAAGCGTGGGTTTACATTAGGCCGGCGTAAAAAATGATTTATTCCATTCAAAGCATCTGATCTTTATTAATGTCGTCGCCTACCAACTAAGCAAGTATTTGAAAACAAAACTGAGACTAGTTTACAGATTTGCGCAACCTTGACTATTTTAGATGGATTAACATGTAAGGTGATTTCAGTCATAAAATCTTAGAGCTTCATTTTAGCTGTTTTATTTTATATATTCTGGTAGCTTTCTGGAGTTGGCCATGCACAGTATAAAACATCCGTGTCATACATTGTGAGATCGTTAATCACTTTAATTTGTGTTATAGTCAAAGCGATGTTAGACATGACATATGTGGGTTAGGGTATGCTATTCTTTTAAACATACACGTTTCCATAAATTCAAATCATTTCAGTCTCTCTGATTTCGATTTAGTCCAAATTATTGGGATTGAAGCACTAAAAAAAAAACAACATCAAATGAATTCAAATTATTAAACCATATTTCGCATACAATCAAAGTCAACTTAATTTAATATGCAAGAATGAATGAATATATTAAGCGTTTGCTTTTGTTTTTGTTTATGTTTTCAAAATAAGCAAACGCATAATATGCCATGACAATCTAGATGTTTGAAATCTTAGGGTTAGGTTTTAAGACCTAATATGATTTATTAACTATTCCCGTAAAAAATTTAATTTTCTCTCTTTTTTATAAATTGATGTTCTAAGCCCGTTTTGCAATTGATCTCTGTTTACTGAATGATATTTTAAATAATAATAATAATAGTTTTTGGTCATTCGTTTTTGATAATTTATAAATAATCATGAATTCCTACATATTTCACAAAACATTAAATTCTGTAATTGGATTATTCTGCATTGTGCCGTATCTAGTAAATAAATTGAGGCTTAACATTTTTATTTGTTTTCGATTCTTCAGACTACACGATTTTGAGACGATATACGATTTTTTCCCCCACTAACCTGGCATTTTGTACACATTGTTTCCAACATAGAAAGTGATAGCCATACAAACAAAAACATTTCTACAAAAGAGACAGACTTAAGCATGGAAATCAGAAACCGATATACATGTATATATTTACATACCGACTTCTAGAGTCCATTCTTTTTTACAGCCCATTGTTCTATTATGAGTACCAAACTTACCGTGGGAGTGCGTGGGCGAAAACACTGTTGCCTAATAAAGGCAGACCATGTTCGGCCGAACTGTTCGCTACATTTATCCCATTAAGACTTTGAACATGACACACAAGTTTAAAATACAAGCTACGTACATTCTCTTGTTATCGGTAGTTTTGTCAAGGTTGCGGTCCATCACCAAACAATAATAATAATAATAATAATATCAATACTATTAATAATCCCATAGGTTTTTTTTCAAAGGTGTTGTCCTCGTCTCATATTTTCGAATGGATTTTCAGAGTGAAACAGAACAGGTCATCTGTCTGGTAGGATGAGGATTAAAATCTCGTCTTCGGGTTCTCTTGGTTTTAAAATCACCGGTGAAAAAGTTGTGTGGTGTGGATTGCATTGTGACTTGAGTCCCTTCCGTCCGTTGTTCATTAATCAGTGAGTTATTGGAGAGGAAGCCAAAGGTCACCCAAAAGGCTTATGAGTGCTAAATATTTTGGCCAGCTTTCTTCTCACCCCTCTGTGAGGCATTTACGGCTGTAGTATGGCCAGTCATAAATTTTGTCGGGCTCCACAATGACAGGTGCATTGATATGTATCGTGCGGAGCTTCGGGCCGTCTAATACTGTATTGAGCACGAGCTACAGTCACTTGGGTGAAAGACTATCTTTAGAATAAATAAGGATTTTTTTGAACTGCTTGAACGACATTTGAAAAAAAAAAATTGTATTGAGCAAAGAGTCGGAAAAGAATGGGATATTGTTAGAAGAGAAACGCTGATTCTCATTCTGCTGCCCTGTAGTCTCACTCAATGGGGTATACTTTTAGCACAAGTTAAACTTTAACCACCTTGTTGCATTCATGTCTTAAGTTCTGAAAGTGAAAAGCTGAAGGGGTTTGGCTGGGGGGGATGAACGGCAGAGAGAAAGGCCTGAAAGATGGCAGTTCACAACATAACATCTATTACTGTTAAGATATGGTAAATTGTGAAAAATTATAAAACTTTTAAAAGAAACACTAAAAATAATGGTGGAAAAACTGTACAATTTGCCCTTTTTCCAACCTGATTTGTTCTGTAGATGATTTGACTGAAGGCACTTAAACAAGATGACAAAAGAAATGAAAGCTGCATGGTTCAGCTAAGGGAACAACATACAATGAATACAATTATTTTTCACTACATAACTTTGTCTTGCCATCTTTAGCATGAAGTGCATTAAGAAACAACAACAACAAGTAAAAGAACAGTCATGAAATCCAGAAAGTTGAGAGGAGAAAGGGCATACGGTTTACACCAGAAACTATAGAGCTAGGATAAATCTATTTCCATCTCATATTTAAATACTGAAAATGCTATGGGCTTTTTTTCATTAGCAGTGGGATATGTTTAGATCGAGAAGATATAGTTCTGTAAATGCAAATGAGTGCCACAGAATATCACTGTTGCACCTCACATCTATGATTGTTTAAAGTTTAATCCTAAAAGCTTTGCTACAACTGATTCATTTTCTTTCTTAACAGGTCAAAGGACAGAAAATCTCTGGGAAGCTCCAATCACGTGATTGACAAGTCCATGCAACTGGACAGGGGTTCACAGGCTCTCTAGTTTGAACCTTCGCAATGCAGAAAGCCACTTATTATGACAATGCTGGACTTTTCGGAGGATATTCATACACTAAATCTGACTCCTACACATACGGTCCTACACACCAGGGCTTCTCATCCTCCAGCATAGAGAATGACTATCAAAATCCAATCTGTCCCATTCAAACTACATCAGTCCAGCCACCAGCACATAAAAATGGAGACATCAATGGCAGTTGTATGCGACCAAGTGCCAGCCAGGGAAACAGTCAACCAGAGAGTATCAGTGAGCAGCAGCAGGCTGCTCCTTTAGTGGCCAGCTCACCCAGCCCTAACAGCAACTCCACACAAAAAAAGAAATCACCCAGCACCACTGGCTCCAGTACTGCCACCCCAGTCATAACCAAGCAAATTTTCCCATGGATGAAAGAGACCCGCCACAATGCAAAGCAGAAAAGCGCCAGCTGCCCAGCTGCAGGTATGGGCTGTGTGTGTCTGTGTGTGTGGCAGGAGAGAATGGTTTTCTCTTAAAATGGCGACAACTACTATATGATTATGACCTAGTTTATTTTGTTTACAGTAGGCTGTCTCTCTTTGGCCTTTAAGTGATGCAATAGGCTGTGTAACAATTAATCCACTGCTGCTCTCTATGTTCAGGAGAAACCTGCGATGACAAGAGTCCACCTGGCCCTGCCTCGAAACGAGTGCGCACTGCCTACACCAGCGCCCAGCTAGTTGAACTGGAGAAGGAGTTTCATTTTAATCGCTACCTGTGTCGCCCCAGAAGAGTGGAAATGGCTAATCTGCTCAACCTCACCGAGCGCCAAATAAAGATCTGGTTTCAAAACAGGAGGATGAAGTACAAAAAAGATCAGAAAGCTAAAGGCATAATGCACTCTCCCTTAGGACACTCACCGGACAGAAGCCCGCCGTTAAGTGGCTCGAATCACATTGGATATTCTGGTCAGCTTCCAAACATAAACAGCCTAAACTATGATGCGCCATCTCCTCCGTCATTCGCCAAACCGCAACAGAATATGTACGGCTTGGCAGCCTATACGGCGCCATTGGGCGGCTGCATACCGCAACAGAAAAGATACCCGGGAACAGAGTACGACCACCACAGTATGCAGGGGAACGGTAGCTTTGCTAATGCTAATTTACAAAGTAGCCCTGTTTACGTCGGGGGAAACTTCGTTGATTCAATGCCAGCTTCGGGTCCAATGTTCAACCTCGGTCATCTTCCCCATCCCTCATCCGCTAGTGTGGACTACAGCTGTGCCGCTCAGATTCCGGGTAACCACCACCACGGACCGTGTGACCCCCACCCCACATACACAGACCTCAGCTCTCACCACGCGTCTCAGGGAAGGCTGCAGAATGCACCCAAACTCACGCATCTGTAAGGAACCCGTCAGTGTGCTTAAGCGAAACGTCGCTTTTTTTATTACCTCACTAGTTAAACTAATTTATAAAACTACACTCCGAGAGAAACATAACGTATTATCCTGTATTATTATGATTGATATTACTATTACTGCTATGATTGTAATTATTTTTAATAATAGCTGTGGTCCATTTCTCTTGACTGTTGAAGATACACACGGTTGTTTGTTGTCAGTTGTTTGGTTCTCGGAAGGACTGTACTGGCAAAATGAAGGCAATTTCCATAACGTATTACTTGAAGGTAAGTTCTGTAGATTTGACAGTATATGCATCCGTCTTTATAGAGATGGGATTTGTAGGGAAAAAACACATTGCGTCTTTGTTAAGTCGTCTGGTCCTCATGGGTTTTTCATTTTATCCGTTATACAATTATTTATTATTTTCCTCCAAGACTGTACGACAATTATTTATCTTGACTGAGTATTATATTTATTATTTATCATTTTTAATGCACATTATTTATATTCTCATGTAGCCTATATTATTTATATGACGATTGTAGAATTGATTTTTGAGTTGAAGCAGTTGACATTTCGTTGAACTGGTGCAAACAAGGTGATAATGACTGGTGTATTTATTTCTTCATTCAGAAATAAAATGTTATGAAATGAAGAATTAACAAGAATCTCGAAATTGTAATTATTATTATTACACGTAGTAATTGGAAATCTCCGACTATCGTTAATATCATGTTGCTTAAAAACACCAGCACATAATGACACATATCATCACGTTCATTATAAATGTTATTTTGTAAGTTGCACTGTCCGTGCATAAAATGATGAAATGGTAAATATACGGAAATTTTATATTTTATTGTGTTAAACATTTTGTAAATAAAGTGCTTAAGCTAAACAAATGAAATTGCAAATGCTACATCAATATTAATGTATTTTCGTTTTCATATTTAGGATAATTTTAATTTTAAAATGTTTATATTGTGTGTGGATATGAATGGATTTCAAACTTGGATTTTGCCCAATTCATAAGGCGGAGACGCCATTTTGGAAACATAAGGATAGTAAACAAAGGAGGCACCTTCGCTCTCACCCCCATCCAGATGCACGTGAATGTGCGCGCACCCCTATCACGACTGTTCACAAAACACAATAGCAAATCTCACCAATGCAATTATTTTACATTTGGTCATTTGAAACTTGAAGAGAACTGCATCACCATATTATGTGAAACAGATTATCGGAGAGTTTATTATGATTTAGGAAATTGAGATTTCACAAATATAGGCTAGATTTCAAATTTCCCGCTGGTTAAGGTATGCTACTTCTTAAAAACGTAATGTAAATATGATGCCTTTCTGTGTTAAACTGGTGCCGTGTGCAAATCTAGATAAAGTTATAGGCTTTTCTCGTTGGTGTGCAAAGTGGTTGTAGCCTACATCTCAAGATTAAAGTATTGCTAATAATTTTAGTGCTTTTGGGTGCTCAGTAGAAATTGTGATACATCATAAGGCCCAGAGCAAGTGTTTTGTCTTATAAACAGTTTGATATAACATTAACCTGCACCATTGCGCAAGCATTAATACATATAGGTCTATGTATTTTAAATGCACCTTATAATGTGGTAATGAATAGCCTAAAGCGTCACTGCCTTTGTAAGCACTGGCAAGCCGTCTCTAACAGAATAGGCTCTTTCCCGGCTTCCCCCTAGCGAGGCATTTCAAAGCTCATTAATCAAAAACTCGTCGCTTTCAGTCTTGCTACTGATTCCAGCTCCTTATGAACAAAGCTCTTTGCTTTCTCAACTGTGGAAACACATTTCAAACTGCAAGAGGCCAAACTTTGTCCTGAGAGCGAGAGAGAGAGAGAGAGAAAGAGAGAGAGCGAAAGAGAGAGAGAGAGAGAGAACACACTCTGGCTACAATCATGGCATGGATGAGAGAGAACTCAAAGCTGGAAAGACATACTGCCAAAGAGCTGCAAAGGGCTCAACCATTGAGGGTAAGGACATAGATTGTGAATAAAATATCGGTCTATTTAATAGATAAGAAAATAAATACATCGACTGGGGTGGGGGGGCACCAAGTTCCTTAATATCGGTGCACAAGAGGAAAGTGTGTTGAAAAGGAAAATAAAGGCCTCGTATTATCAAATTTAACATTAGATTATTTGTTTCCTGTGGCTATGCTGTTTTGTACATCGTAAAGGAAGCACATTTCTTAAATTTTTATTATAAATTACTGCATGCACTATAAGTGAAATTATAGGCTACCTTCTGACATCAGCAAGCGTTTTCTTTGATCAACATCATTTAATTCATATTTTTCAGTTTTAATTGTATTTTAAAATTTGTATTTACATATATAGGTATCAAAGAGAATGTAAATATTCTGGTAAGGTTTAATTGCACTGCCGCTCAGGAAAAAAAATATTTGACACAAAAATAAGTTAGGCTAAAAAATAAGTCCAAACGTTACACGCATCGTTCTGTTTCTGAAATAAGGGATAATAATCCATAATAACAGAAAAATAAACAAATAAAAATAACCATTTGAAAAAAAAAATACAGAAAGTTCAGGACACGACATTATTTTTCTGATGAATTGGGCTACATCAATTGGAAGCCCAATTCATCGGAATATTCCAGGTTTATAAGTATATTTCAAATATCAAAGAGATCCAGAAGTAATTTAGGTCACCCTGTTTCATCACAATAACAATCAACC
Source organism: Sinocyclocheilus grahami (assembly GCF_001515645.1). Lineage (NCBI taxonomy): Eukaryota > Metazoa > Chordata > Actinopteri > Cypriniformes > Cyprinidae > Sinocyclocheilus > Sinocyclocheilus grahami. The sequence goes on along the minus strand of NW_015505279.1, from coordinate 26,170 downwards.
CAAAATAGTCCTATTAGATTTAACTAGCAGTCAAGGGAGTTCCACACCAACACACCAGCCATCGTTTGCATATGTGAAATCGGGATTTAATCGTGCATTTGTCTTATGGGTTCAGAAAACCATACTTTCCCTTAATTTCTCAAGTGTCTGTTCTGAGCAAGCTGAAAAGTTCTGGTTGCTCATATCACTTATGAGCTTTGAAAGAAGCAACCAATTCACTTTTACGTCGCCTATTTCTAAACAAATGTAAGCCATTACGCTTTATTTGACTGTTGTATCGGCTTAAAATAAAAGCGCTCGATAACAGTGCGAGTCTTCGTTTGAGCGCTGCAGTTGTCATGGGTATTTGGTAGCTTGAGGTCATCAATCACTGATTGTGCACAATCTTCCTCGACAGCAGTTCCGAGTCTTCCGAGGGGAGAAGCCAGATGCGCTGCGTCTATCTTCAGCTCAAAGGGGACAACAACCGTAGAACCAAGCACTCAATTCAGCCCACACTATAATGATGAGAGAAGCATTTGGAAGGACATAGATTGTGTCCTTCTAAATGCTAGTAGGCTATATGAATTTACATGATCTAATAGTTAGAAAAAAATGGTATTAACTCCCTGTGTGGAGAGTAATTCATGCGTTTTAGCTGAATAATGTGCCTTATACTGTTAATGGCCTGAGAATTTAACATTGAGGCCCCTGACAATCCTGCGAAAGAATTTCAGTTCGCGAGCAAAGCAAACAATTTCTTGGGGTTTTCTGGGGTTGGTATATAAATTCATAAAATAAATCAGATCCAGTTATTATTACTATGCGGTGAAGCGCTCTGAGAAACAAAGATACAGAGTGAGCACTACTCGAGCCCCCAGGCCAGCCGACACATGGGTCGCTCTCGATTGGTCAGAGCAAGGCGAGGCCCCTCCCCTCGTTGTTGTAGGCAATATTTACATGTTGAGCCAGAAAGTACAGTAAGTAATGAAGACAAGCAAGGCGAGCTATCATTCACCGTTTAAAGTGGCGCGTTAAGAGACATAATGACCTCGTTCTTCAACTGTTAACCAGGTGGGAACTTTATGACTTTCACGGCCAAGTGCAGACAGGATCAGAGGAAGACTGCGCCCTTGTCTTACCCCCGAGGCACCCGAGAGAGACTGACGAGAACCATATTCTGGATCATCATGTCAACACCCGATTAACGTCGGACATGCTTCAAGGTTCTTTTGAAGTGCATTATGATGATAGAAACGCTAGTGAGTTGGCTCACACGGGTCCCGAACTTGGTTCAAATGTAGTTTGTGCATGCTGCACGGAAACCTGTACACTAATTTCAACGAGCATTGCTACAATAATTCTGGAGAAATATAAGTTCAGGCAATGAGATAAAACAGCGCATGCTTTTTAGGGTGGCAGTTCTTGAGAAGTTTTTCTCAGTCCCAGGTGGGTTGTGATATTAGAGCAGTGTAGCCGACAGAGCAAACAGGGCTCGTTTCAATTGGATGAATATGCCAAAACAGTACGGTTTTCTTTTTTGGGGATGGTGTTTTTTCCGTTATAAAATGTGGTATTGCCTACATACAACAAACAATGTTCCGATATTTTTTTTAATAACATTGTCTATACTTTTTGCAGGCAACGTGCAAACTGATCGACCAACACTGCTGCCCGCAATAATTTCATCAAACAACTCATTGAACTGGAGGAGTTTCACTTTAACAAGTAGCCTACCTCAGCAAATTAAGAAGAACCGAGCAAGTACCTGAGAAAATCAAGAAGACACGAAACAGATCGCGCTGTGCACCTGAGCGGGACTCAGGTGAAGATCTGGTTCCAGAACAAGCGGATGAATCAGAAGAAGAGATAGAAGGAAGGCCTGGCACCGAGTTTCTCCAGCTCCCCCATCTGCTCTGTCACCACACTGCTCTCGCTGTCAAGATAAAAGTACCTGGAACTAAATCAATCCAACAGTTAATCCAAACCTTCTTCTTCTTCTTCTTCTTCTTCTTCTTCTTCTTCTTCTTCTTCTTCTTCTTCTTCTTCTTCTTCTTCTTCTTCTTCTTCTTCTTCTTCTTCTTCTTCACCTTCTTCTTCTTCTTCTTCTTCTTCTTCTTCTTCTTCTTCTTCTTCTTCTTCTTCTTCTTCTTCTTCTTCTTCTTCTTTCCAGTTTAACGCCGTTTGGCATCCAGCTTTCATCCAAACCTTACTCATGCTGTAGATTTTACAACGCCTAATGCACTTATTGATTTGCACTAATATTTCCTGAATATTAAGCTATGTAATAATAAAACTATGCCTTTAAACTTTTGATTAAATTATTACGCTACTTTTTGTAGCTTTAATTTTTGATGGTGATTTAATTTTGAATTGATGGACATTTACATTGAGTAGAGAGTTTATGAAGTACATTTTTAATCACAATACACTTTTTAGTGCTTATTAGAGAGAATCTCCATATTGATCTGTACTGTACCTGGCCTGTGATTAGATTATTTTGACCTCAAGAGATTGGTGTTACTCAATTTTTATAAAAGTTAATCTGTAGATCTAAATTTTATACTGAACTCATGAACTAATAATAAAAAATGGCATTTCTACCCAAGTGCTGACCACAACTTACCAAACCAACACTTGAACCAAGTGCAGAATGTAAGCATCTCTGTGATTCAGTTCATCATGCAGTCCCTTGTTGAGAGTTAACCCAAATCAACTGTTTAGTCTCCAGACTGGTAATGTTATTAGCAGTTATGGGCAAATGCTGGGACTTGGATTATTCAGGACTGCAACACGTTACTACTCCAGATGGAGAGACTGAAATATTCTGACAGGAAAGGTTAACAAATGACAAGCAGATCTTCTTTCAAATAAAAAAGTTGACCAAATACAATTTTATGTTGGGTGTGAAGTAAACATAAAATAAGACAAATTAGGGGGACTTTACCAAGATCTGGACAAAGGCTTGATTCTATAGAAACAATTCAATAACTGTCATTACCGAGCACCAAATCCTTTATCCCTTCTGTGCCCTGAGTTTGTCATGACATAATCTTGTCAGCCAAAATATACAGCTGCAGTCCATGAACAGCAAAGCTAGACTCATGTATAGTTGGTTCTTTTTCAGGAATTGGCCTGCTCTTAGCATAAAAGGTCAAACGTGTCTGTATCATTACTGAAACAGCAAATTTGTGAAGTTTAGTTGTAGAGAAATGCCCTTCCACCAATTTCTCTCTTTTTAGTATGAGAAAAAGACAGTGTGAAAAAAAGAGTGGTGTGGCTCATGTTAATGTTAGCAGGTCTCCATACATCATCACATTACATTATGGCCTCTATTTGGGGCGCAACATCATGCTCCAGTTGTCATTAGCCTGAAAATAATGAAGACTAATAGATACTAGTTATGAGTTTGCATACACAAACACAGGCCAACACAGATTAGATATATTGTGTGAGAGATATATATATATATACAATTCTTGTCTATGGTGTATGCGACATTACAATCATTTTATTTTTTCAAGATGTACGAGATTTTCAACATGCTGCACATTTGACTGACCAGCAGTTGATGATTTTGATTTATTTTTATTATTAGGATATTTGACCCATCCAGCGTAATGCTCTCTCGCTCTCTCTGAGGCTGGTCCTTCCTTTCTCCTCCACCAACCTGACAGACAAACTGATCACACAGGAAAAATGCCATAAATTACAGAAGCACTATACCACTCCACATAAAAACACCACACCCCACCCCACCCCCACCCTCAGTCCATATGCATGTCATCCTTTATGGCATTCTCAGTGGGAAATTATGACGGAATTAAACACATCTTCATTTATCTTTTATTTGGCTCTGCGATGAGAGATTCAGACACTCTGAATTCCATGGAACTTCATCGTATTAGCCCTCAGACGTGCAGAGAAATGGATTGTTTTTGAAAATGAACCAGGCTTCGCTATAAATTGCACCTCTGGATTCTGAGCTATGTGTTATTTTGTTTAAAACAGAGGCCGATTGAATTAATGTTCTAATTTATGTGGAGTTACAAGTGCACCTATTACAGTAACAGGGTTTGGAATTTAATCTGTCTGTATGATAAAGAATGAATCTCTCCTCTTTTCATTTGTAATCCCAGACACATTATTTCTGTAAAATGGCCTCCCACTATTAAATATGAAAAATGGCTTGCGGACAGCTTTGTTCATGGGTTTGGGTTTTAAATGTCACAGTCTTTCTATTTAAAAAGGAAGTTTAAAGATGGGTAATTAAACGTCTTATCAAGAGCGGGAGACACCTATGTGAGATCCATTCTGAGTGGTTACCTAAGCACAGAAAATATCTTTATCATATTCACTTCCACAGGTGACTACAGAGCGCACATCCTTGTTCTATTCATGCACAGCTTCACACTCCACTCCGCTGCATTACATCAGCCACTTTTATGATCTAACTCAGAGTGAGAGAGCCGATCAGGTTGCATGTTTGCAGACTGATACAAGCTGTAATAACCCATAATAAGCCCTCCAGTCATGGATTCTTTATGAAAATGAAACCTAAGAATATTTCTTCGATTGTTAGATCTGTCAGTTGTGCATCCACTTCACATGTCTGGTTAGGAAATGTGTTGATATGTTATATGATATTATGTTTATATTTGAAAAGGGCAAGCAAACAACACAATCTCATGGCAATTTGTAACTATTTTACATTTTGGTTAACTGGTGGCTAAATCACATTAATTAACACATATCATTCATAGTGATATTAGGTTGGATGGAATGCAACCTATAATGCTGATGCACTATAAAACAACAGAGTCTCATGGCAGTTTGTAACTATTTTAGGATTTGGCATATTGGTGGCTATTCATATGAATTAGTATAATCTCATTCATACATTTTTGGACAATCTACTTATGCCCTAATGTTGGTTATGTTTAGGAATTGGAGTTAGGGGTGGTTCTGTATGTTTTTTTTTCTTTTTTTTTTTCTAAAAATCATAAGTTTTTTACATTATTAACATTGTACAAATTCAAAATGGAATAAAAAATATCCACCTAATAAAATAGTTCTGTTTTCCTATAGATTTGTTGTGGAAACCTGCAATTGTTTACTGAAACAGCTACTGAGGTTGATTTAGTCATTACATAAATAAATTAAATAATAATAAAATAAAATAACATACTTTATATAATCACATATCATTCATAGTGATATTAGGTTGGATGGAATGCAACCTATAATGCTGATGCACTATAAAACAACAGAGTCTCATGGCAGTTTGTAACTATTTTAGGATTTGGCATATTGGTGGCTATTCATATGAATTAGTATAATCTCATTCATACATTTTTGGACAATCTACTTATGCCCTAATGTTGGTTATGTTTAGGAATTGGAGTTAGGGGTGGTTCTGTATGTTTTTTTTTCTTTTTTTTTTTCTAAAAATCATAAGTTTTTTACATTATTAACATTGTACAAATTCAAAATGGAATAAAAAATATCCACCTAATAAAATAGTTCTGTTTTCCTATAGATTTGTTGTGGAAACCTGCAATTGTTTACTGAAACAGCTACTGAGGTTGATTTAGTCATTACATAAATAAATTAAATAATAATAAAATAAAATAACATACTTTATATAATAAATAATATATTTTGACCTGAATAAAATCAGGTAGTGTAGGTTTTTTTTTACCATGTTTTTTCAGTGTGTGTGTTATGATTTGAGAATTAATTCTATGTACATTATATAATTAAATGTAAGAGTATTTCTTGAGATATATACAACATTAATTTACATTAAGACTTCCCTGTATCTCTTGGTCCCTTTCCGTAGAGCTCTTGCTCAACCAGGAGTCCTCTGGGTTGAGTAAGGGGAGCTCTGTGTGAGCGGGATGGGTAATTAGTGGTGGGCAGACTGGGTCCATTATGGTCCATGTTATGATCACACAAAATGGCTGATGAAAGCCCATGTCGTTTGTGTGGGATCTCAGGAGTGTTCTGAGATTGCCTTCATTAGGAAATCTGATTCTCTGTGGATCCATATACAAAAGACTCACTGGATACATATGTCTCTCTCTCTCACACACACATACACACACACACACACACACACACACACACAGTACTTAATGATAATGGAGATTTAGGGCGATATGTCATAATATTGAAAAACAGGGAGTTTATCTTCATGGAAAAGAGAGTGATCATTGTGTTTGTGCAGACTGTAGCAAGGATGACCATACGTCATCATACAAATTCGCTGATGCATAATGTATGCACAAGGAGGGTGAACCGAACAGGTTATTATCTGTTAGTGGCAAGAACATAGTAATGCACTTAATCAATCTCACATTCTCTCACAGGGACAACCTCGCTTACACATGACAAGAAATGACATGGAGATATATCGAAGCACAAGTCTAAAATCACTGCCCATTTCTTACACAATCTAGGGCAAAAACTCTAAGTGACATTGTAGTGATAAATTCACAGAGCTTTGGCACATTGTATTTTAATCATAGTGCAACCATACGCACGCACACACTTTGTGAGGTTAAATTATTCTACACTCTAGCAGTATCCATTTGATTTCATTTGTAGCATGTCTTGTGGGCAGCAGGGGTGAGAGACCCTTGGCAGTACTGGGAGTGGAGCAGCGCACATATCTAGTGTGTGGAGACACAGAATTGACAATGCATTTATCTTTGAATAATGTAAATGTCTGGAGAATGCAGTGGCTGAGGCGGACAGAGCGAGCATGGGACACTGGGGGGGTGGGGGGACGACCCAACCCCATCCCTCCTTCCTGTTCTCTGCTACCGTTCCACTCGTTCGGTCCGCGGCAGCTCCTCACAGCTCATTTGCGGCAAAAACCAACAGGGAGTTTGCAGCAGAAAATGCTGCCAAGCCCACCATTCGTGTTTCTTTCATTTCTCGCGGCACTTTCTCATCGACACACTTTCTGTTTTCCTTGAAATTCCATATTTTCCATGTAATTTCACTATAATATCTACATGTCTAGCATTACCAAATTCAAATCACACAGTGATTTTCTGATAGCGGTAGCATTTTTCAGGTCAGTCAACCTATGAATGTCTGACTTGTAGTTGTCTCTGTATAGACCTTAGGTGCATCCCAAATCGCATATTTACACACTATGACGTATGAAAATTCCCCCCCAAAAAAGAACAAGTGCCCTTTAAAAACCCAGATGATGCACTTAAATAACCAAAAAAAAAGAAGAAGAAGAAGAAGTGTGGAATGTTGGCCACTTCATGGTTGAATACATAGTGCATAAGTACATAATGTATAAGTGCATTGTGTATAGTGTGCCATTTGGGATGCAGCTCTTATGATCCAAAGAAACAAGTGTTCAGCCATCTTTAGAATTTTGTCTTTGAGCTTCCATTTTAACTCTAGTATCACTGTTGAAGTGGATTTGCTTATTGTAGAGTTAACGAAAGTTATCATGTGCATTGTAACATTCAAGGCAAATGTCATAACAAATGTCAGTAGACCGGGAAGTTTTTAAAATGAGTGGTTCATTCATAAACTTGTACGACCTTACATTAACGCTGTGGAAACATTGAGCGCATCGCTGGAAAGGGGCAGAGCTACATAAGGTCGAAACTGGAATATGAGAAATTTGAACATCACACACAAACATTTAAATGTGAAAACAATCTGAGTATTCATCTTCCAAAGAAAGTGAAAGGCATGACCTTTAGAGCGTTAGAAGGAACTGCTACACATGATTCCACATGCTGTTTGCTACAAATGCTTTGCTTGAATCGCATGTTGCGTCAAGTCTGTGCTGTATACACACACAGTATATTTGCGTTTGCGGTAGAAGATGTTTGTTCGTTTCAGTGTGCATATAGTTTGTTGGTGCCTGTTCAAATGGTGTGTGAGTGTGTATTGTGTTGTGACGTATGGTGCGAACAGTGAAATGGATGGGAGCTGGCAGGCAGACAGTGTTGTTCAGTGAGGCAAAGTGCCAGTAAATTGTTTGTCTTCTGCAGTGCAATCCTATAATTCTTCTGGGAGCGGATGACACTGTGCTTGCCAAAGAGAATAATGATAAATGAGCTAAAATCAAACAGGGAGATTTTGGGATGCGTCCTGAGCAGCAGTATAATCTGAATACATTTGCTGTCCCCTGGCTGATCCTTGTCCCTCCTGCTCAGCACCATGCTGCCTTTAAGGTGTCTGACCCATACACATACAATAGTGCAAACATTTACATTTTATATCTGTGCCATTAATCAACATCTAGAACAATCTGTATTGTTTTCAGACGGGGGAGGGGCGGTGCGCTTACACGACTGACACATTCTGTTCTGTTTAGTATTGTCCCTCTCGTATGCATTGAAGAACAATATGTCTGCCTGTGTGAGGGCTCCGATGTCCAGTAGAGTGTGTGTTTGTGTGTGTTTCGCCATCTGTTTGGTCCCCCGAGTGTCATAGTGACATAGTGACACCTTGCTAGCGCCAGTCACCAGCATGGTGGTAGCTGGTCCTAGCAGAGTGAATAGTTGTTTATGCTGAATGAGAATAAAGCTTAAATATGGTGAGCGTCTTAAAAAGCTGCCAGGTTAAGTGTGGGTGTACATGCGGTTTTAAACATTTCATAAGAGGAACATGAGGCAAATTAGGATGACGGGGAACCAGTAAAGCAATGAGGTGTGTCCAGAAAGAGCTCGGGAGCGCTGTTAGAGACGCCCCTGGACTTACACACACAATTACACAATTCAGCCCATTTAACACATCACCACAGTCATGGGAACACACTCTGATGCTGAAACACTCAATGATGTTACACCATGTTTATTTAAATGCATATCCGCAGAGTACTAAATAAACATCAAGCCCGCACCCATACAAAAAAGTACGGTGATGGTATCAGATGATAATACCGTGGTACTTTGATATATACCATGGAACCGCGTGATTATCATATTTGCCTATTTCTTCAAAGAATGCCAAGAATACATAGTATGTGTGAAACATGGCATAGACACAAGAAATTATCAATAGCATAGCATGTTAGCAATAGCACAGCAAATTTATAGCAAACTAATTTTATGAAAATGCATTTGCCATTCTTAATATTTTCTGATATGTTTTTTAACCTGAAACATGGAAAACTATATTGGATTAGAGCATATGAATGATATGTGTTTATGTAAGGAATAAATTGTGGTTAGTAGCAAAGATTTAGGTTGAATGATACACAACTGAACAAAGCAGCACGGCACATCACAGTACAATACAGGGCAACGCAGCACAATACATCGCATCACAAGGTAACAAAAGCACAGCACATCACATTTCAAAACAGTGTTCCCACAATGCTTACATAACCTAAATTTGTTACGTGGGATAGCACTAGCACATCACAGCATAGTGCAGTATAGTATAACCACCATTCACCACAGACAAATGCAATAAAACACAACACATCACATAGCAGCATAGGACTATACATCACATCACAGGGCAACACAGTACAATACATCATAACCCAGCATAGTACAGTACAGCACATACAACACAGCACACCACTATACACCACAGACAAATAAAAGAGCACAGCACATAATAGCACATCACATCAAATCACATAGCAACACAACACATCACAGCATAGTGGTACAGTATAGCATAACATACAATACAGCACACCACAACACACCACAGACAAATATAATAACACAAATCACATTACATTACAGAACAGTACAATACATCACACTACAGGGCAAAACACAGTACAACTCATCACATAACAGCACATCACAGCTAAGGGCAATGCAGCACACGACAATATATCACATCACATAGCAACAGAGCACAACACATTACAGCATGCACATCGCAACACAACGCAACGCAACGCTCACAACACTACACAGGTTACGTGCCTCTCTCTGCTTCAGCCTGCCTACCACAGACTCACTCTATCTTTATCAGGATAATCAGTCTTATTCTGTGTTCTCTCTGCTTGTTCCGCCATGTCTCTGTGCTATTTTAATATAAAGCTATAAACTCCATTCCCACTATCATCACTCATTCTCTCGCTTCAGTTTCTGATCTGTGAGCCTCCGCTGTCAGTGCTGATTACATCAGTGTGTCTTTGTGTGTTTACACTGCTGTGTGAGTTTTTCAGCACAGCTGCTCCAATTTATTCATTACAAAAGAGAATCAGGCAGGACCTCACATCTACCTGTATATGTGCAATGCACATGCACAACCCTATTATTCTGTTTATAGCAAAAATGAAAATGCTCATAATGAGCAAGGCCTGCAGTTTTAGATCAGAGATGTTTTTAAATACATAAAAACACCAGTATATAATTTCCTGTGTGGAGGAACAATATAAGCACATTATAATGTCATTGATTTCAGACCTCATGAAACACAACACACTCAAACATTCCAGCGAGAGACATACACACTGACAAATAACCTGAAATGAAAGTGAAAGGCTAATCTAACAAAGCCATAAAGCAAACATAATATAGATTAAGTACTAATTAAATGTAAACCTTCACGGTTCAACCAACAAACAATTGGACTGAACCTATGTTAATATGTATACAATCCCTCATCACATTAACCATTGCTGGAAAAGGAAATCAAGTTGTAAGTATTTCCAGGTCTCGGTCATTCGGGGAACTTTATATCTAGATAAATGAGAGTTGTACAGTTTTTTTGGAGTCAGTGAGGAATGAGGCAGTGTGATCTGCTTTGCAAACACAGAGAGATCTGTGCGTTAGACAGCCAACTCTGAACCACTGGCAATATTGTCTCAGACCTTGTGCTGCTATATGAAAAGTCTCTGGACACAATTTAACTGAAACAGAGCGAACACAATGGATTTCTTTCAGTATTTTGCAACTGCCTCAAACTGAGTGGCTTTGTTTGGTCCAATTGCAACCATTCTCTGTCTCTGATACTCTGTCTCTATAATTCCCTCTTTCTTTCTCATCCCCTCTTTCTCAGTGTCTAACACACATAATGGGATATCTTTCAGAAGTCCTGTACTATACAATGGTGTAAGACTGATTCATCCCAATCTCACAGGAAAACATAACTATTTTCAGAGGTGGACAGTAACAAAGTACATTTACTTGAGTATTGTACTTAAGTACACTTTTTGAGTATCTGTACTGTACTTGAGTATTATTTTTTTCTGGAAACTTGCTACTTCAACTTCACTACATTTGAAAGACAAATATCGTACTTTTTACTCTGCTACATTTATATCAAGGTCCCCAAGTAGAAAGTCATTATATGTAGCAGTTTTTCCAGTGTGTGCATTTATTCACTGAACCCTTTTTTCTGTGAAAATCCGGCCTGCGATCTGCCAGGACCTTCCAGTGTTGCCAAGTCTTACAGTATTTCTAAGTCTGCAGTTTTCCGCTTAGCTTTGAATGGATGGACCTCTGGACCTTCCTCGCTAAACTAATGTAAACGTCTGCGCTACTGCACAGCTAAAAGTGCTCTAAAAATGCAAATAAGATAATAAAAGACGAAAAAGGCACATATTAGTGTGGTGTGATCATCTGTGTGCTCACCACATTGATTTTAAATAGACAACTGTATGTGATGCCTTACGTAGGCCGAGCGCTACGATCAAAGATCATAGAAGATAAATGATCGGCATACGGTAAATAAAAATTACCTACACCTTGATCTACATGACGGAAAAAAAAATGTATAGTTTTTATTCTGTTTGAGCTTGCATGTGTAGTAACTAGTTTAACTATGGTATAATCACAGTATCCACAAATTTACTATTCTCTCACTATAGTAACCATAATTATGCTATTTGTAGTAAAACTACAGTAACCACAAATTTAACATGGTTTCATTATAGTAACTATAGTTTAATATTTGTAGTTAAACTATGGCAATACAAATGGTAGGCTAATATATCTGTCAAAAATGGCTGCTATTACCATATATATATATATATATATATATATATATATAAAACCTTACTACTCAGGCCTACTGGTAAATTGCTGCTAAAAACTGGTCAAGGAAGTATATAAATCTGAACATTATTTTATTGTCAAAACTGCACATAAATACATATATATATTCTTGCAAATAAATGGTCAATAAGTAGGTTAAATGATCACACAGGTCAAAATGTTTTACTTCACTTTTTTACAACTTTGGAATCTAGACTGGGAATCGATAAGAATTTAAATCAATAAGCAGAATCAGAATAGATAAAATTAAAACAATACCAAACCCTAGCCACATGTTGTGACATTCACTGATTTATGAGCATTTTATGAACACTGATCAGTTGATGGCAAAATTCAAAAAGACGGTTCTTTGGCTCAACTTGCACACCCATGGCCATACTGAGAGAGTATGTTCCAGTATTCTGAAAAGACTAAATATTTGTTTTCTTTTCAATGTTTGCTTTGTTTGCCTAAAATGAACTATATCATAGCCTTCAATATCTCTTTTAAAAAGAACTTTGTAACTTTTAAACAAGTATTAAAATGAGTTCAATGTAGCTGTAGGAGTGTTAAATAAAAAATAAAGTTGATTATCTTCATCCAGTTGTTCCATTTCTATAGGTTTGGTAACATAAAAGCTCTTAATTCCAAAGATAATACAAGCTAATCAGTGTATTCAGTAGGTTGCATTAGTGGCATGAGGTATTGTAAGTATACAACAATGTGACAATAAAACAATGCATTTACTTTTTACTTTTGATACTTAAGTACTTTTAAAAGCATGTACTTTCGTACTTTTACTTAAGTAAAAACCTGTCTTTACAACTTTCACTTGTAGTGGAGTAGTATTTGACCAGTAGTATCTGTACTTTCACTCAAGTAATGAAGTTGTGTACTTTGTCCACCTCTGACTATTTTACAAGATGGCAATGCCGTATGAATTTGTATGATATGAATCATATGAAAATGTACAATTTTTTTGAAACAAATAGGTCTAAAGGTCCATCACAGGGGCGTAAGCAGATTGTATGAAAACATACAAATGAGATTCTACAAATTCATTTGAATTAGCCACCATTTCGGCAAAATGTAAAATAGTTATTAATTACTTTGAGATTATGTTGGACTGACACTATTTGGATATAATATATTGTTTTAAATGTTTGCAGCAAGTTTGTATTTAAATATGCATTGATGTTTTGGAAATACTTATGTTAAGTAATCGTTCATTCATTCAGAATTGCACTATTTAAACTACATATGATGGAGTGATGTAATGCAGCTTTAATGGCTTAAACCTAATGACATTGTGTTGTTATACGACTAGCATGCACAGTCTATTGAGCATCATTATTACTGCCATAAAGCTCCACTTCCGGTGGTTAGTCGGTTTTTGTATGAAGATGCATTTCAGGCATCTCAGTAGACAGGCTGCCTTATTCCTACCTCAGAATGAGTCAGTAGAGATGAACCAGGACCTGTTTTGAATGAATGGCCCCGAAGTGAGAGAGATGTGGCAGGAGCATCTTAAGACGCATCTGTGTGCCAAGCTGCAGCACTTCATTAATCCCTGCTGACACACTGTACCACAAATCAATCTCACAAACCTGTGTCCAAGAATGTGTATCACAGCTGACCTCCATCTGCTAAAACAGTGGTTTCAGCCACCAAAACAAACCATCTCCTGATGTACCCACAAATACAAATGTTCTGAAACCCACCCTTCTGATCTAAAATACAGGCCAAATGACTCAACAGAGGAGTGCCTTCAGAGAATGCAAGAGATCGGTGTTTGAAGGCATTTCACCTAGAAGAAAAAAAATGTTGTGTATTTTCAGTTCTAGAGGTTATCAAAGAAGTTCTCCTTCCTTGCAAGACTGCTTTTGCTAACAGCCCCACGGACGGCCACCCAGGACTCTCTATTGATCTGGCTGCAGTGTGATTAAGTACAGTTTTACATTAAGGTCACTCCACTGCCTCTCTTTCTTTCTCTCTCCCTCCATCCTTCTCTTTTTTCCTGTCTGGAAGGAACACAAGTGCAATGACAGACTTTTCTTCAGCCTAAAGCTTGAGGGCCATGTGTATTATAGAGTGTTGCAGTCTGAGTCCAAGACCATATTGTCCTGGTCCAAGACCAAAAGTCTGTGAATTCGCTAGTGGTCTCTGACTTTTGGAACCTACTGTATAATTCCCATTCATTTCGGTGTACTGCAACAACATACATGTTCTGAAAGTACAGCTTGGAGAAAATAAATGACCAAACCAATTTAAACAGACACATTATATAGGACGCATGCACAGTCTATTGAGCATCATCATTACTGCCATAAAGCTCCACTTCCGGTGGTTAGTCGGTTTTTGTATGAAGATGCATTTCAGGCATCTCAGTAGACAGGCTGCCTTATTCCTACCTCAGAATGAGTCAGTAGAGATGAACCAGGACCTGTTTTGAATGAATGGCCCCGAAGTGAGAGAGATGTGGCAGGAGCATCTTAAGACGCATCTGTGTGCCAAGCTGCAGCACTTCATTAATCCCTGCTGACACACTGTACCACAAATCAATCTCACAAACCTGTGTCCAAGAATGTGTATCACAGCTGACCTCCATCTGCTAAAACAGTGGTTTCAGCCACCAAAACAAACCATCTCCTGATGTACCCACAAATACAAATGTTCTGAAACCCACCCTTCTGATCTAAAATACAGGCCAAATGACTCAACAGAGGAGTGCCTTCAGAGAATGCAAGAGATCGGTGTTTGAAGGCATTTCACCTAGAAGAAAAAAAATGTTGTGTATTTTCAGTTCTAGAGGTTATCAAAGAAGTTCTCCTTCCTTGCAAGACTGCTTTTGCTAACAGCCCCACGGACGGCCACCCAGGACTCTCTATTGATCTGGCTGCAGTGTGATTAAGTACAGTTTTACATTAAGGTCACTCCACTGCCTCTCTTTCTTTCTCTCTCCCTCCATCCTTCTCTTTTTTCCTGTCTGGAAGGAACACAAGTGCAATGACAGACTTTTCTTCAGCCTAAAGCTTGAGGGCCATGTGTATTATAGAGTGTTGCAGTCTGAGTCCAAGACCATATTGTCCTGGTCCAAGACCAAAAGTCTGTGAATTCGCTAGTGGTCTCTGACTTTTGGAACCTACTGTATAATTCCCATTCATTTCGGTGTACTGCAACAACATACATGTTCTGAAAGTACAGCTTGGAGAAAATAAATGACCAAACCTATTTAAACAGACACATTATATAGGACATCAAAACTCATTTTAGTCATATAAACCTTTGCTGCTGAACACAGCTTTAAATCCCATTAATCAGTGGATGAGAGAAAAGAGATGGGGATGAACACAGAAAGAATAAATGTGAACTTGGGTAGAGTGTGTGTGTAGTTGTTTGTTTGTTGTGTGGCGTGAAACCGGGTGTGTTCGTGTGTTTGTGCATGTATGTATGTGGTTAAATGTTTTATTTAATTTGGTGCGTTTGGTTGTCTTGCCCAGCAGTGCCAAAACGATAATTTCTGGACTGGCAGGTGATAAATAACACTCCCTATTATGATGAATACTGTTCGCCAGAGAAAGGGAGGGAGAGAGGATAACAAACATTCTCTAGCTGCAGGCTACAGGCTGGCTTTTTGCTCTCAGAGCTGCTGTCCAGTGTCACATAGAGGGCAATGTTGTGGCAAGATGACCTGGATGAAGCTTGAGGGTTAAGTGGTGTCACAGTACATGTTCAGCCTCTGCAACAGTCTGCCTGTAGGCAAGGCTTGAACCCGGTACTTTGAGAACCAGGCGACATGGTGCCTGACTTGAGTATAACCAGAGAGTGACTAACCATCTCAATCAACAAACAAAAATGTCTCAAAACATCCCAATGTTGGCTATGTTAGCTGCAGAGAATGAAACTGTTAATATGGCGTTTTAGTATGGTGTACTTGCACTGTGAGAGTTCACTTTAACTTTAGGTACTTCTTTACTGATATTATTCCATTTCTAAGTTTGTTTAGTCATTTCATTATTTAATGTAACATAGCAATCAGTTCACACTTTTTCACACATTTTGAAATAAAATCATTTTTATTTAAGACAGACAGGGAAATATTATTACCGCAGCTGTCCAGTGTCCATTGTGAAAAACTTTGGGGTGGTATATTTTAACTTGCCAGTAAGCAACCATCCAGAACACTCTAGCAACCATTGAGCAATGTGCTAAAAATAACTTCAGAACATTGCTAGAAAATGTGTAGCAAACACCTTAATGCCATAGTGCTGACTTTTGTACAGGCAAGCACCACTAACATTTTTTTTCCCCAGATCATGTAAAAATTTTTGTTTGTTTGGATGATTTTATTACGTTACATTAAAGTGATGTTCTTTGTTACAATTATTGTACCATTTAATACCAGAAGTCTGTTTTCAGGTTACTAATCATTTCCAAGTGCTTCAGGATTATTTGACGTGTTCAGACACATCAGTGTCTGTCAAACTCGCTTCTCCTCTCAGAGTCATCTGGAGATCAGCAGCTACATTTGTACTAATTTTACTTTGTGAGGGTATCATGCTTAATCTGCCACGGTGTGCCACTTTAATAAGCTTAAATTCTAAATCTGCATATCTTTCTGTTGGCTTTATGGTATGACTGCTTGGACTCCAAGAGCCAAAAGTGAAATGACCTGTAGATCTATTGGCTATGTTTGAATTAGCATACTATCATACTCTTCTTACCATTTCTGTAGTATTGTACTCTGTATATGTATGACCAAGATGGAGGCGGTCATCGAGCTGGCACACTCCCATCCAATGGCTGGACATCTGGGAGCGGCGAATACCATCCAGCGGATAAGAGATCGTTTCCACAGGCCAGGACTGGACGCGGAGGTGAAATGTTTCTGTCAAAGCTGCCCAAACTGCCAGCGTATGTCCCCGCACCATCCTCCCCCCAGCCCCTTAATACCGTTACCTATCATTGAGGTGTCCTTCGAGCGGATCGGGATGGATCTTGTGGGCCCGCTGCCAAAGTCAGCCAGGGGCCATGAACACATCCTCGTCATATTTGACTATGCCACCTGATACCCAGAGGCTTTCCCTCTTCGCAAGGCAATGGCTAAGAACATTGCAAAGGAGCTGTTTTACTGTGCAGCTGGGTTGGCATCCCCAAGGAGATCCTGGCTAACCAGGGAATCCCCTTCATGGCTGACCTCTGCCTGCCCAAGCAAGGGAATTCCAGCCTGGGGATCGTGTCATGGTCTTGGTTCCCACCGCCGCATCCAAGTTCCTTGTCACCTGGCAGGGTCCCTACACTGTCACCGAACGTGTGGGGCCGGTTACTTACAGAGTCAGACAGCCGGGACTAAGGAGGGCGGAGCAGATCTACCATATTAACGTCCTTAAAAACTGGACTACGTGCCCCGAGCAGCTTGCAGCCTTCACCCAAAACCAGCCCCCCATTGTGGATGTGAACCCACTCCAGGGAAAAGACAGCGTTTAGCACCCCCAGTTGCCACTGGCATTACTGGGTCCTACCATCCGGTCTGCACAGGGCTTCTGCAACCTTCCAGCGACTGATGGACATCCTCCTCCGGCCCCATCAAGCCTATGCAGCAGCGTACCTGGAAGATGTCATTATCCACTCGGAGAGCTGGGAAGCACATCTGGATCGGTTGTGTAGGGTGCTGATGGAGTTGCGATGGGCTGGCCTCACAACCAACCCCAGGAAATGTCACCTTGGACTAACAGAAGCCAAGTATCTGGGATATAGGATCGGAAGGGGACTCATCATCACTCATCAGGAAGTTTCCCTGACCAACCAACAAGAGCCAGGTATGGGCTTTTCTGGGGTTGGCGGGCTATTACCGGTGGTTTATCCCTAACTTTTCCTCTGTAGCCAGCCCCTTGACAGACCTGAGCGAAAAAAAAAACATCCAGAGAAAAGGAACATTCAAGGAACATCCAAGGAAGCAGAGCAGGCGTTCCGGGTCCTGAAGACGGCCCTTATGTCTTCGCCAGTCTTACACGCCCCGGATTTCAGCTGCCCCTTTGTTCTGCATACCGATGCTTCTGGCTTGGCTGGTTGGGAGCAGTTCTTTCCCAGATCCAGGAGGTGAAAGAACACCTGGGGGTGTACATCAGCAGGAAACTCTCTGCCCCCAGACCAGGTATGCGGCGGTCGAGAAAGAGGCCCTGGCCATAAAGTGGGCAGTCCTGGAGCTGAGATATTACCTGTGGGGCCGCAGGTTTACCCTTATCACCGACCACGTGCCGCTTCAATGGATGGCTAAGGCTAAGGACACCAATGACAGAGTGACCAGCTCGTTACTAGCACTCCAGGACATCCACTTCTAAGTGCAACATCGCCTGTACTGCACAGCTTTAGTTCAGCTGTTGCTAATGATTCATTTTCAGACTGAAGGAGTACAAAACTCTGGCACCTTTAACCTTCAGCACACTTCAGTGCACTCAGTAATTTATCAGCATTCAGCCACTTCAACATGCTAATAATGGTGTTGATGAAGATCATCTTATTGGATACAGTGACTACAGCCCAGATCTTCTCATCCTCAGCATATCACCATTAGAGTGTTCAGTTTCCCATGAACCCATGTGTTCTGTGAGAAACATGCCACAGAAATAATATTAAATAAAATAACATAATATTCAGTATTGCAGCTGGAAAGGAAGTCCTGTCATACACACACACACACACACACAAATAATAACAATAATTTTGCTTCCAGGCTGAATATTTTTAAGTATGTTTAGATATTGTTTCTGGAAAACAGTGAAAACGCAAGTTTAATATTTCATGGAAATTAAATAACAGCCCTAAATGTATGTAATTAACCAAAACTAGAAACTCACCTTCCACCTGCAACCGTGAAGTGAAACAGAAACCATGTGTGTGTGTGTGAGAGAGAGAGAAAGCAAGAGAGAGTGAAAGAGAGAGAGAAAGGGAAAGTAGTAATGTGCCCAATGTGAGGTCTGATGTTGAAAATGAAGTGTACGGGGAAGCTCTCTGGTCCACATCAGCTTCTGGCATTTTTGTAACTACATTAAATAAACCCTCAAATGGGTTCAGTGATGCATTTTTATTATCACAATTTATTATACACTCCCCTAGCTAACCACAGGTCCAGCTGTCATTAACACATTAATTAGAATTTCCTCACTTTGTGTGTGGGTGGTTGTGTGAATATGTGCATGATAATGTTTGTGTGCAGGGGTGAAACGAACCTTCCCTCCAGCCTCCGTGAACCACTACACCACTTTTTTATTATTATAATTTTCTGCACAACATCATCTTCTCTTGTAGAACTTGTGTTTGTCTCTCTTGTGTTCTGTAGAGAGGGACACACAAACTGAGTTACACGTATTTCTCTGTCGGCAACTGTCACCTCTACTTTACCATTAACCCTCTTGAAGAATTCCATTTTAAATAATTTTTTTTTAAATATCACTGGCAAATGGCAAACTGTTATACTCATGTCAATTACTTGAAAAGTAATAAACAGCACAGTTCACTATTACAAAGATCAGTGTGGTCACCAGCACATTTGTTTTGGATGCTGGTGTGGCTTTGCTTAACCAACAAATTTCCCTTGGTCAAAGAGTTTGTTCAAAAAGATGGTTGTGCCGGTTCATTGGCTAGACCTGCATTAATCAGTTTAAAGCAGCTTGGACCAGCATGGAAATTCATTTGGTAAAAAAAAATCCATTTCAGATGTGTTTTTTACCTGTAGTCCTTCTGTTGATTGTCATTTGTCAGCAGTTGAATCAGTATAAAAGACTGAGGGTTGTGTTTGTATCGTGTTTGTATTTGTAATGCAGCTAAAGTTGCATGTAATAAATTAAGTCAAGTTTACATTCTCATCACCTATACTGCTGTGTTTTTAAATAAGCGATTTTCACTCATTCTGTTCCCTATTGTTGAAGTCAAGAGTTATTTATTTACCACATGTCTTTTTCTGACTGTGCTCAGTCTATGAAGGACAAAGCAGGTGATAATAGTGTTGATTGCGAAACTGCGTCTACTTTCTTCACAGGTTCTGGCTTCAGCACGGCTGCATACAAACTGCAGATTTATACAGTTGTCACCTCCTGATTATGTCAGTCATTTGTGTCCATTTCTGCTCCTGGAGGGACAGTGTCCTGTAGAATTTTACTGTACACTGCCAGTACAAGGCTCTAACTCACAACCTTTGGGTTACGAGTCCAACTCTCTAACCATTAGGCCACGACTTCCCCATGCATCTTGAGCATCTTGCAACCAACTCCAGCTTTTGCATTTCGATGTGGTCAAATTTACTATTGTTTGAAAACTCTTTGCAAGTAAAATCCAGTCATTTTGATAGGAATTCATGAGATCAGGAATTTCATGAATTTCAAGATTTTCTTTCATGCAGATTTCGCAACAAGTTCAAGTTGATCACAAAAAAGTGAAAGTGACTTCTATGTGGGCTGTACTCCATACATTGCTAATGGAAATAGAAAATAGACTCTTTTTGCCCAGAAAATGTCACTAAAATTTCACTGATATGACTACATTAAGTTTCAGCTTTACAGTATCTCACTGCATGCGTCCAAAATTCATTCAAACTATTTCTAATAATGATATTAATAGAATCTTCTCAAGTGAGCGAAGTTCATTCCCAAGGTGAAGAAGGCTGTTTGAGATTCTCCTCATTGATCGCTCTGAAACAGTGAGCTGTGTGTGATAAACGTATGTTACAGTGATCTGAGTGATAGATTTTGCTCTGAAGTAAAACAGCTGATTGACTTTGCTTAGAGTGTTACAGTTCGGATATGATGCAAGAGTGGCTGTGTGACAGAGTTTTGACGAACCAGGCCCTTAGAGGCCTCACTGAACAGGAAAGAAAGAGAGAAAGTGTGAGAGTGAAGAAGATTGTTTTTGGGAAACAACCACTGTAGGGAACAAATGGATCAGTCAGTTTATATTTTGAATGGCTTCTCTGCTCACACAGGTTGTCTGTTGTGAGGTCTGAATAGTGATCCATTGATATGCATTTTACATTTTATAGTTACTATACCTGAGTCTCATAAATTTCCACAACCATCAGTGAACTGGACATAACCACCTGAACAGAACCAGAACAGATATTATAGATCTATTTCAACTACCCACCTGCTATCCGCTGGTGTTCCACAGGGATCAGTATCCGGACCATTTTTATTCTCCCTTTACATAATATCACTTAGCAAAGTCATCATCTCTCATGGCTTTTCTATCATTCTTATGTGTGTGATTTTCAGTTTCCTCTTTTCCACACCTCACCATTTCAATAGACAACAAAATTAATTCACCCACACAGAAAGACAATAGCGTCACAAGACATTGTTTCTGCAGACTCAGACCAGTGTAAACCGTGAAGCTAAATGCAGCTTGAAATTAAAGTTCTGGAAGAGCATGTTCATTTTAGCCTGTCAACGATAGAGACATACTTATTCATGTGCTGTACACCGAAAAAACGGTAACCTGAAAATGGTAACATCTAAATTAACTGGTAATTTTGCAACTACGTCAATAAGTTGACATGTATTTGCAAAGTTACTTATAGTCCTTAGATTGTCTGTTGGGGGATGAACAAAATAAAGTGTTAGCATATATCGAGCAGACAATCTACTGCACTCTTATGACTGCTGGTTGACATATAGTTGCAAAGTTACTTATAGTCAGTAAAATAGATAAAGTGGACTATCAAAATAAAGTGTTACCCAAAATAAAGTCTCACAGAAAAGACACACTGCATGTTTAAATAAAATTGCCATACATCAGAAGACTCAACCTGAGTCTGACCTGGGAGTTGAGAAAGCAGCTAGTTAAATATTAGAGAGAAGAAGAAAACCATGCAGTGAATGTGAGGGCCAGGAGACCTGCTGGATTCATGAGCAGCTCAACCTTAATAATACACTGAGAACAGCTCAGCTCAGCTTCATCTTTCATTTATGAGGGAACGAGAGCGAAAGGGGGTAGGATGAGGCAGTTTCATTAAAGATTAATTAGGACAAATGCAGGGACAACACTTACCTCCAATCGCTTCAGTCTATAGTAATGGTGTGCCTCCATTTAGCTTAGTGCATCTGTGTGTTGTTTTTGGTCATTGTGTTTATGTAAGTTTGTCGTGTGTGTTTGTGTGTGTGTGTGTGTGTG
>NW_015505279.1:0-279 GCF_001515645.1 Sinocyclocheilus grahami | reverse complement strand
GCTAATACACTTATTAAACATTAGATAATGTTCAAACAAATCATTTCATGTAAGTTAATATGCTTACAGATATCATTAAACTTTCAATTCTATATGATCAAACTCTTATTGAAAATCTACAAATGATTTTAACAGATGTTATGAAATTATTAAAAGCTTGTGTTAATAATGCATGACACTTTTGCTGCTATTGAGGTGTGATACGGGTAGGGTTAGGGACAGGTTTGGTGGTACGGGTAGGTTTAAGGGTTGGTTAAAGGGTCAACAGTGTACAGGGGT
>NW_015505278.1:1708523-1711302 GCF_001515645.1 Sinocyclocheilus grahami | reverse complement strand
TATTGTTAAAAGCGCTATATAAATAAAGGTGACTTGACTTAATATTTAAGTATGGGCAGCTGGTACATGCAGGCATTATTTGCAAATGATGACCTTGTGGGGGTGTATATAATATTTTTTATATATATATATATATATGAACCAGCAAACAATAAAAACAGTATATATATAGTAAATTTATTTTTTATTTTATAATAAATGTGTTTTTATTGTTTGCTGGTTCAAAGCACTCATTAATTTTCTATGGCACTTTTTTACAGCTTCTCTGAAGTTCAAGCTGTCCAGTGAAAGCAGCAAAGCAGCCGCCCAGAAGGACAGAATCCAACAGCTTCAAAACGAGCTCATCAGGTTGAAAGTGAATTAATTTTTTTAATGTAACATTCTCAGGTTAAGTAAATGTATTTATTATATGCATATTTTCAAGGTATTTATTTACATGTTATACTGATTGTGTATAAATATTTTTAGCTAATTATCTATGTTTATGTATGCAACATTATTATGTTTATAATTATTATAATTATTATTTTAGTTGGTTTTTGCTCACATTCCACATTTTGGCCACCCAGTCTAGAGGTACATACTGATGAAATTGTTTGCATATTTACTCTTACTAGAAGCCAAATTTAATATGTAACATTTTTAGGGAACTCCTGCCTTAATAATTTTATAGAAGTTTCCAAAGAAATCTCTGCATGGTTCTCTCCAGATTACAATCCTCTGTTTCCTCTTTGCTTCGCAACATATTTCCTGGATCACAGCCCTCAACCTCCGTGAATGTCCATTATCCTAGTGATGGCCATTACCCTTAAATTCACGCTACATGGGCCGCTAAAGCCTCCTGAATATGTGCTTTGGACAGTGAGGTGTGTTTGACTTCAAATCCACGTCATCTTTCTTCTGTAAGACAGAAGCCTGGCGGACATGGATCCTGATTCAGACTGATATGAGAGAAAATATTGAGCCTGGAGCTTGACCAGTGCATTGGAGACCTTGGAAAGGCAGAACAGTGGTTGAGACGAGTTTGCATGAGATGACAGTCTCCAAGAAAACTGTGTCCAAAAACACAAGCTTCTGTAATAAGCTCCAAAGTATTCTCCCTGGCCTCATGAGCCCAGTGTCAGACAAAATCGGTCTGTTTATAGAAGGATGATGTTCACAGTGTTTCATCTATCCACTACTGATGATGACACAACATGAACTGTTGCTTGTTCTTTTTTAATGACAGCCCCCATTTTTTAAAATATATAAAATATAAAAAATATAATGTATAAAACTGGCCACCCAGTTTTACAGTGCCTTGATCCTGGACTTGAACTGGTAACAGTAGAGCAAAAGGTAATGATGAGGATTTCAGAGAATGGGGACCTATAACCAGTAATAGTTTTACAGATCCTTCTGTTTTGAGGCGTGCAAATGGACTATGCTCTTCCTCAGAAAGAGGGAGAGTAAAAGAGAACAGAATCCCTTAAGTAATGCACTGGTAATGTGAAAGCATCTCTTTGAAGTGTTCTTTGAATAAAAGAAGTTTAGGTCTTCTGACTTCAGTAATCTGTGCCATAATCTGTTATATTTGGTGCTGCCAATGCACATAACACAAAATACCTCTCAAAGAGTCTTTGTTTCTGCATTTAGATTGCCGTTCTGAACTCTTTTGACCTTCAGCTTACTGTATATTTCTTATTATTCTTTTATGAGACAACTTGCCTGTTTCACTTGAAGCATTCACTGAAATGTTGTAGGATTTTGACTGGTGCCATTTACTTTCAAACATGACTCCTTGAAGAGAAAGAAAGACATCTCTGTGAAAATACGAAAAAAAAAAAAAGTGAAAAGAGTTGAAAGAACATGTGGACCTTTAAGATGTCTGAATAGGTACAGTATGTGCCATGGTAGCGTGTTTCTCCACATTGTTTCCAAAAAGATGTCAGGAATGATCAGTGAGTTGAGGCGAGTTTCCAGAGGCTTCCCCCGACTCGGTGACACCCTGCAGAGAGCTTGTTTGAGGCTGAGGAAAAGAGCGAACGCTTATCCCAACCCAAAGACATAAACAATGAATATCCACAATCACTGTTTTGAAACCGTGATGTACAGATCCAGAAGTGAGACCACTTTGAAAAGCTGGCCTTCATGATCTAATTTAAACCTGGAAATACTTAAAACAAAGATTTATGATTTAAAATGAAAAGGAAATATATAATATTCTGCACTATTTTGGGTCACTAATCAAATAAACTAATTTATGTCATTGATCTGTTGAACTTCTTTGTACAGACAGCCTAGGAGACATACTAAATACTACTAAATACTAAGGCATTCAACTTTTCATTACTATTGTGATTATATAAAACTGCATTAAATCTAACAAAGGCAACATAAAAGTGTTTCACTAGTAGTCTTTTGGATTCCACTGTATATTTCGGTAACACTTTAGAATAATGGTCCGTTGTTAACAAGTAACTATGCAGGAAGTAATAGGTAGTACTACATTAACACTTAACTTAATACTATTAACTAATAGAGAAGCAAGATTAACTAAGCAGTAAGTAGTAGCAAATTTAGGACAAGGGTAGTTCCTTATTAGATATTTGATAATTACTAAAAAAATATATATCCTCATTGAGAACTACTTGTGAACTATGACCAATTAATAAAGAATAACCAATTAATTACTAATCACAACAGTAACGTCTTAAAAGTGAACAACTGGGTTCTTTGTGGAAACTAATTTATGAATATGATATCCCCCAAATAAGTCGGCTACAGGTTGAAATTGTGA
>NW_015505278.1:1701767-1708310 GCF_001515645.1 Sinocyclocheilus grahami | reverse complement strand
TATTATTATTCTATGTTTAAGTTTGAACATCCATCCTTTGGTAAGAGTAGTAGTCACAATTTTCAACTGTAGCCGACTTATTTGGGGTATATCAAATTCATAAATTAGTTTCCACAAAGAACCCAATTGTTCACTTTTAAGACTTTACTGTTGTGATTAGTAATTAATTGGTTATTCTTTATTAACTGGTCATAGTTCACAAGTAGTTCTCAATGATGATATTTGTATTTAATAATTATCAAATATCTAATAAGAAACTACCTTTGTCCTAAATTTGCTACTACTTACTGCTTAGTTAATCTTGCTTCTCTATTAGTTAAAAGTATTAAGTTAAGTGTTAATGTAGTACTACCTATTACTTCCTGCATAGTTACTTGTTAACAACGGACCATTATTCTAAAGTGTTTCCTATATTTCTTTAGGTTCGTCCTATTCTTACTTCCACACAGATCTGGAATTGTCTGTGGAAATGAGAAGGATTCATGAGTTAGAAGTCTGAGTCCTCAAGATTGTAGCTTGGCACATCCCGTCCCTCTTAGTCAACAACGTCTTTGTGCTTTTGCAAAATATGTGTGTTCCATGGGCTGTTGCAAGCTGGAAATGTGATATTTATGCTCCCTCCAGTCTCTCTCTGTCTGTCTGTCTTTCTGTCTCTCCATCATTTCAGCCACTGCCCTCTCTACTTGTAATTATGTTACAATAAACAGTAACCCAAGCAGCCACATCACTCGACAACAAAACCAAACGACAAAGACATTCCCTGGTTGAGTCAAAACAATGTGGTGAAATGCTGCAAAGAATTTGTTGCTTTCTGAAGAGGGTTTGTTCTGAAAATAGGTGCATTTATGCATCAATATTTAGCAGTGATTCAAATAAAGCATGTTCTATTTGCGAGTCGGATTGAATTGCAAGAGACAGTGATACGGTAGTCTGAAGCAGCCAAGGACGCGGGAAGTAGGGGTGCTGAGGGGGCTGCAGCACCCCCTGTTTTCACACGGTTGCAAATGCAACGCCAAGTTTGTTCATTTAAATGTATTCAGTTTTAGCATTTAATAATTTATTTGTAATGATCTCTGAAATGTAAATTGTAAGTGGGCTATAATAAACCCATGTTTATCTTTATAAACATGATTAATTTTACTTGTGATGTTTTCTATATGGGATGATTAGCCTAATCCTCATGAACACGTGACGCTGGCGCGTTGTATCAGACATGAACTGTACAGAATGCGAACAAGATTAACTTTAATACAAGGAGATAATGGTGCAAATCGAATTTCAGATTTTTTTAAATGCCCATCCCAGCAAAAACTTTCCAAAATCGGCATCCAACACCAGCCCCAGCACGAGCACCGACGTAAGTGAACCAGCTCCAGCACGAGCATGGAGACAAGTAAGCCCAGCGGACCCAGCCCAACCCCCCAGATTGATCAGCTACTATCGATAATTTCAAAAATGTGATATGCAGTGAAATTTGCCAGTGTGTATGCTACTTAAACGAGTGTTCATATCGACGCACTTGTAGTGCTTTGTGGAGTTGTCAAATGAGGTGCCCCCCCCCCTCCCGCCCCCCCTTTCACCCAACACGGACACACACAGCACCTCCAACCGAAAACATCTTCCCGCGCCCCTGGAAGCAGCAGGATAATGTGTGCACCAGTAACATCTCTACAGTGAAAGCTGTCTATGTAACTTTGCTCTACTGACCCTGAAATGACCTGTGATGTCATTGTACTTCTCAACAGACAGATGAAGACCCACAGTAAACTGACCGGCTGTTATATAATGTTGAAACTCCAAGCCACAGCTTTGCATCTTAGCTTGCTCTCCCTTTGATGGTTTTCACAGCAGACACCTCAAACTATGTCACGGCTCAATTTCGTCCACTTGCCTTGCCTCGATCGTCATCACTCCCAAACCAACATGGTGTTGGTTAGTACAATATTTCCATCCAGTGTGATGTGAAGAAGCAATTTTAAATTTCTAGGCCAAGCATTCCGCCTTTATTCTTGCCGTTCGCCCTGAATGAAAACAAACCAAAAACATGACAAAATCCTCTTGGAAGATTGCGCTCACCATCGAATTACCAGTCACCAAAGTTTTGTTTACCGTCATTTGAGTGGTTGTGTGGGTTTGTCGTATTAAGCACTCCACATTGGATCAGAAGCTGTCTCTCTGCGGAATTGAGGGAAGGCCCCTGTTCTCATTCCAAAAGTGGTTACATGCACTTGGCAACCGTGAACCCAGTAGCTAAAAGCACATGCTAGATTTTATGTCTTTGACTTAAAAAAACAAAACCCATATTGATTAACTTGACTACATCAAATTAGGCTCTGGCTGCAGTAGTGTTGTCACAATTAAAAAATGTTGACTTCGACATGATACCCGACTAAAAATACTTCTATACTACAACTTAACCGATACCATGACAAAAACCTAAAAAAAACAGGAAGAGTAATTGAATAATAGATAACCCATGTGAAACTTATAGTTTGTTATTTTATCTATTAATTAAAAATAAATAAATAAAACCTGAAATTTCTCACTTGGTCAGTGTTTGCATGCCCTGCTTTTTGAGCATTTCTTCACCCTATAAAAAATATAAAAAATAATAAAATAATCACATGCCAGTGCCACCACAAAGGACTATGGTGAGCAACTACCAGTCTGTGATACAGCCAAGCCTACAGGTAAGTATAGATATTTGCAACATTGGTAAGTTAGTTAAAAAGAAAATGCTAAATTTTGGACCGTCAGATGGTGAAAAACTCAGACGGTGAAAAAGTTAACATGTCACAAAATAAATCACACTCATTTGACTTACGTTTGAGGGCATGAGCTAGGGGTGGGAAATATGACCAAAATCCAAAATCACAATACGAGTAAATTTATTTCACGATAACAAATTATATCATGATAAAGTAATTTCTGTTATTTTTTTCTGTTATTAATAACAACATAAATGCAAGTAGTGAACAAAAGGATAAATACAATAAAACAAAGACACAAAAGAAATAAACAGTGTTTTTAGGTAAAGTAGGTCTATTTAACAGTAGCATCCAAGTAAGAGATAATACAGAAATTGAATAAAGTAATCAAAATGTAAAAATATAGCACTGCATAATAGGACTGGGCGATACAGCTAAAAAATATATCAACAATATAATGTGTCCTATCGTTCGATAATTATTGAGATTTTTTATAACCTTTTTTAAAACAGAGCAATAGGAAAACATTTTTTAATTTAACCACTGTGTTTTTAAATTAACCCAATTTATTCAGACAAACAACAAATATTTTTTTGTTTTAACAATCAAACACAAAATTAAAATTAAATATCTAATTTCTAATGTTTTATATGCAGATTGAAATAGGTCTTAAGGAAACTTTTGTCTTGTCTCCCGAGGCCACAGGAGGGTGCAATGAGCAAAATAATAGCGCATTTAAATTGTCAATGCAAGGAAATAACTGTCTTTAAAAACGTGCATTATGTCTAAATTAACTCATAAAAATCAAATATAATTTCGTAAATTACATAAACAATTATGAAGCATCATGAATTTATGCATTGGTTAATCCAAAGAGCCGAATTGTCGATCAGACAGTTTGCATTTAAAAACATATGAGACGCAGTGAAAAGGAATAAACTGTTATAACTTTGCATGGCTTTCTATACATCTCTTGTGTGAGACGCAAGTGCAGCAGTCATATTTGTCCGTCTAAAAAATGCGCTGAATTTGCATTCTGTGTGAATGGCTTGGTTTCGGTTTTCACCTAATCAAGATCTTCTCCGCATTGAGCTTCTATATTTCTCTAATATTTTGAATGAATAACACAGCAACTGCACATCTCTTGGGCTAGACTAACAAAGCATTCAAATGCAACAACGTCACTTACATCACTCACCGCATCTCGCGCGCCATTGATGACACTCTCTAAACTTGGTGCACACCTAACATTCAAATGCAAATGTTTATTTTAAATTCAACTAATATTCATTCTTTATTCACAATCTCCTCATCACAGGCAGGCACAGCACTCATTTCTGCATGTGTTCGTGTTTGTGTGTGCTGTCTGCGTCACTCATAGCACATGCCTATATCGTATGCCATATCGAACATTTTTTCTATCATTATCGAAGAAGGTGTACCGCCAATAAATATCGATACCGTTTTATCGCCCAGGCCTACTACATAATCTTCGCTGTATGAATTAAATATACATTGATTCTTATTAAAGCTACTAAAGTTAGTCAAGATCAGAGCGTGATTTTCTCTTTTTCTTTTGTTGTTTGATTAACATTACAGATACTGACAGCAGCAGGAATATTAGCCCGCTGTCACTTTAAGAGCAGCACAGATCCAATATATTGATACACCTATGCTTTCTTTTTCAGCTGTCTACATTCACTTAAGTCATAAGACGGGCATTTTAACATGATTGTGTGTGTATTTGACCGCTGAAGGGCAAGTAGTAAAAGAGATCTGAATTCACAATCTTATGCTGTCTGTGAGACCCAGCTTTCCATGCACGTGCTTCAGGTGTGTGATAACAAGTGTGTACTGGACTGAATTCTGGCTTAACTCTCTTAACTCTTTTTAACATCAAGCCTGTCCCAAGCTTTATTTTCTTATCCATGCATGTTTCTTATTCACTCTTAAATGGTCAGTAACTTTAAGCAGTCCTGTGCTTCACGGATATATAAATAAAGTTTGGCATGGCCAGTGTTCATGCAGGGAGTGGAAGCAGAGCGCTGCCCTGCTGTCGCACGCCGAACACTCAGTCTCTCATTCTCTCTTGTCTCTCACACTTTCCAGGCATATTCTCAATCTAGGACTTTATAAAACCCTGATGATTTGAATGAGTGACGAAGACTTGATGTAATCTTATTAAATCAAAATTAAAAAAAAATATTATTAAAAAAATGTATTTCAGTAAATGCTTTAAAATTATAAAAAATATTTTAAATGCTTTAAAGGGGTCCTATTATGCTCTTTTACAAAGTCTTGATTTTGTTTTGGGGGTGTACTAGAACAGACTCTCATACTAGGTTGTTCGAAAAACACATTATTTTTCACATATTTTATATTATTACAACACCTCTCTCCCCAGTCTGGCATGAACGGCTCGAATAGTTCCTGTATCAAATGAAGGCCCGCCTTCTGAAATACGAAATGTGCTGTGATTGGTTAGCTGGGCCAGTGTGTGTTGTGATTGGCAGCACTCGGCACCTGGTCGGGAAATGTCAAGCCCCTTACCATAGCCGCCTGCGAGCTTCAGTGTAAATATTGCGTCAAAATCAAATCAATTTGAGTGCGATTTAAACCCAGATGATTGTAATCACCCTAAGTTCGTCTGCCTTGGGAAAGCTAGCGTGTCTCCAACATTGTGATAACACTCGTTGCCTTCTCTAGTGCAGCTCAACCAGGTCTCGTCCTATTCGTTGATATTTGTGATATCACAAATCCCGGAAAATATGCGTTGTGGTCCAAACAAGTCGTTCTTTGTAGTTTTTGAAAAGTGATTTCTGTTAAATAAAATATCTCCCCTTTAAAAGATTTAGAAGAGTCTTTTGACTTCATTTTTGTACTTAACGTCAAATTGGTGGTCAAATCAAACAAAACTAATACTATTATAACACTGTTAAATGTAATCTTTGGTAAATCTCAATGTGAATATACATTTTTAATACTGTTTGATGCGTAAATTCACTTTATACATTATAATGGTTGCTTTGAGTTTTTAGTGTTTCATTGTAATTAATTTAAAGGGGTCCTATTATGCTTTTTCACGTCTTCAGGAACTCGAGCTGCGTCGAGATTCGCTTTGGGAACGCCCTTGCGTGACTGCGTTCTGAAACACGTGTCAAATCCATCCAATGGAGCAGCGAGACGTCACGAGCAGGGTGACGTAAGCACCAGAAAGCATAAAAGCACATCCGGCCGGGCGCAAACCAGCTTCTGCTCTTCAGTAGCGCTCTGTGTATGTGTCTGTCTATTTACTGTTGTCTGTCCGCACAAGCACTCATATATATAAAACAATGAGAAAGTCTATGGCGAGCGAACGGCATTACAAACGCTGTGTTTCTCCCTGCCCACGATATCTGGCGGCAGAGGATACACACGATTTGTGTGTCGTTTGTTTAGGAGCGGAGCATGCACGGTCAGCTTTCGAGCAGCTGATTGTCATCACTGCGAGCTCTCTCTGCGCACGCTCTGCTCTTGCCTGGCTGTGTTTAATGAGAGCAGCCAGGCTTGCGATCCCGCTGGCAGCGGTCCCGCTGTTGCCGAGGCACAGCGCAGACTGTTGTCGTGGGGATCGCGGATGGATTTAGTGGAGGGATCCGAGACGGGCTCGGCTTTTTCTCGGTCCTCACCCACTAGATCCGCGGATCTCTCTCTCACGATTCGGAAGCCTGCGCTGCGGTTTCTCTCCTCCTCCCCCCCAGAGAGAGAGCCAGACGCTTCATCTGTCTTCCTCCGAGGAGGTGGATGTGACGAGTGTCGAGACAGAGGAGACTGTGGACTCGCCACCACAGTCCCT
>NW_015505278.1:1683312-1701642 GCF_001515645.1 Sinocyclocheilus grahami | reverse complement strand
AGGCCGGTACAGCACACCAAGGTGCCCTCATGGGTCCTGGCTGTGGTTCTGGAGGGCTTATGCAATGCCCCCTTTGAACCCTTAGAGGAAGTGTCGGTCAAGTTGCTCACGCTCAAGACTATCTTTCTCCTCGCTATTTCCTCATTAAAAAGGATCGGGGATCTTCAGGCACTCTCTGTTTCTAGCTCAATCGGAGTAAAGGAATGCCCTAACCATGCCTGGAGCGAACTCCAGGCACGGTTAGGGCATTCCTTTACCCGAGGGCCGGGTATGTCCCTAAGGTGCCCACTTCTTCACCAGGGCCCATAGTACTTCAGGCATTCTGTCCTCCTCCATTCCAGGAAGTAGGCCAAGAAAGGCTTAATCTGCTCTGTCCAGTTCGAGCACTGGACGCTTACGCACACAGAGCTGCCCCGTGGCGTAAGGCAGATCAGCTTTTTGTTTGTTTTGGTCTGCCAAAGAAGGGATTTCCGGCGACCAAGCAGACTATGAGTAGGTGGGTGGTCGAGGCCATCTCACTAGCCTACGAGTCCTCTGGAGTCCTTGTGCTGCGGCGGGCTGGTCCTTTCCGCACACTTTTGTCCGCTTTTACAACCTACACCTGGCATCTACCCCAGGTTCATAAGATACACACACAGGCAGGGACTTGGTAGTATGGCGCAGTTGGTATTCTCGTTCCCAAAGCGAATCTCGACGCAGCTCGAGTTCCTGAAGGGGAACGTCTCTAGGTTACGTATGTAACCATGGTTCCCCGAGGGAACGAGACGCTGCGTCTCTTTGCCATACTCCCTGCATCCCTGCAGGCGCTACTTCATCGAAGCTGGGTGGCGCCCGGCCAGATGCGCTTTTATGCTTTCTGGTGCTTATGTCACCCTGCTTGTGACGTCTCGCTGCTCCATTGGACGGGTTTGACACGTGCTTCAGAACGCGGTCACGCAAGGGCATTCCCAAAGCGAATCTCGACACAGCGTCTCGTTCCCTTGGGAAACCATGGTTACATACGTAACCTAGAGACGTTAGTCTGTAATGTTGCTGTTTGAGCATAAAAAAGATCTGCAAAGTTACAGAGCTCAAAGTCCAATTCAAAAGGAGATATTTTATTTAAATCACTTTTCAAAAACTACAACGAACAACTCGTTTGGATATTTTCCGGGATTTGTGATATCTATAACTGTTTTTACTGTATTTTTTATGGAATAAATGCAGCATTGGTTATAATAAGAGACTTCGTTCAAAAACATAAAAAAATCTAACCAACCCCTAACTTATGAAATAGAATTTTTTTTACATTGAAATTAAAATGTTTTTCAGGATTCTTTGAATAGCAAGTTCAAAAGAACAACATTTATTAGAAATAGATATTTAGACAGATTTGTGAACAATATTTGAGAGAAATAGGCCTTTTGTGTACATAGAAAAAGTCTTAGATCTTTGAGTTCAGCTCATGACAATTGGGGGCAAAAACAAAAGTGTTGTGTTTATAATTTTAAGTGTATTAATTTTGTGGGGTGAAAAAACTGACCCCAAACTTTTGTAGTGTAATATATATATATATATATATACTGTATATATATAGAGAGAGAGAGAGAAAGAGAGAGAGCAAGAGAGAGAAAGAGAAATAAAATAGATTCTGAACACTATACCCTACTGGTTATTATGCATTCTCCATAGTAACATGAACAAACATCAGAGTGGGCTATGTTCTTTATAGTCTCTTCACTGAATGCATGGGTAAATAAATATATTATGGCTAGAACACATTTAAATTATCAGACTGCCTTCGGTTTGTTTTTGAAGTGGTATTTTTGAGGCATAACTCCACCAATGGCATAAGGAGTTCTATGGGCCTGCGTGCCCAACACAGAGGTGCTCCACAGGGGAAAGCCTTTGCCAGCACTCTGGCTCTGGTGCCCTGGGCAGCTGCCCCAGTGGTTTGTGGTAGAGTGCCATGGCAGTGAAAGCGCACGGGTTCTCCCACTCCCACATAGTTTCTGGTCAGACTGAAACATTACAGCCCAGAGAACGCTGCCCATCTCCGCCAGACAGCCTGTATGAGATCAACACTGAAAACATGTGATCATGAACCCCACTGCGCAAAGCGTTTATGAACGTGCAACGCCATTGAACACAGCATGTCATGGTTTGGTTGTATTTTGGGTTGAGCAGTTGAAAGGCTACATCAGACTTGTTGAAGCCATGTTAGGGTATTGTTTATTATGGCTGTCCAATGCTCATGGAATGCAGTCAATGACAATGGTATCAGTATGCTTGTGTACTCAGACCAACAAACAATATATTTAACAAACAAACAATATTATTTGATGTATTTTCAATGCTTTCAACTGCCAGGGTTATGTGTTGATCTTCAATTGCAGAATTGTGCAAATCTTTGTTCATTTTGATTTAAAAATGTGATTAAAAAAATAAGTAATTGCAAGTAATCTGCATCTTACGCAATTAATTTTAAAATGTTACGTTTTATCTTGACTGTGGAAACATTGCATGACTTTCGAACCTTTAAAACTGGTAATGAACAGTTTTTCATTAAAATACTTAAAGGTGCAGTAGGAGATCTTGGAAAATGTTAACTTTAGCCTGATAGCACTGAAAGCGAACGTCCCACCCTCCCTCTAATCGCCGTCCAAAGCCACGCCCCCTGAATGCATATACGCTTGTCGCTCACAGACCAGAATACCAGATACAACATTACTACAATAGGCTACATCAGCAGTTCCTAATTCCAGTCCTTGCACTGGATGTGAAGATGTGTGTGTGTGTGATGTGTGTGAAGATGCTGCGCAGCGCAAATACGTGAATGAATGTTTTGAAGTGAAGTAAACTTCAACGGATTTCCCCTGCTCAGAGAGTAGGGAGCAATGAACACTGTGTAGGGATCATATCGATCAGAACACAGTTCATGCATGTAGCTCACTTCTAACGAGCTAGTTATCTGAATCGGGTGTGTTAACTAAGCGAGACGTGCAAAATATGCATAACTTGGGGGCGCGAGGTCAGGAATTGGGAACGCTGGGCTACATCATGTGTCATTCACTGGTGAAAAAACTTTAAATGTACTACAATACCAGGAAGGAAGATCGGGTTGTTCATTTGTTGCTGTCTGCCATTCTCGCTCTGTCTGCACAGTGTGCGTGAACGCGCTGATGACGTATCCTGTCTGCGCAAAGAGGGTGCGCAGAGGAATGCTAATACATACGTTGACAGGCAGGTAGGAACGCCAATTAAAACGCTCGGACCGAGCGTTTTGATTGGATGAACATTTCTTGGTCCTACGCCTTCAACAGAATATATAAATACAGATAAATACATTTAGACCACTTAACTTAATGATTGCTATCGTGATGTGAAGACACTTTCAACCAGCATAACAAAAAATGTTTCTGGAGACAATCACCTATTGCACCTTTAATTAGAGACTGACCTTGCATATCAGCTGATCTATGTTTTTGAAAAGAAGGATTTTGCTCATTTCAAATAATAATGAAGTAATGGTGCTTTTCCACTGCATGGTACGGCTCTGCTCAGTTTGCGTTTCCACTGCAGTTTAGTACCACTTTAGAGTGGGCAGGATTATAGACACATTGTTATAGTTGTGGCACCTCTACTGCCGTGATATCATCATAAACGCCATGGCTGTGTTGATTTAATCTAGTGGGTCTCGTGTCGCAAGTTCAATGACGCAGGTAGTGACGATTCTCTCCGGCCAATCAGTGATCAGAAATGAATAAAAGGGTTTACACGTCACATTTTGGTAATGGTACGGCTCACTTAGAACCTCAGCCGAGGTGGTACTGAAAAAGTACCAGGTACTGTACACAGTGGAAAACCCCTTAAATGAGCATTGCCGTGCCGTACCATGCAGTGGAAAAGCACCATAAGTCTCAATTAGATTTTTTTTTGTCAAACACATTCCTGACAACTAAAAGAAAAAAATAGAATTGCATCATTTAAATTATGTAAAGGCAAAAGCTATTCAGTAAAATGATTAAATGTTAAAGCATTGATATTATGTTGTGCTATGCTCTTATTTCAATATAATGAAAGGAAGAAAGGAATTCATATTTCACTATAGTTTCGAGAAAGTCAATATAATAATGACTAAAAAATGGTTTTACTTATCACACTCATTTGATATGCATTTCAATAATCTGTATTTTCCGATGTGACCTTTTTTGTAGTTATAATTGTCAGTTTGGGAATAGCTGGATATCAGTGTTTATTTTGTCAAACACATTTCATGCATGTTTCATCTCTTTCTCTTATTCTCTATAACTAGGACCTTTAGCACATTGGAGGACAAATAAAGTCTGTATTGAGGACGTTCCTTTCAGTATTTGAAAAATAAAACATACAATACTATAAAATACTTACGGATAACAGATCTAGGAGCGTTCAGTTCATGTTTGTTGCTTGGGGTTACCATGACAGCCAGCTTCCTTGAATTCATCTTGAGTCAAAAGAAAATAGCCTTTTCTATTATCCCTTTATGTCATCTTTTTGCCAAATTCAGATCAAAATCATATGTGGTTGTGATTACCATGACCCAGTGGAGACTAGGCCCGGACTCTCTGCTGTGTAGCCCAGTGCTGCCATGTTACTCAAGGCTGTTGACTTTTTTCCCGGTCAGTTCCAAAACAAGTCTTGACACCGTTGAATGAGGCCTTGTTAAAGCTAACGCTTAATTTTATTCATACTTAACCTATTTACATAACCTTTCTCCAACCAAGCTGTCCCCTGAGATGAAAGATCATTTTTTAAGAAAAGACCTGGCAGTACTTGGCAACCCTAATCTGGCAACGAAGGCAATAACACCTTACATAAGGAGCCACCATTACTGTTGTGGGCTGGTGTAATTGATGTAATTGATGTTTTTGACCTGAAGTGACTTGTGTTTTCAAACAGTTTAACTTGCAAATACATGAAGGCCTGTGTTTCAGCAGAATTTAATATTCAGAAATAAACTTGCTAATCTTAGTCCCCACAGACTGTGATTAATTCAGTGTTATAGAGATCACCAAAAAATTACATACATCTAATGTGCTGACTGTCTGACAACACTAGAGGTCTGTAGCTATAAATTAAGCCTGAACAGCAACACTCTTTGTAAAGAGAATCACAAGTGGCCCTTTTATTCATTTCAATTGACTCACCATTGCCAGTAACTAATGCAACAACATAGAAAACAAACTGGGAGTTGCCTTGTTGTAAATTACAGCCATCACAGTACAAAAAATGAAAGAAAGTGAGATTTGTTCTTTTGAAATCAACCCCCAAGTATAACATAATGTCAGGCCTGAAAAAAAGATTTAGCCATAATTTTCATATGCTCTCCCTCTCTTTGGCAGACAAATTCACGCGCAAAAATGACTAAACCCCAATTCATTGAACTTGAGGTAACAGCTGAGACCTATTTACATCTAAAATTCACTAAAGAAAATTGCTGTCACTCAGATATTTTACTGTTGCCGAGCTTAAATGATCACAAGATGAGTATATAAGAAAATGCACAGTGGATCCAATGGTACTTGGTTCTTAAAGAGTGATGTCTGGCCAATTTTTTTCCTATCACTCTTTCTTATTCTAAAAATGACTGTTATGTATTTGCACTGTGTCTCACCTCTCTCGTAAAGTGTTTTTACCGCACATGAGCACACACAGTGACATGCATGCACATCATTTTTCAAAAGATGATCTCTAATATGTTATTATAAAACCAGCACACAGTGTGATTTCTCCCTCCATGTGCCAGAAGACAGTCATACCTCTCTTTGCATTGATGAATATCTTCAGAGTCTGTGTACTGTACCCAGCAGCCAGGTTCACCCAGTTGGCTGTTTCCATTAGGTTGTTGTGGCAACATGTAATTAGATATGATGACTTGGGTCAGTCAGATGGATGACCTGTCTTGGCATTCATGGCAGAACATCTTGATTCAAATGTCTATTTCTACCTTTTGGGAAATGAATAGGTATAGGATCTGATGAAAAATATCATACATAAGTTATTGGTTAATATTCTGTGTGGGAATGTCTTGCAGATGGCTGTTTTTCACTTTTTCCGTCATCTAGCGCTCTTTTTAAGGTAACCTTTAAAGACTAATAATTTAATTACACTGTTTTGTAGTCTTGAGAAGCTCTCAAAATGAATATAAAATTTTCATACCGTACAGTGTAATGTTGTGATGCCTAAATTGACAATTTTTAAGGTCAGATTTACTAAATCAGTGGTTCTCAATTTCAGTCTTCGCATACCATCGCTCTGCATATTTTGCATGTCACTCTTATTTAACACACCTGATTCAGATAACCAGCTCATTAGAAGAGAGCTCCATGTATGAACTGTGTTCCGATTGACATGGTCCCTACACATTGTTCATTGCTCCCTACTCCCTGAGCACGGGAAATCCGTTTAAGTTTACTTCACTTCGGAACAATCATTCACGGATTTGAGTTGGCACAATGGCACACAAAGCCATTTGACTTTCAACTGTGATCAGCTGTGGACATTTTGATTAGCTCAGCATGAAAAGAGCTTTCCTGGAGCATTTTGGTCCTTGGTAGTGTAACTGAAGCAAACAATCAACTATGGAATGCAAGGCACTGTCAAAAGATCTCCGGGATAAAGTTACTGACAGGCACAAGTCAGGACATGGATTCAAAAAAATTGCAAAGGCTTTATCAATGCCTAGAAGCACAGTGAAGTCTTTTATTAAGAAGTGGAACGTATTTGGTACAACAGACCCTCCCTGGATCAGGGCGTCGCTCCAAACTGGATGAAAGAGCCAGGAGGAAACTGGTCAGAGAGGCTACCAAGAGGCCTACAGCAACTCTGAAGCAGTTGCAGGAATTTATGACAAAGAGTGGTCATTGTGTGCTTGTGACAACAATATCACAAATTCTCCACAAATGTGACTTGTATGGGAGGGTTGCAAGAAAAAAGCCACTCCTCAAGAAAGGCCACATGCAGCCACGACTGAGCTTTGCCAAAACGCACCTTTAAGATTCTGAGACAGATGAGACTAAAATTGAATTATTTGGCCTCATCACCAAATGATATGTCCAATACAGCTCACCATCCAAATAACAGCATTCCTACAGTAAAGCATGGAGGTGGTAATATCCTGTTATGGGGTGTTTCTCTGCAGCAGGGACTGAAGCATTTTTCAGGACAGAAGGAAAAATGGATGGGGTGAAATACAGTCAAATTCTTGAGGAAAATCTGCTGCCCTCTGCCAGAAAGTTGTAAATGGGAAGAAGGTTTACCTTCCAACATGACAATGACCCAAAGCACACAGCAAAACTGACCACACAGTGGTTGAAGGAGAAAAAGGTGAATGTCCTCGCATGACCTAGTAAGAGCCTAGACTTAAACCCCATTGAAAATCTGTGCAATGACTTGAAGACTGCATTCCACAAACAGTCACAATCAAATTTAACTGAACTTGAACAGTTCTGCAAAGAAGAGTGGGCAAATATCACAAAGTCTAGATGTGCAAAGTTAGTAGAGACAGAGACATATCCCAACAGACTAAAGGCTGTAATTAATGCAAAAGGTGCTTCAACAAAATACTGATACAAGGTGGTGATTCTGTTTTCTTATTTTATTTTATTTTTTTACTTTGTCTGACATGTTGGTGTTATATCTTTCACTTGGATGTTATAAGTTGCACTGAGTAAATGCAGCTGGATGAAACATTTCTTCATTGCAGGCTGCAAAGCAACAAAATTTGATTATTTTAAAGAGGGGGGGGGGGGGATTCTTTCCTATACCCACTGTATACGCTCCCTTCGAACTGGAATCATGGTGGAATATCCTGTGATGTCCACTTTGCAGGCACTTAAAGTTACGGTTGAATAGAACAAACATCTGAAGTGCTGAAAGATACACACAAAATGTGCAGAGCGGTGGTATGCAAGGACTGGAATTGAGAAACACTATGTTAAATAATGCAAATTCACGTAGGGTCGCAAACAAGCAGAGCCGATAATCAGGTGCGGATAATCCACTAAGCATACAGCAGCATCATGGGTTAAGACGTTTTTTTTTTTTTTGCCGTTTAAATAATGGCGGAAATACCAGTAAATTGATAAATGCAACCCTTAGTAAATCACCTTGCATGATTCATATAAATACTCTCTTCCCATAAATTTTGTTAGGAAAGCGTAAAAGGCTAATAAATCTGACCCTTAGTGTTTTATTTAAAATTATTTAGACAAAATTATTTAGAATTTTATTTAGAACATTGACCATTTGTCTGCCATTACAATAAATTATTGGTATTGGCCAGAAGTTGAATATGACTGCATCTCTAGAAACATAATTTAATGATGTTTCTAAAGCTCATCCAAAAAGAAAAGACGATGCCATATGTGCTGTTAGAAGCACATTGATCATTTATCTGCTAGTACATTTTATAAAATGTGTGTCACTGGGTTTGACCACAACATTCACATGTCTTGAATGCCGCTTTTAAGGCATTAACTACTCTAGGAACCTGTGGGCACACCATGAACACCAGCAGATCCAAGCACAAATGTGAGAGTCCTACAATAGATAGGCAGTAAGAGGCTCCTTGAGTACAAATAGCTTTCTAGTTGTTGTCTGCATCATTCACGTTCAACATAATGCATTTCCACCAACCCAGCCAGAGAAAATATCATAGCTACACTTTATTTTTCTTGCATGGTCGGTTTTCCTAAACATCTATGGCTTTTTCTTGAAGAAGTATGATGTTTTCATGCTCTAGATCTAATTTCCCCCACGTCAGGTTAAGCCTCTACAAAAAAAATCATAATTAAAATTTTTCTTGCGTGTATGTGAATGTGCGTGTCTCTGTCTGTGTGTACTGTAAGTAAATGGAACTGGGAGTTTTGAACAAAGGGAACATTCAGATGGTGCCATGGAGACGATCGCCGCCGGGGATGTTAAGCCACTGGCGCTGGAAAAAGTTTGAGATCCAGAGCGCAGAAGCAGGGGTGTGGGATCTCGTGGTGTGTGCTGTGCACTGATAAAAAGGGAGAGAAAAAAAACATACAGTTCCTAATGTTTCTCAGGAGTAGAGGTTCACATGCACTGCCAGTTTTGTCATTTGTGTAAGTCTGACAATGTTGAGAGATTATGCTTTACTCTGACTCTCTAGAAAGGAATTCATTATTGGGGTCATACTCAAAATCTGCTCCTTCATTTTTAAAATAGCAGAACCGAACGCCATTCTCACATTTATTTGTATTTCTTACACTGATATTTAGTAGAACCACAATGCTGCTACTTAAACTGCAAAGCAAAGCAAAACAAACATCAAGACAAATGTAATCTTATTCCTAAATGAATAATCAGACTGGTTCTTTTTAGTGAATCAAAAACATATAGCCCGACCAGTGGCCCGGTACCAAATAGCTCCCTAAAACCTCGCAATCTTCCTCTGAGTCCACACTTTTGTGATGTAATACCACTTATCGTGTAGAAGTCAGTTTGGGCTCAGCAGAAGTGTGCATTGAGGATGCACAGCAGCTGCAAAGGGCCTTCTGAAATCTAAAATGTCAAATGGAACACTCTACAGTGTCGTGGACTTAACAGGCACATGCACATGGCGGCCATTGTAAATCCACAAGACCACAAGTGCACTTGAATTGTGCCATTTGGGACAGGGCCATTGTAGTCTGGGTCAGTTCTTTTTGGTGAATCAAAAACACATCGCACGACATGTGTAGTTAAATTGCTGAACGAATGACTCTTATGAGGCTGTTCTTTTTAGTGAGTCAAGGCCAGTTATTGGATTGCATTTATGCTGCCTATAAAAATCCTTGGTAGAATTTTTTTAAATTCTATTATTAAATAAATCATCTATAAATGATCTCATATTTTGCCAATGGAATTTTTTTCTCCAATTTTATTTATTTATTTTAAAGACTGATCAGAACCATAATTGTAATAATTAAATTCCTTATAATTCACATCCTTGTTTCATCACTGTTGAAATATTTAATGAGGTGAGGTGTGTGAGAACATGGTACGAAACAAAGTACCTGAGTCAGTCTGAACCACTTCTATAGCAGATTTCCAGCATGTGTACCCGTCTGACCGTATATTTCTCTTCACTAGCCAGGTGTTGTTGAACCCTTAGGCTATGTATCAGCAGGATATTCAGAAGCAGGGGCCCAATACCCGAACAGACATTCCACACTGCTCCCCCTTTTGTGGACCACAGGAGCCTACGGAAATACCACCCTCTGTGTCTCCACACTGTACACCCCCTGCAGACCCCCAAACTATGTCCACATTGGATACCGGGATCCCTCAGGGCATGAAGGGCAATTAAGCTCAGTACAGACTCCTTTGCTTAGGCTAAAAAACACCCTGGTACCCACAAAACCCGGCCCCCGCAGTGTATGGTATTTATTTGCCTCCTCACACACGTACACATATGCAGACACATTCTTGACTAAGTACATTCTCATACCTTAACCCTCATTCTGCCCTGCCTCTCACACCTGGAACCAATGTGTGAACGACCAAATGAAGGAAGGTATGAAAGAATTAACGAACAAGCAATTGTACAGAGGAGTAATGAGTCACTTTATTCACCTTTATTAATACACATATGCACACACACACACACATGTCATTAGAGCCACCCCATACCTCTAAAATACCTGGTTATTTTCTCAGACCTTGAACAGTTACAATCTAAGATTAACACATTATCCATCCTTTTTTTTATGTTTCATCCTAAGGATTGGTCAAGGATTGAGATTAATCATTATGTATTTGTTGATGCATTATTATGATTATATATCTAGTAAGCATTTGTTGATTGAATGTCTAGAGATACACAGGCTTTTGGTGTATACATGAGCAGGTTTGTGTGTGTTTTTGTGTGCAGGAATCACTAGGCGTCTCTTTTATTGACCCCTTTTATGGGTGAGCATAAAAATGATTGTGCGGTAAGAACATAATGTTGTTTTAATTTCATGTTGGGCAACTACAAAGAACGCCACCCTCCTAAACATCTACTCTGAAGCTTAGACCAAACTCATCTTGTAAACAAATAAGCCAGAGGACGTTTAACAAGTCACACCAGACCACGTGTGGATGTGTGCAGTAACCTTACATATGCTTACATCTGCGCTTTAGCTTGTATCTGTCTAGAATGTTTGCTGTACATCTCACCACCAGTTGGCTGAGGCTCTCTGTCTCTTTTAGAATGATAGCGCTGTATTAGATGATAGCGGCATGGTTTGCATGCAACAGCATTATTGCAATCTAGTTTGGTCGCATACGTTAGGGTCAAGGGAGAGGATTTGAACTGTTTTGTAAGTATATTGTTTTGTTTGCAAATCCAAGTTCAAAAGGAGCATGTTCATGTAATCCTAGTGCACAGGGTAACTCTTTATTTCGATAGTCCACTTTACACAGTCTACTAACTATAAGTAACTTTGCAACTACATCTACTACTAATGCTCATTAATTTGCAACTACATGTCAACAAGCTCTCTTTGGAGAATTTGGAGACTGTTAGGTTAGGGTTAGTAGAATAAGTTGACATATTAGCAAAATTACAATAGAATTACAATATAATAGAATAGTCAATAGAACGTCTGTTAAAATAAACTGTTAAATAAAGTAAATAAAGGCAGTCTACTAATACTCTAATTAATATTAATAATAAAAATAAAATGTAAACAGCACAGCTGAGGTAAATATATTTTAAATATATTTAGTTTAAACCTTCATGTGCCAAAATACAGTACAAAAGTGGCAGGAATGCATTTCTGATCTTTAACTTTTTAGGTGAATGCAAACTGTACCATCTATAAAGAAATTACAAAGTAATCTAACTAGTGAAGTACTTACCCCAACACTGTTGCTTTCTTTGATGTACAGTATTTTAAATATGTACTGTAGGCTGTTCATATGCAAATATTATACTTGCAAAAATGCATGTCATCTGTTGCTGTGTTTGTAGTGCTGTTATATTTTAGTGCAATTCTCTGGAGTGTTATAGTACTTAGCTAGCTTGTCCAGTGGCCACCCCATAAACTTTACATCTCAGATATAATCAAACAGAATATTTTAATTGACTTTCATTAGGCTTTACAAGGCGGTTTTTAACACATGCACCTC
Source organism: Sinocyclocheilus grahami (assembly GCF_001515645.1). NCBI lineage: Eukaryota > Metazoa > Chordata > Actinopteri > Cypriniformes > Cyprinidae > Sinocyclocheilus > Sinocyclocheilus grahami. The sequence goes on along the minus strand of NW_015505278.1, from coordinate 1,689,501 downwards.
TAAAACAGTACAAATTACAGCCAGTAAAGCATGGATATAAACATAAACCTCATTTTAACCACTGAATGTATTGCTCAAACATGATAAATAAGTGTAACTGCCATTAAACTGAGCCTGTAAATAGTTTTGAAAGCAGAAAACCTATTATTTAGAGTTGTACTTCAGATAAAGACAATATATATATTTTTATGCTTGTACCGACTTACACTTAATGCTAACATAATATAAACTAAGCCTATTGAGGCCTTTCATACTAATTTTTTAATCAAATATCGAATCTAGATATGAACACTTTCTGACTGATTTCCCAAAGGAGATTATTAAGTAAATACTTAATTAACAGCAAGTTCTCTTTCATATTCACTGGTCTCCCAGGATGCCTTCTCTCCATGCTGCTGTGTTTCCTGCAGTACACCTTTGTTCCCCTCATTACCATGAGATGGCGCTAATGTAGTCTTTGGTGCTTCTGTCATGCCCATTGTTTTCATAAATATAGATGTAATTCCTCCATTTGGTACATTGCTTAGTATGCCTTTTTTCCCCTTTCACATTATTCGTTCACATTATTCGCGCGTTCGTCACACTGAAGAGAAACATTTATTGTGGTGTCATTTATCTTAAGATATGGTTCATAGATAGCTGAAACACATGAAGATTTAGATATAAAAGAAGATAAACTTCAGAATTAATCTCATTGAATAATTTTTTTGGGCAAAATGTGATTGCACGGTTCAAAAGATGAGTGAAAGAAGCAGGGAGGTGCGGGTCAGAGGTCATTGTGTCTCCTGTGCACATCTCTCTCTTTCATTCACGGGGTTTAAGTGGTTGTATTATCCTCTAAGCCCTTGCTCCCGTGTTCTTCCTTTCTCTCCCATTGCCCTTTAAAGAGTAACCAGAGCCAGCGAGAGGACAGCGGGCATGCAGAGACAAACACTCTGGCCCAAAAAGTGAAAGAGAGAGAAAGAGGAGAGAAAGACAGTGAATGGAAGGAGAGGCCAACAGCAAATGGGGCTGTTTTAGAAAGTGGGGTAGTTAGCAGATAAAAACTGTCTCCAGACTGTAAAAAGATCCTTCCTCTTCTTCTTCTCTCCCCTTTCTTTTGCCCTCCCTCTTTTTCTACAAAAGAAGCACCGTTTTATCTTTGTGCCCTTAATTGGGCTCTGAGACAGAGAGCTACTCAAGGCCGTTGAGACCCCAGACGCCTTTCTACTGTTCATTCATCTCTCCTCTCTTTCTTTCTGTCTATCTCTCTGACCCTCTTGGTTTTGAGCCCTCACTTTCTTTTCTGTCCCTCTCCCCTGACTCCACACCCTGTATCTCTCTCCTGTCTTCTATCTGTCCCTCAATTTTCCTTTTGTGCGACTGTCGGATTCTCAGTGGTGACATACCTCTTACTTTTCCCTCACATTAGAGAAAGGTGCGCACACATACACGTATCAGAAGGACAAGAGATAGAGATAGTGTGTGTGTGTGTGTGTGTGTGTGTGTGTGTGTGTGTGTGTGTGTGTGTGTGTGATACACTTTGCTGAACATGGGAAACTAAGGTGCAACTCTGTAGGTTCACTGAAAGGTTGATGCATTCAAAGCCGACCACACAAAGAGAGACCCAAGAGAAGTGATACCAAAAAGCATCAATGCCAAAAAACTCTGTAACCTCTGTATTTCCCTATACCACAGTGCCGTGCATTAAAGAAAATGTTTGTTAGTAGACCAAAAGAAAGGATAGCAGTTATTCACTAACTTTCAGAGGGCCGACATTTTACAGGAATTTATACAATTACACATATTACACTATATTACAGTAATTTTTGTGCAGCAATTTGTTGAGGGTTATTACACAGAATGTGAATACAGTAGTCTGGTTGCCTTTGCATAGTTACATAACCATCTAACATAGTAATAAAAATACACTCACACACATAAATTAATACATTTGAAATGAACACATTAAATTGATCAAGAGACACTGTAGATGAGTAACGGCTGCTGAAAATTCAGCTTTGACATTTTGACATATTTAACAATATTTATGTTTTTACTGTATTTTAATCAAAGAAATGCAGCCTTTTTGAGCATAATGGACTATTAATCAAATTATTAGTCATAATTAAAGACTATTAAAATATTAATAAAAAATAAAAAATATTAAACAAAATTTCGTCTCTCTCTCTGTCTCTCTTTCTCCCTATATGTATTTATAGTGTGTTTGTGTAATATTTTTTTATTTACCCTTTATTAGGGGCTTAACACTTCTCATAACGCTGCATATTTCATGCCCTACATGTTTTGTTTGTTGTCTTTTTGACAGTTTGACTAGGCAGATACTGAATTTGACTTTTCTTTTCTGAAAGTGTTTGTGGACCACTAGGGGCTTATTTCAGAGTCTGTGAGCGCATTTGTATGTTTGCTTGATCTGTTCACTCTGATGCTCGATGAGCTGACAAATACAGAAGGAATCATTCTGGTGGACCATGACCTAGTGTGGTTTACACACATATTTTAGACACAATGCAAATTTGAATTCAGTCCATGTCTTGTCATAATATTAATCCTCTTCACTTTCATGTGTCCTAATTGTCCCGTTGAAATGTAAAATGTCGACATTTTTTTCCCCTTTCATGTGGAACAGCCTTGTGAAGTCTTAATTCAGCATGCAGAATCACCTGACCCCATCTTTCCCTCATCTTCTTTCCTCACCTCAAGCCCCATCTCTAGTTTGCTATCCAGAGACCTAACTCTGAGTACGTTTTGGAAGAGACGCTCCTCTTTTTTTGAAAAGGAGGACCAGAGACAAACAGGAGATGAAGAGAGGAATGTCAATCCGTCCCTTCTTTCCCTTCTCTTTTTTTGGGATGAGGCCAGAGGATGCACTGACTGAATAGCACGACTGTCCGATAAGGTTGTATGCGTGAAATCTGTTACCCCCTCAGGTACACATGATGGGCTGCACGGTTGGATAGAAACGTGTGTGAACATGACTGAATAGTGAGAAGTCAAAAAAAAAGAGGCAATAGTGCTAATTTAAGTAAAAACAAAGGTCAGATAATAATCTCTCGTCCCTTCATTTAAATGGATAACCTCTCCATGAACTCACCTATGGCCTTGAGACTGGCTCTGAGCTTGACCTCTTGAATGGTCTGGCAACTAAACAGATCCCGTCCCGTAACCCAAGCGTTCCTCATGATTTTTCTCGGCTGTGTAATAGAGAGAGATTTGGGAATCCTCGTATTTCCCTCCAGCTCCTGAGTGGAGCTTTTCAAAATTGTACTTTGGAGCCTGTTGTGTTTGACATGTCGCAACAACACAAAAAATGAATGTTCTTTGTCTTTCATCCACCTCCGGGAGCACTCGACAAGATGTTTTTACACTCATGTTTCTAATTTCTCCCTCTTGTAGATTCAATTCAAAAATAAATCAAGGCAGTTGAACTCAGTTCTGTCTAGGTTGAAAGCTCATTACGAGTCTTTTTGGGAACTGTGTGTTGTCCCACCTGAGTTCTTACACTGAGGCCACAGTTATTCTAGAAATTGTAATTAGCTGTCCATCTGTAGCTCTGAGCGGTTGCCAAACCCTTTGTGTGTGTGTGTGTGTGTGTGTGTGTGTGTGTGTGTGTGTGTGTGTGATACACTTTGCTGAACATGGGAAACTAAGGTGCAACTCTGTAGGTTCACTGAAAGGTTGATGCATTCAAAGCCGACCACACAAAGAGAGACCCAAGAGAAGTGATACCAAAAAGCATCAATGCCAAAAAACTCTGTAACCTCTGTATTTCCCTATACCACAGTGCCGTGCATTAAAGAAAATGTTTGTTAGTAGACCAAAAGAAAGGATAGCAGTTATTCACTAACTTTCAGAGGGCCGACATTTTACAGGAATTTATACAATTACACATATTACACTATATTACAGTAATTTTTGTGCAGCAATTTGTTGAGGGTTATTACACAGAATGTGAATACAGTAGTCTGGTTGCCTTTGCATAGTTACATAACCATCTAACATAGTAATAAAAATACACTCACACACATAAATTAATACATTTGAAATGAACACATTAAATTGATCAAGAGACACTGTAGATGAGTAACGGCTGCTGAAAATTCAGCTTTGACATTTTGACATATTTAACAATATTTATGTTTTTACTGTATTTTAATCAAAGAAATGCAGCCTTTTTGAGCATAATGGACTATTAATCAAATTATTAGTCATAATTAAAGACTATTAAAATATTAATAAAAAATAAAAAATATTAAACAAAATTTCGTCTCTCTCTCTGTCTCTCTTTCTCCCTATATGTATTTATAGTGTGTTTGTGTAATATTTTTTTATTTACCCTTTATTAGGGGCTTAACACTTCTCATAACGCTGCATATTTCATGCCCTACATGTTTTGTTTGTTGTCTTTTTGACAGTTTGACTAGGCAGATACTGAATTTGACTTTTCTTTTCTGAAAGTGTTTGTGGACCACTAGGGGCTTATTTCAGAGTCTGTGAGCGCATTTGTATGTTTGCTTGATCTGTTCACTCTGATGCTCGATGAGCTGACAAATACAGAAGGAATCATTCTGGTGGACCATGACCTAGTGTGGTTTACACACATATTTTAGACACAATGCAAATTTGAATTCAGTCCATGTCTTGTCATAATATTAATCCTCTTCACTTTCATGTGTCCTAATTGTCCCGTTGAAATGTAAAATGTCGACATTTTTTTCCCCTTTCATGTGGAACAGCCTTGTGAAGTCTTAATTCAGCATGCAGAATCACCTGACCCCATCTTTCCCTCATCTTCTTTCCTCACCTCAAGCCCCATCTCTAGTTTGCTATCCAGAGACCTAACTCTGAGTACGTTTTGGAAGAGACGCTCCTCTTTTTTTGAAAAGGAGGACCAGAGACAAACAGGAGATGAAGAGAGGAATGTCAATCCGTCCCTTCTTTCCCTTCTCTTTTTTTGGGATGAGGCCAGAGGATGCACTGACTGAATAGCACGACTGTCCGATAAGGTTGTATGCGTGAAATCTGTTACCCCCTCAGGTACACATGATGGGCTGCACGGTTGGATAGAAACGTGTGTGAACATGACTGAATAGTGAGAAGTCAAAAAAAAAGAGGCAATAGTGCTAATTTAAGTAAAAACAAAGGTCAGATAATAATCTCTCGTCCCTTCATTTAAATGGATAACCTCTCCATGAACTCACCTATGGCCTTGAGACTGGCTCTGAGCTTGACCTCTTGAATGGTCTGGCAACTAAACAGATCCCGTCCCGTAACCCAAGCGTTCCTCATGATTTTTCTCGGCTGTGTAATAGAGAGAGATTTGGGAATCCTCGTATTTCCCTCCAGCTCCTGAGTGGAGCTTTTCAAAATTGTACTTTGGAGCCTGTTGTGTTTGACATGTCGCAACAACACAAAAAATGAATGTTCTTTGTCTTTCATCCACCTCCGGGAGCACTCGACAAGATGTTTTTACACTCATGTTTCTAATTTCTCCCTCTTGTAGATTCAATTCAAAAATAAATCAAGGCAGTTGAACTCAGTTCTGTCTAGGTTGAAAGCTCATTACGAGTCTTTTTGGGAACTGTGTGTTGTCCCACCTGAGTTCTTACACTGAGGCCACAGTTATTCTAGAAATTGTAATTAGCTGTCCATCTGTAGCTCTGAGCGGTTGCCAAACCCTTGGGTCCTAGAGGGGACCTGCTGTTTCAGCTGACCAATTAATCGTCTGGATTCATCCTTTCATTCTGTCCATTTACCCAGTCCTAACTGCTGATTTAATTTGCCAGGTATTGGTAAGTGAAAGAAGAGTTCATTTTTTTACAGGGCTTTATGACCGTGTAACCTATACAACAAAGATACACTTTAGATTTTGTCAATATTTTGTCATATTCATTCTTTTAAATTTTACTTTCACTAAAATAGCATCTCATTTCAATCAACAAAAACAACGTTTTTTTTTCTTCAAATTTTGTAAGTTTCTTTCTTTTGTTATTTATTGACTGTTTAAGTTAATTTTTATGGAAAGAGCATATTCACAATGTGACTTACACATTCTAAACTACTATAATATGTGCTTTTGTGCTATTATAGTATTTTGTATATTATATAGTATATTAATTTAATATTAATATATATATATATATATATATATATATATATATATATATATATATATATATATATATATAT
>NW_015505278.1:1646273-1683138 GCF_001515645.1 Sinocyclocheilus grahami | reverse complement strand
AATATATATATATATATATATATATATATATATACACATACATATTTTAAGTTTTCATTTGCATTATACTTTTAGTAATTTTGTTACACAAAATTTGGCTCAGTTTTAGGTTTAGTCATTTAATTTACTAAATAATTTTATTTTAGTTAGTTATCAAGGTAACATTTAAGTTTTTCATCTAATATGTATAATTTGTTTCAGCCTCTTTTAATTAACTAAAACAATTTTTAATAGTTTGTTATCAGTAACAATAAATGCATTTGCATCTTTTTGTGCAGATGCAAGTTGTAATTTTACATTTACGTTGTGTATATCTGATTCATCTAATATTTGGGATTTATTTGGAAAAGCTAGTATTTTAACTGTGTTCATTCAGCCTCAGCTCACAAAGCTCAAGCGGATCATTCCTTTTGGATTTTTGTTCATCCAAAAACATTAAATGCATTGTTAATAGCTTGCAGTGTTATTTTAAGTAAGTTTAATGTGCATTATTCGTCTTATTTTCTTTATCGTTAATGACATAAAAAAAATTAATGACCATTTTTTTCTGGTATTTTTGTTGATGAGACTAACACTGAGTGACTTATGCGATTCAAATTATCCACAGTGTTTTCATTCACATAAAAATGTTGCAAAAAGACTAATATCTCCCTTTTTTAGTTTGACATATTTAATAACAACATATCACATCACTGAGAAAACCCTCCATAAACTCTTTATTCAGTTTCCATTGTACTAAATTCTCTCTTTCATCTATTTTCCAGTCTTTCCACCTTTTGGACGCCTTAATGATCCTTCAAAGTGGCATTTTTGTGTTTCAGAGTGAGTGGAGTGAAAAATGAGAGGAAAAAGAGAGCGATGGATTGTGACAGAAGCAGTAAGGGTAATAGGATTGAGCCTGAACTCGGCAGGGTAGTGCTGCCCTCCTAACTGGACTCACTTCCTCTCTTCTCCTCTTCCCCACTGCGAGGTCAACCAGTCATCCATCAGATCGCTGGCTGATCTCTTCAGAATGATAGATTCGGACATGTCTCTGAGACAGGAAGTGTAAAAGACAAATTATGAATGAAAGAAAGATCACAGCCTAAAGATGAGGAGAGTGAGGATCTCATGAGATGTTTGTTGCCTGATTGGACTGGATCTTAATGTGCAGGAAATTAAACAGGTTGCCCTGTTAGGTTCAGTCTTGTTAATGCACAGTGTGGCATAGCATAAGGAAGAGGGGCCCACGCTGGAATGTGACAAATATGGGAATGTGACAACAATGCACTTGCAATATGTAGTGTTTAGTTCAGGGTTCCTCAAATCTTGCCCTGGAGGGCCAATGTGCTGCAGAGTTTAGCTCCAACCCTAGTCAAACTCACCTGTGATTTTATAATGATCTTGAAGACATTGGCATGATCAGGTGTGTTTGATTAGGGTTAGAGCTAAACTGTGCAGGAAAGTAGATCCCGTGGGCCAGATTTGAGGATCCCTGGTTTAGTTGTTCATCATTTAATGTGTAAAATGACTTATCTTCATCATTTATTTACCCCTTTGGTGTGTAATGAGACTTGCATTTTCAGTCTGGCCTATAGAAAACAGGTATAAAGCCCCATATTAATGTATTAGCATTTATAATGATTACATTTGCAAATGCGTTATAATAATTTGTATCTGTGTTGATGTACTGAGTCATACACTTCTAAAGTTTAGAGTTGGTAAGATTAATGTTTTTGACAGAAGTCTCACTCATCAGACTCACCAAGGTTGCATTTATTTGATCGAAAATACAGCAAAACTGTGAAATATTATTGCAATTTTATTATATTATTACAATTATTACAACTATTTTCTATTTGAGTAAATTGTCAAATGTATGTGTAAAGGTGTAGAATGTGTAAAATGTAATTTATTCCTGTGATGGCAAAGCTGAATTTTCAGCATATTATCCTTCAGAAATCATATTTTTTTCTTATTATAATATTTATTGTTATCAATGCTGAAAGCTGTTGTGCTGCTTAATATTTTTGTGGAAGCTGATACTATTTCTTTATTTTTTGATAAATAGAAAGTTTCAAAAGAACAACATTTATTTGAAATACTTTTTGTTTTGTAACTTTAAGTACTTTTGATCAATTTAATGCATCCTTGTTGAATTAAAGTATTAATTTCTTTTTTTTTTTTTTACTTTTGAACTTTAATGTATGTTAATAGCCTAAATTATGGTTTAAGATTTTTACTTTTATTCCATTGTTTTTGATGTAAAAAGAAATAATAATCATTTGAGAGAAACAATCAAACATTTAGCTGAACTGATTGTATTTTTTGGTGAACCCAATGAAGTGTCACCATAAGCCACCTGTTAAAGACCCCTAATTTATAAAACACCTCCTTGAAATAGCTTTGATTTAGATGTATACATGTTTGAAGCATGTAGCAATGCTACCAGAATTGGAGTGAGATATAGATAGCGATAGGCAGATGTGTGATCTTCAAAGAGCCACAAATCACAGAAGAAATGGAGAAAGATGCTAGAGCTGCTGAGAAGCCTGGCCATCCCAGATCCATCTATTGATTTTCCAATCAGAGCTTTGGGACTGTGCAAACAATTCCACTGGAGCTGTAGAGCAGATATGCAGACTTCGCTCTTCGAAGCTCAGGGTTGAAACCAAGGCCAGTCTGTTATTATGGTTGAACTGTTATGCTCAAGTTGAGTCGCAGTACAATAGCGGGGCATGGCTCCAACTTTTTAGGATCAGAGGAGAAGCCCTACTATAATACATTTATGGCAGCATTCGTTAAAAAGTTTAAGGTTTCGAGAGAGGCAAGTAAATGAGGCATGGAAAACATATAAATGGCACATTTTCCTGCCGCAGATAAAAGAACCCAGACAAAACTATTTTATAAAGAAACCAGGGAGAAGAAAAATGTATATTAAAAAATTCAGAGCCTTTTTTGACCTTCTCATTGCCGTAGTGGTGCTGTATTGATCTGAGTCAACACAAAAAGCCTTGCTTTTTTTGTGCTTGAAGGGATAGTTTGCCCGAAAATGAAAATTCTGTCATCCTTTACACACCGTCATGTCAATCCAAACTTATATGAGTTTCTAATTTGGAACACAAAATAAATGTTTTTATTTTTTCAGTTTTTTGTCTATACAATGAAAGTCAAAGTTGTTTTGGACCCCATTGACTTTTATTGTATGGACAAAAACAGTTTTTGCTTGATGATATTTCTTCAAAAACTTTCTTCAGAATATCATCTTTTGTGTTCCTCAGAAGAAAGGAAGCCTTATAGTTTTGGAATAATAGTGGAATAGAATATTTGAGTAAACAATACCAGAATTTTAATTTGAGTGGATTACTCCTCTAAACCGGAATTAGTTCGACCCACTGATTACCATGCTTTGAGCCGTGAGAACATTCTTCCCACTGTGTAACACATTTGCTCAAATCAAAGAAAGGTTACAGTGAAAACACTCGACCGAACACCCTCCCCCAACACCTTCTATCATCCGAGCTCAGGAGCCCCTCGTATGGGGGGCCCTGTCCCTCTGTCTTGCTCCATCAACAGCTGGTGGGAGAAAGGAGCGGGGCAAAATGGGTGGCTCTCCAAAAAGGAGCCCCCGGAGGCACTAGCATGTTTACTTAGCCACCGTTTTGAAAAAGGGATGAAATAACAAAAACACAGAGAAGGAAAGGGCTGAGAGAGAGTCTGAGTGGGTAAGTGAGTGAGTGAAGGAAGGAGCGTATGAGTTGTCGAGATGGCATGCCCAGTAATTTTATGCATCACCATTTCCTTGTGTTTTCGCAGAAAACAGAGTGAATGTTACCCACGGGTCATGGTGTCAGTGGAGGGGCAGAGTGGAGTTTTGTATGGCTGCAAGAATACTGATGTGAATGAGAGATGTGATGAACTATGGTAAGAGTTTCATTGATACTATTGTTTCATGGATACTTGGTTTAAATCAGCAATGAATAAAAAGAAATAACATCCTTTACACAGAGTTACTTATAATAATGATCAATTCCAAAAAAATGCTCTTTATAATTTATCTTTGTCTTTTGAACTACAAAAAATGACAAAATTGACATTGATTATATAAACAACATTGATTTATAAAAAATGAAATGCTTGCATGGATGAATTGTGCACAATTAGGTCAATAACAAGCATTTAGAAAATACGTAGGGTAAATTTTCAATTTATGCCGACTTTGATGCATGTGGAAGCTTCTATAAATAGACTACAATAGACTGATTAAAAAAACTCATTAGCATTCACGGTAACACTTTATTTTAAGGACTAATTCTCACAATTAACTGGTTGGTTATTATCGTGCAAGTTACTAGCATATTGGCTGTTTATTAGTACTTATAAAGCACTTACTAATACCTTATTCAGCATGACCATATTTTAGATCCCTTGATCCAACCCCATACGTAAACTTAACAACTACATTACTAACTAATTAATAAGCAGCAAATTAGGAGTTTGAGGTCATAGTTAATAGTTAGTTAATAGGGAGAATTGGTCCATAAACTAAAGTGTGACCACACTCCATAAAGTGTGGTTCTGCCATACTGTACATACATTTTTGACATTGAAACACACAATATCAATATATTCACATTTTTATAAATTCTGTGAATACTGAATTCATGGATTCATGGTGCTTATTGGCATGCAAAGTTTCTTCATTTACTGAAAAAAGATTACTCTCGCTATGGGTCGTGTTTGGTCACCTGTGGCAGTTGCATTGCAGATGTTTCTTCACTTCCAACCAGGAATTAAGAGTATTTGTAAAAAGTCTTACATTTTAGATGTTGTCAATATGTTGATATTGCATGCTTCTGTGTCTGTCCAAATGCACACAAGATTACATATACTGTATATATTTACAGACAGCGATGAAATTGAATGAGATCATGTTGAGACAAACCCCTCCTGCTGCTTTCTTGTAAACGTGGTCTTGGAATTGTCTGCAAGCCATACATGTGCCCTTTTTACCTCTGGTTGAGTGCTATAGAGTAGAAACGTTGCCTTTGAAAAGAAAAAGTTGGGTCTTGATCAAAGAAAACATATTTATTTTTTCTGTTGTGCCAAACATAAATTTGATAGGAGTCACGGAGAGTGAAATACGTAAGGTTGGGGGCTAGAAAGTTTCTTCCTACTTCTAAAAATGGTATGACTTTCCGAGCCCTGTGTACCCTGACACTTGCGGTTATGATTGTGGCTTTTACATGGGGTAAATAGATGAAGTGAAGCCAAAATGGTTTCATCAATAGGAAAATTTAAGTTATTGGAATAATAGTCACGTCTCCTTGGAGAATTAAATTGCACAGCTATTGCATTCTTTCGTGCCTTATATTGAGGGTCTAGATGTTGCTCAGAGAAGAAGGTCCAAAACAATAGATCAGAAAATCCTTGATCCAAGTTGGTGGCAGTGTAACTCATAGCACATGAGCTTTCGAAATGCATTTCTGCTTTAGGCATCAAGTATCACTCCAGCTGATGCACTATTGATTTATTTATATACAATTTTTATTTGTTCTTTTTTTTGTCACTTGTACATTTACAGTACAGTATGCAATTAGACAGATACTTTTATCTAAAGCAACTTAAAGTGCATTCAAGCTCTACATCATATCAGTTAATTTATTTCCTGGGAATCAATTCATTGCTAGCATCATGCTGCACTGCTTGGCTACAGACATTTTTTTATTTATCACTTTATTTGCCTATGAGATTTGAATGTTGAAGAGTCTGGAGCATTTTACACATCCACATTTTAAAGGTGTCTATTTTCCACTTGCTCTATCTGTGTACAGTATTTAAATGCCTAGGGTGTAGTAATGATCTCTTGGAGTGTTTGTGGGTTTTGTTTTTAACTCAACTTTTTGGTTGTTGAATCTGTGGGGAATCAGAATATACATGTACATCCACATTCCACTGAGGTCATTGGTCAGCATTGCTGGCACCTTGTATACAGATTTTATATGTGTCCTCAGGTCCTTTGGAAAACAGTTTGGGCAGCCTTTAGAAGTTATACAGCGTCCCCCGTATGCAGTGATCCCAAGCTGTTAAGACACAGCAGATGGAGAGAGTTGGGCTGCATTGCCGTGCCCCCTCCACTGCTTCCAACCACAATCATTAGCCACTAGCACACCACTGGTGTTTGAAACCAGGTTGGATGGTATAGTCTCCACAGATGGGTGTTGATGGGTTTGCTGAGAAAATATTGTAAAACGGAAACTGCTTGTTCATTATGGGTGGGGTTCATGTGATAATTGTCATGGTAGTCTGGTTGGGAATCTGGCCCTTGGTCTTTTTTCCCTTCACATAAAGGTGCTAGTGTGTTAAAACTGGGGTCAGGGCTGACAATGTGGTACTGATGTATGAATTCGGACAACTTGCATCTCACTGTGATGCCCAGCTGGAAAGTGTATTGGTTTGACTGTCAGAATGAGACGTGGTGGTGATGAACCTGACCTGCAGAACCAGATTGCACTAGTTATTTACTTCTCTATAGATTATCTTCCTTTGGCAGCTGCGGCATCCTGGAAAAGAGCTGTTTTTAGAGTAGCACTTCATTCAAATTAAGATGAAAATGAATAACAATTGCTTTGTCATTCTGTTTTACATGCAATTTGGTGATCTGGACAAACATTCAATTTGATCGCTATGTGTATAAATAGGCATTGCATTGAAGAATCATTAAAACCGGAAACAGAGCTGCAAACGGCTAATTAAACCTTACAAAGCACAACTGAGGTGGCAAATATAAAGGTTTTATGTAATTATGCAAAATATACAATTTTGCATTTATCTTGTATTTTTCTATCTGTCTGTCTGTCTATCTATTGATGCATCTGGAGATATCACGGATAGATTTGTAAATTACAAGACTTGCTCTTTAAGGAAGTTTTTTTTGTGTGGATTGAATCATTCTGTATCCATTTCACTCGCACCATATTTCACCCCTTTCCTGTAAACTGACTTCATTCATATCCATCCTGTAAAATACTACTACACATTACTCATTATCAAAACCTCACCTCAGTATGTTTCTGATTATCACTCCAAAATCATGACTTTTGAACATAATGAATTACATATGTGTACAAATAATGTAGATTTCAGGCAAACAGCTGGGCTATCTGTGATCTTAATTAAGAGACTGACAAACTTCAACAATCTAACATTTGCTGTGTATTTCATGTGTTTTGCATTGTTTCTCCAAAAGGACAAATAAGCCAGAAAAGAGGGTCACATAACAGCAGAGGAATGTAATGTTCATTATTGATCACTGCGCTAAATATTAACACATACATAAAGAGGAAACAGATTTAGAGTGTTTTCTTCTTCAAAAAGTTTTTTTTTTTTTTTTTAAGTCTTTGTGAGCTAGATTTACAGCTCAGAATGTAGGCTGAGGATTCGCCTTTGGATGACCTAGCTGGCTTTTGTCATCATCCATGATAGTTATGGATTCCCCAGACCTGAGACCTGGCTCAGTGCATCAAAAGTGTGCTAGTGCACCATTTCTGAATTTACAGAGAGCTTATTGGGATAGACCTGGTGTTCCCATCCTAATCTAGGCATGGGACAGGCTTTACACATCACAAATGAAGACGAAGGACAATCTAAGTCCCTGTGTGTGTTTGCGCTTGTGTGTGATCAGTTTCCATGCTATATGATGAATTGAACAACTGGGACATTAGCTGAAGCCCAAATGAAATTAATGATACAGGGTACAAACTATTGGATGAATCTCAAATGAAATGTTTATGACCTGAAAACCATTTGCAGATCAGTCATCTGTAAAAAATGGTTCCCACATCAGAAGTAACCTAATAATTATTTGTGTGCTTAACTATTTATAATTTTATGAAATATTTTATGAACTATATAATTAAATGATAGCATACTAGACAACCTATTCTATTTGGAGATGCAAGTATTTTCCCAACTAATGGAATTCACTATTTGTAATACTATCAGTACAGTTAATACAGGGCTCAACAATAAGGATGGCCCAGTGATTTATTTATTGATTTATTGCTCTTGAACATAAATTTTTACTGCCTTGCAAATTAAATTTTTTGTTTTTCTGTGATATATTCGATATTTTTCAGATTTGTTTAGCAGATAACAGGTTGTCGAATTTGCAGAAATGATTTGTGGTAGTCATTGTGAAAGCATCAATAAGAATGTGTTAAACTACAAATCAGTCACTATTGTTTTAAATTGTATGCCACTCTTTTCCAATTAAAGGGGTCATGGCAGATTTTTTTATTATGCTTCTTGAGGTTCACTTATAATCTTTACATTTTTGCACATTTATTTTATTCATGTTTATTAATTTATGCAGTTACATTATAGCTTTATAATTTCAGGCTTGTTGAAAATTCTTGTAAAGAAAAAATATTTTAGTGATCAAAAAAAGTTGTAATAAATGTAACATATAAACATAAATAACATATCCATTTTTGTAATTGCATTCCTTAAACTATGATTTTTAAGTGCACTTTTATCTTAACAAGGATTGATCTCCAATTTCCCAGCCAAAATTCATTAAAGAGAAAACAACTTTAAAACATCTCAGTTTCTCATGTCCATTGGTTAAATGTACAAGTAAAGTTGAAATAAGGATGTGTTACGGGGCTGACGAGACGTGAGACTTGCGGATCCAGTCGCAGAGCTTTATTAGACACAGACGTGGTCATACAGCAGGCATGGGTCAGATGAGGGCAAACAGGTATATGGTGGGCAAAACACAAGAATAGTCCTAGAGCTAGCACAGGTCGACGATCGGCAGACAGAATCAAAAGGGGCAAGACAAAAGGGGTGAATCCAGGGAACCAGGCGAAGATCAGAAACCGGGAAGGCTAAGGCTAAGGCTAAGGCAAATGACTAGGGCTAAGGCTAAGGCTAAGGCAAACGACTAGGGCTAAGACTAAGGCTAAGGCAAACGACTAGGGCTAAGGCTATGGCTAAGGCTAAGGCTATGGCTAAGGCTATGGCTAAGGCTAAGGCTATGGCTAAGGCTAAGGCTATGGCTAAGGCTATGACAAGGGCTCCGTAAGGTAGCTATCTCTAGGAGAGTGATAAATGCTGAAACAATACTCGGCAGAGGGAAGGGATCAGAGTGAGTGTTAAATAGTGAGGGAGTGATATGAAACAGCTGGGTGCAATCAGTGTAAACAGGTGTGTGCAATTCGTGCTGAGTGCAATGCATGATGGGAAATGTAGTCCGGGGTGCTATGCAACAGTTTGTGTGGTGCGAGAGTCAATGAAAAGGAAAGTTCATGGACCGGATTCGTGACAGGATGATTGATCCAATTTTTTGTAATAAATTCCTTGAGCAAGTTTATAGACTTTATTTACCATCAGAACAGTAGCGTAGCCAGGAATTACAATGTGGGTGGGCCCAGAGAAAATTGGGTGGGCCTAGTCTAAAATACATCTGTTATCAAAATAGGCCAAAACAACTAACAGTTACACCTGCTTGAATTTGCATCACCGTTTAATCAGAGCATAAGCCTGTATGTCATCATAAGCAGTGTTAAGAAAATAATGATAAGAACAGCATGAGCACGGCGGCCACACACACACGTGCATCTAACAGACACAACACAACACCATCATCAAATCAGCAGGGGTGCTCACTGATAAACCACCATAGTACGATGCATTGTTGTGGAAACTAACTAGCCAGTCACGACAGTTTCCCGAACACGGTCGCATCTCCGTCGTTTGAACCACATTAATAAAGTTCAACAATTTAGGCCCGTTGTTAATGATGTCACACGCATGTGGGGGAGTAATAACTTCTGCTAATTAATTGATTCGAGATCTCTGAGATGCTGCTGTATTGAACATGGCACCTGATGAGATGACTAATTTACTACGTTTTGGTCCCTGTCATTTTGCTTTATTTGATGTTTGATTCATCGCAGGGTTCCTCTTACGTCATACTCCGGGGTTCAAAAATTGCACTTTTAGAGGACGCTCAAAAATACATAGATTAAACTGTATATATTTAAATAAAATGGAAGATATAGATTGTACTGCATGTTAGCTTGATTATTGTGCCCAAGAGCTTATTTTATTTAAGTCGATATGTCTTACTAACAAGAAACTATGCTTCTAACCACAGGTCGAGAGCTGTAGTTCCTACCACACAAGTTTGCCACACTGTTTGCGAATGTTAGTTTGAACTATGGTTTTGGGAAACACTGAATCGTTGAACTATGCTGCTAACGATGGAACTTGCGACCATAGTTGGCTAACGATGCTTTTGGGAAATGCACCCCAGGACAGTACTAATGGACAGTTTGTAAATCCCATGCTTGGTCATAGTCTGGCTCAGCAGCCACATAAACCACATGAAATAAACAACAGTGACTAGGCAACTAACGTTTGGAAAATTTTGATTTTTGTACCTGTACACTGGCGTGTAGGGGAGGTAGCCTTTAGAGAATGGAGCGCTGCTGGTGATGGAGAAATATGTGAATTAACGTTAGCACTAGCAGAGCTGTTCAGCTCCTTGAGCGTGGAGTATGCTGCTCGCGCAGAAAGCACAAAACGTACTCATAGAAGTAACGTGACGTGCCAGGAAAACCCTAATATGGACAAAAGCATGTATAACGGCATCCAGCGATCTCTGCTGTAGCTAAGGGGCTGTTTGCAAACTTATCTTCATCATTATATGGCAAACAAGAAAAAGCAACAACATTATTTTTATAGGTAAAGTATTGTGATTATTGCAACATTGATTAGGCTACCTTCTGAAGCCACTGACTGGGTGGGCCTGACTGACAGGTGGGTAGCTACATGACTGCATCAGAAGAGAAAAGAACTCCTGAACTCCTGAATTGCTACAATATGCAGCACTTTACATTTAAGTTTTCCTATAGGATTATTTAATCAAATTTTTGTAACAGGTAAACAGGTATGTAATTTGCTTGGATGAGTGGTACTCCGACACTTGTTGTTCAGTAACAGCAGTAGGGTGTTTCACTGTTTGTATAACTCCACTTGTCCAGAGTTGCAGACCAGAGTATGTTAACGATGTGAAGCGGTGAGAGGACATCATGTTTTTGTATCCATAGACTGTGATCATTTAATTGGTTTGGTTTGGAATGATTCAATTTCTTTGTTAGAGTAACTTCATTCCATGTTGTGGCTTCTGGGGTTTATTAGTCAGTGCTCAGTCATTGTGTTGGTTATGTGTCGCAGGATACACTTTCATAATGTCAACAGACCTTGAGATTTCTTACTTAGTAGTACCATAATGGATTGTCATAAAAGATGTTTGTTAATCACAGCTGCATCAGAGTTGTGGGAATGAACATGAACCCTGACTGACATCCAGTGAAATTCATAAGGATTTGATTCCAAATCATTCAAATGCTTCTGCTTACTGGCATAGGAGAAAGAGAGTGAGAGACTGTAATGAAGAGAGTGCTAACCTTCATGTGAACTCTGAGAAGGATGAGTAGAATCACAGATATGTCCTTGGCTCTGCTTCTCATGTCTCCATGTGTGTTGCATTTGTAGGGTTATGTTTGTTGAAAGAACCTCTCCTTTGTTCATGCTGCTGAACAGATATGCATCTTGAAATGTTGATGGTTTCTCTCACAACTCTGCTAATCTGCGTGTGACATGGATATCTTCATGTATTAGAGACCTCATTAAAAATATCTCCTCTTTATACTATACTCTATTAACCCTGCTACACCTGACTGGTCTCTGCTTTTGAATATGTCTGTCGTCATAACCTTTGACGAGTTATCAGAAAAGTAGGTCATAGCCACATTAACAATCTCCACTTCTTTAGATCATTTAGATGTTTGGTCAAACATCTGAGAAACATCCTGACCAGCATCGGATTTAGATTTGGTCAATCTGACCTCCACTGAAGGGGAAACCCTACGGGATCTGTTGGGTCACTGTTGGGAAGGGGATTTCTAATGACTACAAGGTTCCATTTCAGTGATGCGCTATGGATAGAGTTAAAAACATGAGAAAAGAAACTGCGTCAGAGAAAGGACAGCTGGGTAGTTTCGTGCTGTTACACAGCTCATCTGCAGTGCACACTGTCAATGCACTTGGCAGAATGTTATAGAACTGGGTTTGATAAGCATGAAACTCTTTCTGAAGAAATATATCTTTGTTGCTGAACTTAGATGCATATAATGTGGTATTATTTCCCTTTAAGTCAGAAACTGATTTGTGTTGGATAATTATCAGTCAGATATATGTTGTAGATTATGGAGAGGGATTGATTGGTTTAAGGTGAGTGGCAGTTTCCATCTCAGAGTAAAAAAATTAAAAATAAATAAATAAATCTCCAAAATATCACTTAAAAGCATCTTTGTTTCTCCTAATTTAACTTTAAATCACACAATAATATATTTGTATTATATTATGTATTTCCCATAATCAAGATATTCACAAACTGTTCCCTATATAATATAATTTCTCATATTTCTCATATCTCAGAATTTGAATGGTATTTTTATGTTTTTATTTTATTATATACTATTTCTCATTGTTGTGATTATATCTCACAAAAACAGTACAACTTCCTCATTATTGCAATTTTATTTAATTTTATTTTTATTTTTTTCATGTCTCACAATTGTAACCTGAAATTGCACAATTATGTATTTATATATTTGTGTAATATTATATATTTCTAATAAGCATGATTTTATCTGAAAATGTGACTATATGTCACAATTAAAACTTTCTCATAATTTCAGCTATTTCAACTTTATATCTCACAACGGTGACTTTTCACAACATTTTCTTTTCTGTTTCTCGTAAATTGTTTTTTACACTTCTATCACAGTGTAAATGTATTTCTTATGTTGAACTTCCCTTCACAATTACCTGTTTTATTTTTCACACCATTTTCACACAAGTATTTCACAACTTCACTATACAGTGAACAGATAAAGATGATTTTAATCTCACCCATTCACTCAGTGACAAATCATGAATGAACTGGTGCAATTCTGCCCGTACTTGCTAGAAAATGAGCCACTAATAAGTTAGCTATGGGTAATCGTACATCCGCTGAACCTCAGCAGCTTCGGAAGGCAGCATGCAGAGATAACGGAGACTTTGTCAGATTCTATTATCGATAAACCCAAGCACCATTCCACAAGAGACCTGGTCTCCTTCTCAGGCCAGTCCAATAATTTTTAAAGTTTGTTGTTTCAAACAGGACCATGACTACAAGGTCAAAACAGTGACCTTGATTCTGCAAGATCAGTGTGGGCTGTTCTTGTTTTGCTTTGGAGAGTGAAGTGGATAAAAGAATCACTTAATGAACTTGAACTCTAGCAACCCTTGACCTTCGTAGAGGAGGCTGGACAAACAGATGGGGTCAGGGATGTGCCGGTCGCAACCCTGCTGTTTTCTCTATCAGCAGGGAAGAGTGGAACAGGGGTCATCATGTCAGAGGTCACAGTTCATCGGAGAGGGAAGAGTAACACATGTAAGCAGACATTAACACTTGGGGATATTAACTCACACACGCAGAAACTGACACTCATATAGGAGAGAGAGCTGGTAAGCGAAAGAAGGAACCAGAAGGAACGGGTCTGTAGGCCTGCATCTGGATACCAGATGGCAGTTGAGTCATGCCTGGGTTACCAGAGGTTGGGAGCTGTCTGTAAAGGAGGAGAGGGGAGTGAAAACACACACACATGGTTTTTCTCTTTCATATATTAGATGTTGTTCTCCTGCTTTCCCTTTTCCCGTTCCCTCTCTTTCACTCGCTCGCTCTCACACACGATCTCTCAATACATAAGAATGGTGTTCTCTCCGGAAAGCAAGCCCCCGTGGGGAGGCAGATTGCTTCCAGGCGCAGCTGACCTGGGGCTAAACCCGACACCTGACTTACTGTGCTGCTGACGAAGAGTTCAGCCCGAGGGTGACACATACCACACTTCCCCATACAGAAAAATAAAGCGTGAGAGATGCTTTAATATACGTCATACTCCGGGGTTCAAAAATTGCACTTTTAGAGGACGCTCAAAAATACATAGATTAAACTGTATATATTTAAATAAAATGGAAGATATAGATTGTACTGCATGTTAGCTTGATTATTGTGCCCAAGAGCTTATTTTATTTAAGTCGATATGTCTTACTAACAAGAAACTATGCTTCTAACCACAGGTCGAGAGCTGTAGTTCCTACCACACAAGTTTGCCACACTGTTTGCGAATGTTAGTTTGAACTATGGTTTTGGGAAACACTGAATCGTTGAACTATGCTGCTAACGATGGAACTTGCGACCATAGTTGGCTAACGATGCTTTTGGGAAATGCACCCCAGGACAGTACTAATGGACAGTTTGTAAATCCCATGCTTGGTCATAGTCTGGCTCAGCAGCCACATAAACCACATGAAATAAACAACAGTGACTAGGCAACTAACGTTTGGAAAATTTTGATTTTTGTACCTGTACACTGGCGTGTAGGGGAGGTAGCCTTTAGAGAATGGAGCGCTGCTGGTGATGGAGAAATATGTGAATTAACGTTAGCACTAGCAGAGCTGTTCAGCTCCTTGAGCGTGGAGTATGCTGCTCGCGCAGAAAGCACAAAACGTACTCATAGAAGTAACGTGACGTGCCAGGAAAACCCTAATATGGACAAAAGCATGTATAACGGCATCCAGCGATCTCTGCTGTAGCTAAGGGGCTGTTTGCAAACTTATCTTCATCATTATATGGCAAACAAGAAAAAGCAACAACATTATTTTTATAGGTAAAGTATTGTGATTATTGCAACATTGATTAGGCTACCTTCTGAAGCCACTGACTGGGTGGGCCTGACTGACAGGTGGGTAGCTACATGACTGCATCAGAAGAGAAAAGAACTCCTGAATTGCTGAATAGCTACAATATGCAGCACTTTACATTTAAGTTTTCCTATAGGATTATTTAATCAAATTTTTGTAACAGGTATGTGTTCCTCTAATTTGCTTGGATGAGTGGTACTCCGACACTTGTTGTTCAGTAACAGCAGTAGGGTGTTTCACTGTTTGTATAACTCCACTTGTCCAGAGTTGCAGACCAGAGTATGTTAACGATGTGAAGCGGTGAGAGGACATCATGTTTTTGTATCCATAGACTGTGATCATTTAATTGGTTTGGTTTGGAATGATTCAATTTCTTTGTTAGAGTAACTTCATTCCATGTTGTGGCTTCTGGGGTTTATTAGTCAGTGCTCAGTCATTGTGTTGGTTATGTGTCGCAGGATACACTTTCATAATGTCAACAGACCTTGAGATTTCTTACTTAGTAGTACCATAATGGATTGTCATAAAAGATGTTTGTTAATCACAGCTGCATCAGAGTTGTGGGAATGAACATGAACCCTGACTGACATCCAGTGAAATTCATAAGGATTTGATTCCAAATCATTCAAATGCTTCTGCTTACTGGCATAGGAGAAAGAGAGTGAGAGACTGTAATGAAGAGAGTGCTAACCTTCATGTGAACTCTGAGAAGGATGAGTAGAATCACAGATATGTCCTTGGCTCTGCTTCTCATGTCTCCATGTGTGTTGCATTTGTAGGGTTATGTTTGTTGAAAGAACCTCTCCTTTGTTCATGCTGCTGAACAGATATGCATCTTGAAATGTTGATGGTTTCTCTCACAACTCTGCTAATCTGCGTGTGACATGGATATCTTCATGTATTAGAGACCTCATTAAAAATATCTCCTCTTTATACTATACTCTATTAACCCTGCTACACCTGACTGGTCTCTGCTTTTGAATATGTCTGTCGTCATAACCTTTGACGAGTTATCAGAAAAGTAGGTCATAGCCACATTAACAATCTCCACTTCTTTAGATCATTTAGATGTTTGGTCAAACATCTGAGAAACATCCTGACCAGCATCGGATTTAGATTTGGTCAATCTGACCTCCACTGAAGGGGAAACCCTACGGGATCTGTTGGGTCACTGTTGGGAAGGGGATTTCTAATGACTACAAGGTTCCATTTCAGTGATGCGCTATGGATAGAGTTAAAAACATGAGAAAAGAAACTGCGTCAGAGAAAGGACAGCTGGGTAGTTTCGTGCTGTTACACAGCTCATCTGCAGTGCACACTGTCAATGCACTTGGCAGAATGTTATAGAACTGGGTTTGATAAGCATGAAACTCTTTCTGAAGAAATATATCTTTGTTGCTGAACTTAGATGCATATAATGTGGTATTATTTCCCTTTAAGTCAGAAACTGATTTGTGTTGGATAATTATCAGTCAGATATATGTTGTAGATTATGGAGAGGGATTGATTGGTTTAAGGTGAGTGGCAGTTTCCATCTCAGAGTAAAAAAATTAAAAATAAATAAATAAATCTCCAAAATATCACTTAAAAGCATCTTTGTTTCTCCTAATTTAACTTTAAATCACACAATAATATATTTGTATTATATTATGTATTTCCCATAATCAAGATATTCACAAACTGTTCCCTATATAATATAATTTCTCATATTTCTCATATCTCAGAATTTGAATGGTATTTTTATGTTTTTATTTTATTATATACTATTTCTCATTGTTGTGATTATATCTCACAAAAACAGTACAACTTCCTCATTATTGCAATTTTATTTAATTTTATTTTTATTTTTTTCATGTCTCACAATTGTAACCTGAAATTGCACAATTATGTATTTATATATTTGTGTAATATTATATATTTCTAATAAGCATGATTTTATCTGAAAATGTGACTATATGTCACAATTAAAACTTTCTCATAATTTCAGCTATTTCAACTTTATATCTCACAACGGTGACTTTTCACAACATTTTCTTTTCTGTTTCTCGTAAATTGTTTTTTACACTTCTATCACAGTGTAAATGTATTTCTTATGTTGAACTTCCCTTCACAATTACCTGTTTTATTTTTCACACCATTTTCACACAAGTATTTCACAACTTCACTATACAGTGAACAGATAAAGATGATTTTAATCTCACCCATTCACTCAGTGACAAATCATGAATGAACTGGTGCAATTCTGCCCGTACTTGCTAGAAAATGAGCCACTAATAAGTTAGCTATGGGTAATCGTACATCCGCTGAACCTCAGCAGCTTCGGAAGGCAGCATGCAGAGATAACGGAGACTTTGTCAGATTCTATTATCGATAAACCCAAGCACCATTCCACAAGAGACCTGGTCTCCTTCTCAGGCCAGTCCAATAATTTTTAAAGTTTGTTGTTTCAAACAGGACCATGACTACAAGGTCAAAACAGTGACCTTGATTCTGCAAGATCAGTGTGGGCTGTTCTTGTTTTGCTTTGGAGAGTGAAGTGGATAAAAGAATCACTTAATGAACTTGAACTCTAGCAACCCTTGACCTTCGTAGAGGAGGCTGGACAAACAGATGGGGTCAGGGATGTGCCGGTCGCAACCCTGCTGTTTTCTCTATCAGCAGGGAAGAGTGGAACAGGGGTCATCATGTCAGAGGTCACAGTTCATCGGAGAGGGAAGAGTAACACATGTAAGCAGACATTAACACTTGGGGATATTAACTCACACACGCAGAAACTGACACTCATATAGGAGAGAGAGCTGGTAAGCGAAAGAAGGAACCAGAAGGAACGGGTCTGTAGGCCTGCATCTGGATACCAGATGGCAGTTGAGTCATGCCTGGGTTACCAGAGGTTGGGAGCTGTCTGTAAAGGAGGAGAGGGGAGTGAAAACACACACACATGGTTTTTCTCTTTCATATATTAGATGTTGTTCTCCTGCTTTCCCTTTTCCCGTTCCCTCTCTTTCACTCGCTCGCTCTCACACACGATCTCTCAATACATAAGAATGGTGTTCTCTCCGGAAAGCAAGCCCCCGTGGGGAGGCAGATTGCTTCCAGGCGCAGCTGACCTGGGGCTAAACCCGACACCTGACTTACTGTGCTGCTGACGAAGAGTTCAGCCCGAGGGTGACACATACCACACTTCCCCATACAGAAAAATAAAGCGTGAGAGATGCTTTAATATGCAAAACCTTCACTCAAAAAAAAAAAGCCTTACATTCTTAAAGGGGTCATATGATGTTGCTAAAAATAACATTATTTTGTGTATTTGGTGAAATTAAATGTGTTTATGCAGTTTAAGGTTCAAAAAACATTATTTTCCACATACTGTATATTATTGTCTCTCCTCTATCCCCCGCCGTTCTGAAACGCGTCGATTTTTACAAAGCTCATCGTTCTGAAAAGCGAGGTGTGCTCTGATTGGCCAGCTATCCAGTGTGTTGTGATTGGCCGAATACCTCAAGCGTGTGACAGAAATGTTATGCCCCTTGCCATATTGTGATGCCTTGTCCCGGCCGGAGCGACAAGACAAAAACATTAAACCCCATTATAAATGAGGCATTTGTTGCATCCAGTGGGGACATAATTACGGATTATAATGACTTATACTGTCTTTTTACACATTGCATTGCATCGCGCCGCGTAAACATAAAACCATGTCTGCATTTGTGATCAGAGAAATGACAAACTACAAACGCTACTCTACACTGCCCAAAACTCGCATTTGAATCGTCAGTGGCAAATTCTTTAAATATAAAAAACGTATTTACAGTCTGTGAGTCAGAAGAGCCGGCATTGTAGTCTACTCTACCAGGATCAGGAAACAGTCCTCCATAAAATGCACTGGACACACATGGAATATTTGGGTTGAACTGTTCTGGAACAGAGTTCTAGTCGTGTCCTCTTTTGGAAGGCCAAACAAAGTAGTTTCGCTTTCACAACGAAACACATCATCACACATGGCGGGCTTGAGTAAGCGGAGGGCGGCTTGAGTGGCTTGCGGTAACCACATGTGACAACCCGGGGCTGGACTCCACTTCATCCACGGTGAAAGCCGATCCGGCGATCCACAGCCCGAAGTTGATGTATTTCCTCAGCGACCAGCACGGATCAGCTCCAGGCATGACGAAGCGGATATCGTCCTCTTTTGGAAGGCCAAACAAAGTAGTTTCGCTTTCACAACGAAGCACAAAGTGCCTTCACGACATGGTGGCGGCGGCAACAACAATACTACAACGAGAATAAAAGTTACACCTTGAACATTTGGGCGGCGTTATGCAAATCTTCCCACATCGTGACGTAGACATGTGGGGGCGTGTTAGAAAGAGCCGTTTTAGGTAGGCGTGGTTGACTCTTAACATTTATAAAGAAAATCTCTTTGGATTTGAGACTTTAGTCTTTGCAACTTTACAGATCTTCTTTATGCACCAAGAGCTTGTTACACTCTAAAGAGAAAGGAAAATTTAAATCGCATCATATGACCCCTTTAAAAATTTCATGTTAAGTGACTCCACTTGACTGTATAAGTAGCTTCAGCCATTGAAATTAACAGGGAATTTAAAATTACATTTTGATTGTTTTCAGGTAATGAAGGAAAAAAAATTTACTTCTCCAATGTCATATTTTTGTCCATTTGCTTTTATTATGACAGGACAGTTCAAGACAGGAAGCAGTATGAGAAAAAAGAGAGAAATGAGATCAGGAAAGGGTTATCCAAAGAGCTAGTGCTTTATTTGTTGAGTGCTATATGTAGTCTTTATTCAGTATAGATTATTGCTCTGACATACATAATAATCTAGTAGTGTATTATTTAGCAGTTTTATCGCTAGTGAAAATTCTTCACTAAAATTGCTAATATAAAGCAGCCACAGTACAACGGCGCCAGTGCGCTCACCACACACCAGCTACAGGTGGAGAGGAGAGAGAGTCATTGAGCCAATCAAGTGGATGGGGATTATTAGGAGGCCATGATTTACAAGGGCCAGTGGCGGCAATTTGGGCAGGACACCAGGGTTACACCCCTACTCTTTACGAGAAGGGCCATCAGATTTTTAATGACCACAGAGAGTCAGGACCTCGGTTTAACATCTCATCCGAAAGACAGTGCTGTTTGACAGCATAGTGTCCCCCGTCACTATACTGGGGTGTTAGGACCCACACAGACCAGAGGGTGAGGACCCCCTGCTGGCCTCACTAACACCTCTTCCAACAGCAACCTAGTTTTCCAAAGAGGTCTCCCATCCAGGTACTGACCAGGCTCAACCTTACTTAGCTTCAGTGGGCAACCAGTCTTGGGCTGCAGGGTGATATGGCTGTGACCCTAAAATTTCAGTCGACTATTTCATTCTTTTTACTTAAAAAAAAAAAATCATGTTTTATTCAATGTGTTACTTGTAATTTCTTTGTAATTATTCGTGAAATTTGCTAGCAATTTCTGAGTGAAAATTGTTTAAAAGAAAAATTCACCGCTTTTTTTAGTGTGGCTCAGTGTTGAATATAACCTACAGTCCTGCATTTGCTCTGGCTTGTACTGTAGTGTTCTCCACACTCCGCGTAGCATAACTTATTCACCTGTATTTTGTCACAACACTGATGTTATCTTTCAGAGTCAATAGGTAGATACTGAACCCAGTGGAATAGGTCAGGACCTGACAGGAAAGAAGATCAAATCAGAAGTCGGTGGACAAAAAAGTTGTGACTTCTTTTGATGTTTAGAAACATGCAGGAATATTTTGTCTGGTTTCTTTTGGCATGCCTTGCATTGTTCAATACAAAGGTCAGATAACCAACATCATCTCAGTGTGTGATCTGACATGAAACTGTTTTATGAGGGAATAGTCCTAGGAGATAAAGAAATAAAGAAATAAAGCATGAAAACTTGCACACAACTCATACCTCGGCTTTCACAAGAAATCAAATGTCTTTCAGTTCCAGGAAGTCAAGGGTGGCTCTCTGTCTTCAAAAATAAAAATAAAAAGGACAGGATTAGAAGTTTTAAGCAGTAATGTATCTCTACCTTACTTTAAAGGTGACATATCATGAAAATCTGACTTTTCCAGGTTTTTAGTGCTATAATCAGGTCCCTGGTGCATCTACCAACCAAGGAAACGTGAAAAAGATTAACCCAGTAACTTTGTTTTGGTAAGCCTTGAGCTTAAAAAAATGAGGCGTCTGATTTCGCTCCCCTAGTGCCGTTACAAAGGGATCTCATTATAATATTACCACCCTTTAATCTGTAAGTTTCCACCCACGGCGCAGTCATTTGACAACGGTGTACCAGCTCTAATGCCATGGCGAAAGCTTGAGCAAAACATGCTAACTCTTCTGCCTTTGGCTGCACAGATGAGCACAGAACACTTAGAGTCCCAGCCTCATTTATTTACTGTATATTGCTGCTGCCACACAGATCTAAAATAAACATGCAATTTATTTCCCAGCTGTTTACCTTCACAGACATAACCGACTGTTTTTGTTGCTCGTGTATTTTTAATGTAAACTTGTGTGTGAATAAGAACTTTGTTTAGTACTCACATGCTGTGATAGCCACTTTCTGTCCGTGTGCTTCAGATGTGTACACTCAGAAAACCGTATATCAGAAGTTTAAACTAATATGGTTTAAAACGCATGATTTCAGTGCAATAAACATGATAATCAGAACCAAAACAGATGTTTTTTAGCAGGTACAAGATGTAATGGCGCAGCTCTGTTCTAGAAAAGGGGGCAGGGAGAATCCGTGTACCATTCGATCATTCGTTTTTTGATTTAATATTAAAAGTAGAAAAATGAGAAAACGGCTCCTTTTTCGTTTTTTTGTTTTTTTTCCAAAAAACTAAAAACGAGAATTCAGCTTAAATTTTCGTTTTTCGTTCATGAGTGGAAAAATTAATAAACAGCTTGAATATTCGATTTCTGCATGAGGGCGGGAATGAAACGCCGTTTTCTGCTGATTGGTCAGCCGAAGATCAAACCGTGCCTTCTTCAGTTCTTTTGCAGTATAAGGCAGCAGAATAATAGTCCTCCAGTGCTGTTGTACGGATTAATAACCCATTTTATCAATTTCATATTTTTCTCATCAAACAGACTAATGAATAGCTCGACACAACTCATACCGGGGCAGAGTCTAGACAGGACTTTCTTCTGTGTAGACCAGCGGTTCTTAAAGTGATAGGGGGTCCAAGAAATAATTTGCTATACACTGTAAAAAATGACCGTGAATTTAACGGTAAAAGACTGTGAAAATGCTACAGTAAAAACCTGTCAAATGGTTAACGGTAAATTCCCCTACTATATACAGTGAAAAACTGTATTGGACATTACATATATTGGACATAAATTTTACAGTAGTATACCGTTTTTTGGAAGTGAAAAATACCATATAATTTACAGTGAATAACAGTAAATTGACGTTCCCAGAATTCCATGTGTTACATTTCAAATTTGATGTTTTTTTGTTGAAATAACTATGTTTCTTCTTAGTTTTTTCTAATCGGTTTTGTATATTAGGGTTGTGTGTTACACCTAATGTTGTTAAATGAATGTTTATTGCATTATTTCAGTTTCATGTGTGTTACCATTATGATGTTTAGTGTTTGTGTGAATGACACTGTGCACCTTCTATATATGTTATTATTTAAAAGCTGCTTGTGATGGGCTTTGGTTCATCATGTGACTTTCTCATCACCACCTGCATTTGGTGGTTATCAGTGTATTACAAAGGTACAAAACAGATTTCAGTACTTCAATAGGTTAGTATATTAACATTATATCAGTTAATGAAATTATGGTATTTAACTGTAAATTTAAGTTAAAACCGTAAAACCTAAAACGTTGCTACCGTATTTTTAACGGTAAAATTCCGGCAACCACAGCTGCCGGTTTTTTACCGTAAATTTTACGGAATTTTTTTTACAGTGTAGCCTAAAGTATTTCCAGACTGTAAAGTCGCTTTTTTTTATCATGATACATAGGCCTACTGTGATTTATTCCAAAGTGACTTATATGATGCGTTTAACCTCAAATCATCTAAATGAAGCCTTTTAAAAGACAAGTATTCCCTGTGGTTCATGTTTGTGATGAAAGATGCTCAGAAAGATGCTCAAGGAGACCGAGACGCGCTAAAGCATTCTGTTGTTCTCTTTATTTTTCAAAGGCATGACATTTTGTAGTTATTTTGAACGTAACGTTACACGATTAAATATACATTTTACCATAGGACTATAAATGACAGAGTATTAAGTTATTTCCCCTCGATGGGAAAAAAATCCAAGTGAACATCAATCAGTGCTCAATATTAATTTAAACTGCTTTAAATATGACTGCTACTTATTTCCTGTGCACTTCAATACTGGTCTGCACTTGACTGTAGTCACATCTGTCTGCTCATTGAGTTTATTTAACCCATTGCAATTTATTGGAACTGTGTGAACTAGAGTGACTACTCACCTTAATGTTGTTCTAAAGGCTTATTACTTAATAACACAAAAATGTCCTGCTCGCACTTGCCAATTTAATGGCAGAGAATGGTGACTTTAGGTTTTGTTTGTTGTTTTGAAGTGGATGCATATCTGTCGTAAAATAATCATATGCATCTCGTGGCGTTTATTCCAAGCATTCTGAAGGTATACTGAGGGTTTGGTGAGAAACAAACCGAAATGGCAAGCTATTATATTTTATGAAAATCTTGGTTGCAGTGCGAGTGCGCAGCAGCTAACGCCGCGCTCAAGTGCATATACTTTTGAGATATCATATCAGTTATAATCAATTTTAATAAAACACAAGACTACATTATAAAACTCTAACAGTATATAGGCTATTTAATATATGTTGTTCTCCGGTTGTCAGTCAAAATGTCAGTTCTTGCATGAACATTATAGGCCTAAATTTACCCAAGCCAATTTATTATTCCTTCCTTTTTGTCTTAGTGTTTAATTTTGAAACTAATTAATTAATTAATTAAACAAACAGACTTACTGGGTGAGCAGGGTAGGCTATGACAGCCGTTTTCTCATTTTTCTACTTTCAATATTAAATAAAAAAACGAATGATCGAATGATACACGGATTAGGGAGCAGCAGCTCATTTACTTTTAAAGAGTCAGGCACGAAAAACAGCGTGTTTCTGATTCCACTCAAAATAGGCATTTTCAAAATGATATAATAAATTATCTGTGGGGTATTTTGAGCTGAAACTTCACATACACATTTAGGGGACACCAGAGACTTATATTACATATTTTAAAAAGGGGCATAATGTGTCTCCTTTAAACTAACCATCAACCACTACCCTGCCGTTATGAGAAAAGTGCATAAATTAAGCATTGGCTTTGATAAAATAAAAGAGACAGAAAAAGTGTTGTCCCCAATGGGTACAAAGCTGGGAAAGAAAGAGAGACTGTAGATAAAATTATTCAACATCACCAATAAGTTATTGATGGTAAAACAGCTTCAAAGTAACAACATTCCTTTGGTTCCCTTTCAGTCGGTCACTTTGATGTTGTGTTGAAGTTCCGACACTAGGGTTGCACTTGACGTGACGTGGCATTTGCTCACTCGTTCTGATCTTTGGAGCATCTCTTTGGGAGATGCAGTTCTGCATTAACCTCTCAATCTCCTCGTTGTTGAATCTATGGCACAAGCAGCGGTTTCTCCCTTGCCCATACACAGATAAGTGTATTGAGAGTACCCCTGGGTGCTTCAATGGCAATCTTTGAGAGCAAATTTCCACTTAACAATTGCTCTGAACAAGATGGCGCCTCAGATGGCTGCAATATAGTGTGGATATCCAGAATGTTTTAATGTTTTTGTTAGTTTGTCCCGTTTTTAGCTATGTTCCCACAATCAGTTTCACCAGGAACGAATTGCTGAACATTTGGCAGTACACACCACCCAATATTTCACCGGTTTTCGACTATTCTGATGTTTTGCTGGACGTTGTAGTTGGCGGAGCAGCAGCGCTGTTCAAGCGTTTTAATTTGCACAAGCAAATTAATTTCACATCAGTGTGAAAAGGACTGAAAGAATCACCAATTACAAGACACCATCTCCCAGCACTGTGTCAACAACTGGCCGACGATTTGAATGAGTTCTATTGCAGGTTTGAAAAACCCTATCTCACACCCCACACCCATTCTGACATTCTCTCCTGGGATCTATTAACACCTCCAAAAAACCCCTCTCCTTAATGTTCTGATGCAACAGGTCAGTCTTCGAGTCAGTATGATGCATGTCGCAAACTTCAGCAGAAGGGGTTAGCAGAAGGGGGATACTGTTTCCAAACAAAGGATCTCCCACTGGATTGTGGAAGCGATCCTTACGGCCTATCAGGCTAGAGGCTTACCATGTCCACTAGGAGGGAGGGCACACTCAACCAGGGTCGTT
This sequence comes from Sinocyclocheilus grahami, assembly GCF_001515645.1. NCBI lineage: Eukaryota > Metazoa > Chordata > Actinopteri > Cypriniformes > Cyprinidae > Sinocyclocheilus > Sinocyclocheilus grahami. The sequence goes on along the minus strand of NW_015505278.1, from coordinate 1,657,921 downwards.
GCTGCTCCGTCAGCTTTAGCAAATGGTGCCTCATTAGCGGACATTTGCAGAGCTGCAGGTTGGGCTACACCTAATATAATTGCCAGATTCTACATTCTGTGACTGGAACCAGTTTCATCCAGAGTTTTAAGCGCTTTCCCAACATTACAACCAGGACTTTTCAACCACTATTTATTCTTGTTTTTCTCAGAATGAGTCGTAATGCAGTTAAACAGCTGTGGCGTTTAGTCTAAGGACCCCTAGTGTTGAAACTTTGACACAACGTCAAAGGGGCAGACTGAAAGGGAACATCTCAGTTACATATGGTAACCCTCATTCCCTAATGGAGGGAATGGAGACGTCCCTTATGCCATAACTTTGAACTGCTCAGAACAAATGATTGAGCAAATGCCACGCTGGCCTATTTATATCTGGATGTCCGAGGCATGGCCAGTTATGCAAATTTTTCTCAATGATGTCAGAGGTGTTTGGACTCCCAAGTGCGACCCCTAGTGTCAGAACTTTGACACAACATCTCCATTCCCATGGTTACCATACATGACCGACACGTTTTTTTAGTCATATTTTATATTTATTGGAAAGATGTGAAATATTAATAAATGTACATCATGGCTTACGTCAAGTAATCAGCCTCTAAAAGTTGTTTGGTAACTTCTGGTGATGATGGCAATCCAGTCACCCACTTATTTTTAGATCTTTAATTCAGTCCCACATAACAGTGTTATTATTCTGAATTCTGGACCATTAAATTTCATAACTGATGCATAAGGTTTTCTTTTTTTCCAGAGAGGTGACATGGATCTGTACTGAATGTTCTGTTCATTCAAGTAAAGTGCAGAAATGGACAAATGGACAGTGCTTTTCAGATTTAGGAGCTGCAGTGTCCCTGAAGAATGAGAGGAAAACAAAATGTCTGTGTCTCTCAAAAAAGTAGTAATTAAATGGTGGACAATTTTGTAGCGTTACTATGCACTGAACCGGCTCCTGCTGAACTGGCATGTTTGAATTTGTCAGTTCCTCAGCTCCAGGTATCAGTCATGAGCAGTACTATGCCAAAATCAATACCTGGTCCTTCTCCCCAGCCAGTGATTCATATTCCATATGGCTCAACTGTCTGAGACATGGTAAGAAATGAGAATTCATTAGAAAAAAAGTTGTGTGCAAATATTTATATATATAGACATGTGTATATGTACTACCATTCAAAAGTTTAGGGTCGGTAAGATTTGTTAATGTTTTTGAAAGAATTCTCTTATGCTCACCAAGGCTGCATTTATTAAAATTTGAAATACAGATTTTCTACTATAATATTTAAAATATATATATATATATTTCTGTGATGGCAAAGCTGAATTTTCAGCAGCCATTACTGCAGTTTTCCATGTCACTTCATGATCCTTCAGAAATCATTCTAATATGCTGATTTGCTGCTCAAAGTAACATTTTCTATTATTATCAATGTTAAATACATTTTTGCTTACATAGTTTATATATCATTTATAATATATGTAGCTTTAATCTAGAATAAAGCAAGAAGTCTTTATTACAGCATTACAGCCAGAGAATAAAAGAAAATGAATAAAATACCACTTGACTCAGCGTTTTGGTGCAGGAGAGACACTCAGTAAAATAGTACGAAAGCTTCTAGTAATTGGGTAGTAAGGTTCATATGGGGCAAATATTTGAATAAAAATGTGCTATCCTTTCCCAAAGTCGTCTTTTATAACATCAGTGTATAAACGTTGCATGTCTAGAGTGTGTGTTTCGCAGTAACCGATGTTGTTTAATATACCCTCTAAACGTGTGCAATATGTTCTTTGGTCTTTTACTTCGCTGTTCAGTTTTATTTACTTGTTTTTAATTTTTTTCATCTCACTCAGGTGCTTGTAAATTTGCTTGTTGACAGAGCACTCAGAGCATAACCTGGTGAATGACTTTTTGAACTTTTGAGGCCCCTGAAGGCTCCAGATTTGCTGATTAAGAGGAGATTCATTTCAGATTGCTCCAAATCACACCCTTTTTTTCAGTCATGACAACAATTTCTGGAAAATTTCCGTTTAGTAAGCCATCTCCTCTCCAAAAAAACCCCCCAAAAAACACTGAAACCTTAACAAAAAGTAGCCTTTAAAAAAACCCTAAACTCTTGCAACCACTCGAATCATAAGATAAGTAGAAGGGAAAGGCTCAAATCTGTGCCTTGCAAAAGTTCTTGCAGAAATGTCCATCTCTTATTATCGTTGCTCACTCTATTTCTCATCTGTTTTTCTTAACAGTACTTTTAGCTGGAGCAGCTAAGTGGAGAGGAACACAGTGTGTGTTGAATATGATCACCATGTGTTTTCTTTATAGAGAATGTGTTGAAGGTGAATGATGCACTGAGACTCCTGTAAACCAAATGTTGCGTGTTTGATTTAGAGTGTGGCTTTGGTTCTCAGTGGGTTCCCCTTAATGGGCCATGATAGATTAACTTATGAGGACAATTTGTAGTCTCTTACAAACAGGAAAGAGAAGGATTGCATTGACTGAAAAGGATTCATACAAAGCAGAGTTTAGCATCAATAATCTGCCATAGAATGGGTGGCTTTCCATAAATTTGTTGATAGTTTCTCCAATAGAATTTCCAATAGTGCAGTAAATTACTTAATTTAAATTTCTTGAGATAAGTTTCTGTCCTACAGTTTAAAGGTTTGGGATTGGTTTTTGTAAGAAGTCTCTTATGCTTACCAAGATTGCATTTATTTGATAAAGAAGAACAGTAATATTGTGATTGTGAAATATCATTACAATTTAAAATAACAATTTTTCTGTTTAATTTATTTTGAAATGTAATTTATTTCTCTGATGGCAAAGCTGAATTTTCAGCACCCATTACTCCAGTCTTCAGTGTCACATGAGCTTTCAAAAATCTTTGATTTAAAAAAAGGATGCTTTACAGTCATTTGTAGCAACAGTAAATTAACATCTAATGCTTTTTCGCCTCACAGCACTATACTATGTCTCTATAATTAAACCAGACGTGTTTCCAGTATCAGTGATTAACCTGTTGAATAGCAGACTTGGTGTTTGGAGGCAGCCACTTCCTTAACAAGTCATCATGGCCAAACGCTTGCACCGTGTGGATTGAATGGAAAGTTCTAGACTAGCCTGCGTTATTCTTGCCCAAGGGGGAAAACATCTTAAATGGTAAGTTATATTTAGGTCTGTATGAGGGCCTTTGTGTCTTGTTCTGCACAGGTGTGCATGTTACACACCTGTATGCATATACTGTAGATAAACTGTTTGGTTCCAACATATATTTTGGAAGAAAAAATCTTTCAGGCGGAACCATTCTAATATCTCTGGTTGTATGCTGCTGGATGTGTGCTGCAAAAGGTGATTCCATCATTCATTGGTGAGTTAAAACCTAAGGGCTGTTATTATTTATTGATTGGATGGATGGATGGATGTTTGTACTTGTACAAGTTCTTCCGTACAACATCCCACAGAAAATTCTGACAAGTTACTTGGTCCTTTCTGCACATCCCCATTACTTCCACAGGAACCATTAAAAACTTGAAAAGTTTAACATGGTTTCTTTTAGGTTCTTTTGATCGTTTTTCTGAACAATCTGTACCTATGATGACTGTACTGTTATGCTTCTCACAGATACTTGGTGTACATCCAGTGTCCATCAGCTTATTTTTGAGGTCCGTCTAATCAGCAGTACAATAGTGAAAGCACAAATGTAGCAAAAGTTCAGTCCATAATCTGAGTTGGCTTCACAATGAAATGTAAAGAGGTCTTTTTAGGGTGAAATGTATATGATTATATGCAACATGCCAGATGGCCACATTGTCTCTATGCAGTGAACTTGAATTCTTTCGGGGTTCACCAAAGTTCACCTGCTCTAGACAACACCATTTATATGAAATGAAAAGGACAAACTACAGGTTCACAACTTTAGAAGGTAATATCACATATCATGTAGAGCAGCTGGAAGGAGATCCGTGAGAGAAGGTGTCATTTTTCTAAGCTAACTCTACATCTATTTGTCAAAGTGATTTATGGAGAAGTGTAAGGTGTCCAGTCCAAGCATTTGCCAGAATACCAGATTAAATGAATCCAGGAATGTAGTTTTAGCTTAAAATGGGGCAGCGAATAAGAGAAATGGGGAGACGGGCCGAGAAAGAAAGTCAGGCTGTGATTCTGTTTGTGGATAATTGACCGTAGGGCCAGAGATGGTGCATTTCTGAAGCTCGTAAAATTTAATATATTGTGCTCTGCTCCATGGTGCGAGGTTATTCAAACAAACCACATGAATGCAAAGTTACATACCGGTAATCCTTCAGTGTTTTACTGGCAGCCTTTACAGAGTTCTCCAAGGTCATCAGCTCTTTCAGAGCAAACGAAAATAAGTGGTTGAGTTACAGACAGTGAGAAGGGCAGGCCAGTGGGGTCCTGAAATGGGTAGGGGGTGAAAGGGGGAAAGACAGAGGTTAAGACACAGAGCAGAATGGGGTCACACTTAAGAATATAGGGAGACAGGAATGAATAGCTTTGGATAGACGTACTAGATCTATGAATTTTCCAGTTGTTGCTTTAGATGCTGTGTTTGTTATGTGCTCAGCATTTTACTAGTCAAAATATGCAGATGCACTGCCTGATAAATCTGTTGTGTATTATTTTAGACCCACGGAAAAATATTCCTCTATAGATAAGAGCAAAATAATGCTTGTGGACAGATTTACCTCAGCGGACTAGGGGACAGTTTTGAATGCAAGGAGCGAGCCAGACCCCCCAAACTCCAGGGTCTCAGAACCGAAACCAATATTCCAGGAGACGTTATTATTGTGTGTTTGCCAGCGCTTGTCAAACCACCTAATTATATAATTACAATCATGCAAACTTAAAGTTAAACAGTCTACTGGATTAGGGCTTGAGAAGGCCAGGGAAAATGATTAGAATACATCTAACCAGCTCCCCCGCTGTGCTTCCTCTTTCTTGCTCTTCGTTACTCTCTCTTGATCACTCTCTCCTCAAGTATTATTCCAACAATGTGACAGTCTGATGGTATTCATATCTCATTCTGCCTCCGATTTTTTTCTCTCTTTTACTGCTCTCCCACAATATTGTTATGATTGGCGGTGTGGTACGAGTCCCGGTGCTGCGCAATAACCACCACGGTGTGTGGTACCGGGAAGTAGACCTGACACGCAGCAGCAGGCTTTTCTGGTTCCTCCATTTGTTCAGCACGTAGAAGATGCGCAGAGAGGTGACAGTTGCAAATCTTTAGAATAACAGAATGGCTTTAGTATTTTTCTTGCAATGTCTGCTTTTTGAAGACATCTACCAGAGATGTTTCTGCCAAGTGGAGAGTTGCAGAAGAGCCAAAATTCATGTAAATTGATTCATGTCCAAAATAACATGTCAATTTAATGTTCCATTTGAAGATCTTAGTGATTTCAAAATGATTCGTTTTGCATAAAGAATTTAAAGAGTCATAAGAGACCACAGCAGTAACTTTTGGGAGCCCAATGAGCTAATAAGTTTTTTTTATAAAATAATTATTTATATAATTGTTTGTACATTTATTATTTTATTAACTGATAAATGGCAGAAATTACAATTCTGTTCTATTTTGTCTAAATAAATTAAACAGTAAAAAAAAAATTTTTTTAAATGCTACAAGTGAATTTAGGCATCACACCATTGTAATGTACAGTACGAAAAATGGATATTCATTTTAAGATTTCATGAAGATTACATTTAACAACTATTGTTTTTAAATATTTGTCATGAGTACGGGTCTTGCATTTCTTCCTCTCACCACCAGAGGTCGCCATCATCCATCCTCCCAGACTCCATTCCCCAAACTCCACTCACCTGTCACTCATTACACCCTCAGCTGTTCCGCATTGTCACAGACTATATATTCTCCTCTCACTCACCACTCTGCCTGGCTGAATTAATTGTAATTGTTATTCTTGTTTGTAGGTGATGGATCCAAGCACTTTTGGTTGCCACATTTGTATCCCGGTCCTGTTTTTTTTGTTGAGTTGTTTTTCAGATCTTGTTTGATCTGTTTCTGTTTTGCTTTGTCTGTTTTTGTTTGGTAATAAACCTGCGTTTGGACCCAGACCCCTGTTTACACTGTGTTTTCCCTTACCAGACCATGACAGAATAAGCAAGCCAACATGGGTCCAGTAGGGAAACTCTTCAACATCCGTCAGGGAGACCAGAGTATTGAGGAGTATGCCAGGAACTTCTTTAGTGTGGCTCGTCGGTCGGCAACAGAGAAGACCTGCCTCATGGTCATCTTCTGGGGAGGCCTGGCCGAGCCCTTCAAGTCCCTGATGCCATACTGGGCTCCTGAGGAGTCGCTGGAGGACTACATTAGCCTGGCTCTGCATTTGAGCGGCTCAGCCTTCAGGGTGGAGTTAGCTGCGGAGCCCGCTCACAGTTTTCCCGAAGCGGCGATCCAGAGGGCGTCAGATGCCTCGTCTGCCGCACCCAGTACCTCTCGCCCATTGCCGGAGCGTCCTGGGCTAATATGCAGCGTGCAGGAACCCCCGCTGATGTTGTTGCGAGCGGCGTGGTCTGCTCATGGTCCTCCAAAGGCGGCGGTGCCCACTCATGATCCTCCCGAGGCGGCAGTGCCCACTCACGATCCTCCCGAGGCGGCGATGGCTGCTCAGGATTTCCCTGAGGCGGCGGTGCCCACTGATATTCCCTCTGAGGCGGCGGAGCTCATTTCAGGCCTTCTCGAAGCGGCGGAGCCTGCTAGCACTTTCTTCAAGATATCGGGGCTCACTTCAGGCCTCCCTGAGGTGGCGGAGCTTCTTGAAATGGCGGAGCCCACTACAGATGTTCCCTCCGATGCGGGGGAGCTTGCTTCTGGCCTTCCCGAAGCGGCAGAGCCTGCTGATATTCCCTCTGGGGTGGCGGGGCTCATTTCAGACCTTCTCGAAGTGGCTGAGCCCGCTGATGTTCCCTCCAAGGCGGCGGAGCTCATTTCAGGCCTTCCCGAAGCGGCGGAGTCCGCTGATGTTCTCTCCGAGGTGGCGGAGCTTGCCTCAGGCCTTCCCAAAGCGGTGGAGCCCGCTGATGTTCCCTCCGAGGCGGCGGAGCTCGTTTCAGGCCTTCCCGAAGCGGCGGAGACCGCTATTGCCCGTTGCAAGGTTGCAGCTCCGCACACACTGCTGTGGTGGCCACTGGTTCTGCCCTTGGTCCCCATCCCGCCGGCGCTGCCTCAGTCCCCAGGTCCCCCTCCAACACACGGACCTGGCCCCCCCATTCCCCCACCCCCACTCCTCCCCCGCTCTGCCGTCCCCTTGGTTGGACGCTTTGGACATATGGAAGCCGTTTCTTAGAGGGGGGGGGTTCTGTCATGAGTCCAGGCCCTGCATTTCTTCCTCTCACCACCAGAGGTCGCCATCTCCCATCCTCCCGGACTCCATTCCCCAAACTCCACTCACCTGTCACTCATTACACCCTCAGCTGTTCCCCATTGTCACGGACTATATATTCTCCTCTCACTCACCACTCTGCCTGGCTAATTAATTGTAGTTGCTGTTTAATGTATCCCGTTCCTTAACCTGTTTTGTTTTGCCTGGTTGGCCTTTTTGTTTATTAAAGAGAAGTCTTACCTGCATTTGGACACAGACCCTGTTTTTCCACGGTGCCCCTTACCGCACCGTAACAATATTATCCTTAAGTGAGCATTAGGTGATGCAAAGGTAATCAAAATGTAAAAATAAGGGAAATGAGCGCAATTTATAATCAATATTAACAACTTTGGCCAAAATTATAATAAATTTAAAATAATTAAAAATCTAAAATATTGGATATTGAGCATCCCTACATTTAGGTGATATATTTAGGTGGTATTATGTATTTTTCTCTAAACTAGAAGTTTTGGTATCGTAAGATGCACAGTGATTATGACCAATGATATTTCATTGGTTTCTATCATAACTCCAGTAGAGATTAATACAAAAATAATGGTTTATTTCATAAATACTGCATTGGTTTATCTGCACAAATTGTGTACCTCTCTTTCACTCTCATCTGTTATGCAAGAGGCCCTCTATACACCAGCTCTTCCAGTTATCCTGCTTTTGAGGAGATTACTTCTTTTTTCATAACCTATTTATTGCCATAGAAAAGTGACATATGGAGACAAGTGGCTTTGGGGAAATTACAAGTCCTGGGAATCAGTGGTAGATGGACGCATAGCTGGCCGTGCCATACAGTCAAGTCTACAGCCGTCTCTGTGACAACTCCAACACAAATATGTCTGTCCAGCCACCGGAGCCTCTACGGCTAATAAAACTAACCTTTACCAGTACATACCAGTCTGCCTCACTTTAGAGCAGGCAGCTGCAGAAATCGTTTTCATCTAATTAAACCGCTACCCTCTGAGGACTTCACGAAGGAACAAGGCAAGTGGATCCAACTTGAGACTGGCTGTATCCAAAGGAAAGATAAGGAGAAGAGAAAGGGTGAAGAGGGTTTAACCACATGAGCCCCCAGAAAAGTACAGGTGGAAGCAACACCACTGAAACCTGGAACAAGTCAAGATTATTTGGAGAGGGGCCATGACAGGAGACTGGTGTAATGGAGAGAAATTAGATCTACAGCAAATAAGGTTAAGATGTGGTGCAAAGGCTCTCAGCTCATGAACACCAATGGCACAGATAAGTGTGTGTGTGTGTCCATTTGTTTGGTATTGGCCATAAATGGAGAAGGAAAGCTTCCAGGGTCTCGCTGCTTCTATCCAATTATGAAATGGAGGGAAATGAAGGTCAATTAAACTAAAAGGCTCAAACTGTGTGGGACTGAAACTTTGTACCACAGGCTGAGTTTCTTCGCCTCTATTCAAGTCATTAAGCTCATTTCCTTGGGCCTACTGGAATCATATGATAGCTGGAGCACAACGCAAAACTGGCCACTTACCAGTCCAGCTGTGCAGGTATAGGCCTACAGTGAGTGTGTTTAGAGATTGAAATATACACTACTGTTTAAAATTTTGGGGTCAGTAAAAATTATTAATGCATGTATTTAGCAAGAATGCATTAAATTGATCAAAAGTGACAGTAAAGATCCATAATGTTACACAAGTTTTCCATTGCAAATAAGCACTTGATCTTTCATTAAATACTAGGAAAACATCAGGTATCACAGTTTCCACAGACAATTAGGCAGCAGAACCGTTTTCAACATTAACAATAAGAAGAAATATTAAAATAGAAATGAAAAATAGAAAAATAGAATGATTTCTGCAGGATAATGTGACACTGAAGATCTAAATAATAATAGATTATAGTTGCTATCATTGTGCATTTGTAGTGTCAATTAGAGGTCTTCACGGGTCTACTTGGATCCGGTGCAACCCAAGACCCGAGCGGGTTCAGGTCCAAAACTTCGACGAGTACCTCGGACATGGGTCAGGTTCGGTATTAGCAGCCTCGGGGCTCGGGTCATTTAAAATAAACATGCTTTTTCCAAATGGACCTGATTAGACACAAATTATTTTAAACTATCCCGAATGCGTTGGCTACTTTCACTTTCATGTTAAGTGAGGAACGCACATAGAAAAGGAGCATACGTTTATAACCTCGCACACAGAAATCATCTTATAGAAAATCCACTCACTTCATTATGCTGCGTGTTTATGCAGGGCTTTTCTTTTTTGTGTGCAGAAGCCTTTCGCTGGAGATCAGGTTGCAGACAATGGCGAATCCATGAATTATTAAGGGATCGATTAATTTTTTTATCAAAGTATCACATTTATTTTTCAAATCCGCTGGTCAAAATTGAAAGCCGAGCTCAGAAATAACTTGTATCCATTAGGGATGCACTAATATAAAGTAATAATAAATTGAATAAATGTTAAATAAATCAAAGTAATGGAGAAGCGGCAAAGTCAGTCAGCAGGACACCGGGATTTTTCCTGACAGACTGCGGGGCTGCAAGCTGTACACATGTCAATGCCGTTTATGTTCAGGTCCAGTTGGGTTCGATATGAAATGGCGTCAGATCGGGTCGGGTCGGACTTGGGTCTAATTTCATCGGGTCTGTCTTGGGTCGGGTTTTTCTTTTAAAAAATGTATTTATGCATGTTGGCCGGCGACAGCCATGACGTCACTACCGGTGCGACTATAGTATAAATAGGTGCTGGGAGAACACATCATCCACTTCTTCGTCTGAAGCTTGCGTCCAAAGCATGGCAAGAAACCTAGAGGACGCAGTGTCTCATTCCCTACTCAGGGAACCATGGTTACATACGTAACCTGAGATGTTCCCTTTCAAGGGAACTTCGAACTGTGTCCTCTAGAGGTCGCTATGGGGAACGGTATACCCACGCCAGCATGCTGAGGGGAGTGCATGCCAGAACCATGGCGAGCACTAAGTACCAACTCTACCAAAGCCATGGGAGTTGCCCCTGGGACGTTAAGACGGCTGTCAGTGACATTATTCCCTACGGCCAAAGGCATAGGCTACATACCCCAAAAACGTACCTGTTAGGACCAGAACTCCTGGGCCCGGGGTAGAACTCAAGGCTTGGAATCAGGAATAGATTCCTTTAAGGGAATACGACCAAGAGCCTAGAATCATACTAAGTCTTGGCCTGTCACACAGGGGTTACCGCATGCTCTGCGTAGGTATCCAGAGGATACATAGGTGGAGTGGTGCCCAAGGCGGAACCGGGGTTTTAAACCACTCAAGAAAGAGCACGAGGCTGCCAAGCATAGCTCTTACCATACAGTATTTTAGAAAGAACGCAGGGTACTAGTGTGCAAACTAACCACAGTGTGGATTTTAGAAAGTGTACAAAGACTTGTACACTTACCATAACATGGATTTAAAAACACGTTCTAAGGGGCCCTTGTGGTACTTTAAAAGAGCAGCCCATAGATGGAAATGGTACATCCCAAAACACTATGTTTAAGAAGTCCTCAACTCGATCTAAGGTATAATGCTGGAGTGGCTAGCAGTAAATTTCTAGCTGAGGGAGCAAACACCCAGCTCTCAATCGAGAGGGGGCTCGACCTACAGCATGTTCCAATGCTGGAACAGCTAGCAGTTACTTAGCTGAGGGAGCAACACACCCAGTTCTCAATCAAGAGGGGGGCTCGACCTGCAGCATGTTCCAATGCTGGAACAGCTAGCAGTAATTTACTTATCTGAGGGAGCAACATACCCAGATCTCAATTGAGAAGGGGGCTCGACCTACAGCATGTTCCAATGCTGGAACGGCTAGCAGTAATTTACCTTAGCTGAGGGAGCACAACACCCAGCTCTCAACAAGAGGGGGCTCAACCTACAGCACGATCTTTAGAAATCAGAAGGGTAAGTGTACTGCAAGCTAGCCACCAGCTCCGTGATGTCGTCATGGAGGAGTGGAAGAGGACGCCATGCCCAAGAGGGTTAAGGCAGTGCTGGAAAATAATGGTGGGTGTACAAAATATTGACACTTTGGGCCCAATTTTGACATTTTCACTTAGGGGTGTACTCACTTTTGTGGCCGGCGGTTTAGACATTAATGGCTGTGTGTTGAGTTATTTTGAGGGGACAGCAAATTTACACTGTTATACAAGCTGTACCCTCTCTGCTTTACATTGTAGCAAGGTGTCATTTCTTCAGTGTTGTCACGTGAAAAGATATAA
>NW_015505278.1:1619673-1643033 GCF_001515645.1 Sinocyclocheilus grahami | reverse complement strand
CTTCTGTGAGATACTGTATATATATATATATATATATATATATATATATATATATTTAGAAATGGTTTGTACTCACCCACCATGGTTCCCGTGCCGGTGCCCCGTTCAGGAAGCGACCGAAGAAGCCTCTTGTCAGGACCATCAGTAAGGTGGTCACTATGAAGCCATAGAACCAAACATCATAGGTCCAGCATAGGAGACTGTAATGCAGGAAGTTCCCACCTAACCTCGGTCAGGTGGAGAGATGGTGGTTACAGGGGAATTAGGAAGGGGAAGATAAGTTCAGATTTTAAAACAATAAAGGAAATGAGTAGATACTGAAGTATCACTCTGATCCGGACAAAAGCATTGACGCCTTTTCTGGATCACATCCCTTAGGTCTTTTGCCTACCTCCCTTTGACCCGAGATTCTTCCTACCTCTACCCGCAGGCAGGGGAGGAGCGCGAGCTGCGACACTAGCCTTCTGTGCCCGTCTCTGATCCTCAAACCGAGACGGGCCAGGACACCTGGGTTGTTCAGGCTCAGACCTGGACCTTCGTGGAAAGAAGGATTTTGAAGGCAGCTGAGTGCGCCTTTGCCTCCCTGAACTTCTCGACCACCGTCTCAACGGAGGTACCAAAAGTACGGAAGGTGAAACTGGCGCATCGAGAAGAAAGCCCCTCTCTTTCTTCCCAATATCTGCCAGGTTCACCCACAGATGTCTCTCCGTCACTACCATAGACCTGCCCCTAGCAGAGGCAACCTGCTTAGTAGCACGGAGATCGAGATCCGTGGTGCGACGCAACTCAGCTACCTCATCAGGAGGAAGGCCCTCACCTTTATCCAGGTCTTTCAGCAGGTCAGCCTTATATGCCTGGAGCACCACCATCGTGTGCAATGAAGCGACAGCCCGACCTGCTGCTGCTGCGTATGCCCTGCCATTCAAGCGAGATGTATCCTGAAGGGGCTTAGATGGCAAGGAGGAAGTCTTAAGAGAGGACATCTCACTCATAGAGAGATAGCTGGCCAGCGTCTCTCTATAGGGGCATCTTCTCATAGCCGTTTTCGCACATCGCCTCGATGTTGGCATAATTCGTATGCTGGAATCGATGGATGCATGAGAAAAATGGCCTCTTCCATTCCTTCTCGATCTCTGTATGGAAATCAGGAAGAAAGGAAAGCTCACCTGAGCTGCAGGGTTATGGCCAGAAAGATAACGTTCATCGAGATCACCTCGCAACGTCACGTTCTTTGCCCGCTTCCACGGCAAGTCAAGCCTCGCCGTGGCACGATCCATAACTTTCAAAAGCTCATCATACCCAGGGCAGGAGGACTGGGAAGGCTCAGTCTCAGCTTCTTTGCCTTCCTCAGACATTTCCTGCTTTTCCTGGGCTGAACTCAGCAGAGCACTGGCCCCTGGATCAGACGATGTTAAAGAAATAACATCATCCTCCAGCGGCTCACTCTCGTCCACAGCCGACGATCGCGAGAGGGAAAACCCCTCTTTAAACTCATCGGCCAGATCCACCTGCGATCCCCACAAGCTCATTCTCCTCCGTGCCTCAGCAGCAGTGGGTCCTGAATCGCGGGAAGCAGATGGCTGCCCTTCTTTCCTCGAAAAGAGAGACAAACGAGAGCGGAGCTTTTTCATTGGAAAACGCTCACAGTGCATGCCGATTGCCCCTTCGGGACATTGCGTGCGTGCTCTTTGCCCCAAACAAACAACGCATAGATCGTGTGTGTTATCAGATGTTAAAAAACAACGACACGGATGCACACAACCTCTAAACGCTTTGCTAGTGCTCGCCATAATGATATGAATAGAGATCGGTCTTACCACAGAAATGCACGCTTCAAACAAAACAGTCAGTGAAGACGAAGAAGAGGATGATGTGTTCTCCCGGCGCCTATTTATACTATAGTCGCACCGGTAGTGACGTCATGGCTGTCGCCGGCCAACGCGTTGTTGGTGTTTTTTCAATGTATGCTTCAGACACGGGTCACGATGAGGCGTTCCCCATAGCAACCCCTAGAGGACACAGTTCGAAGTTCCCTTGAAAGGGAAGCAAACGCATGCTATGAAGCACTGTCAAGCATGTCAAACCAACAGGTGGCGATATAATCTCAACAGTAAAACCATGTTGGCTAATCAGAAGCCTGAAAAAGTTTCCATTAGGCGGAGATAATAGCACAGGCTCCGGCCAAAATCCAAGCCAAAATCTCTGGTTTCGCTGTCTACAAGATAACACTGCAACTGGAGTTTTTGAAAATCTTCACCCTGGCAAGCGTTTTCAAAAATGTTAGTTTCAGTGGCCTGGTACTGCGTTTGCATGTGGACGAACGGCCAAACCGCATAGAAAAAGCTGCGGTTTCAAAAATAACGCGTTTGTATGGACAGGGCCCAAATAACGACTTGCATATCATTTGGGATCATATACTCCTGGATCTACCATTCAGTTTGAATATACTTTTCAGACCATAATTATAAGAATAATTCAGTCAAATTAACAGGTTTTCTGTCCCTGTTTGACAATTAGATTTTTTGCCTTCAAACTGAATACAGTGTGTGAAAGTTTCTGTAATTGTACAAAGCACATGAATATTATTTAAAAGGGTCATGAACTGCCTCTCTGAGGTCCACTTATAATGTAATCAAGATTTTTACATAAAAAAACATCATAATTGAGAAGTAATAGGCTATTTTCTCTCCTGTTTAGACCCCCCTCATCGGAACGCTCTGTTTGAATAGGTGTGGTGGATTGTAGACTCAGAAGTAAATGCCCACTGCTATGATTGGCTAACAGTTGTGTATGTTTGACAGCCTACAGATGGGCGCTGCTGTGATTTAGGTTAAAACGCATAAATACTCGGTGCACATCAAACAATCTGTAATAACAGACAAAGCAATAGTGACCACATAATAAAAACAGTTATTCACACTTGTGTGGTGTGACATTACTGTCGGATTCAATATAGTCGCACAGCATCATCTTTTAGTTTAAATCTTTCTAAAAAAACTGCATCAAATTGTGCCTTGTTTGTAAATGAATCCACTGTAAAATGAAGTGAACAAAGGACCAAGTTCTGGAACTTAATTAAAAAATAAAGTTCATCCACTCTTTCCTAATGCTGGGATCAGAAGGAAGGCAATGCAAAGACTGTATTTTTCCACAACTTGGCACTGCACAGCGTCTTGTCTTCAGAGCCATCTTTATTGGTTGGTTTCTGTGTAGACCTGCGGTTGCCTCTCTCGTTATTTACACTACATGTGTGAGTCGGTGGGCGGGGCTAAACAGGCAGTGCTGTAGAAGCAGGCGTTCATCTTCTTCTGCGGAGGCGGGGTTTAGCCACACTATTACGTCATAAAGTGGCACATTCCACAACCTGTCGTTTTGGCAGATTGGCTTCAAAATAAGCTGTTTTTAGACTAACGAGAATGTTTTGAGTTCTGAAACTTACATGATGTTTTTGCTTATATAGCAAGCACAGTGATCACATCCAGCCGTTAAAACTGGGCTAGTTCACTCAAAAAATTATGTGATCATTAACTCACCTTCATATCATTCCAAACCTGTATGACTTTAGTAAAAACAAAAGAAGATATTTTGAAGAATAACTCTGTAGTTTTTTTTTCCCCATACAGTGAAATTCAGCGGGGTCCAGTGTTGATTATTACCCTATTGACTTTCATTGTATGAACAAAAATATTCTTCAAAATATCTTCTGATGTCTACCAGAGGGGAAATAGTAAGTCATACAGGTTTGAAGAAGGAAAAGAATTTCATAACCCAGGGTTAAATTTCCCCTTTCAAAATTACAAATGTGAGAAATTGGTTAAAATTGGGATTTATAAAAGATGATAACCCATGGTTAGATGCAGTGTGAAAAGCCCAGTTAAGAACTGTATGCTTCATCCATCTCCATGCACTGATTTGTCAGGCTGTCTTCAGCTGAGGTAGACAGAGTACCTATTCTGCACAAGAAGAGACAACATAATAACAGAGAGCAGAAAAAGAGAGAGCAAGAAGAAGTGAGAGAGGAAAACGTACAAGACAATTATTCAAGAGCAAAGTTGTCCCTGTGAAACCTTCTCTGCATGTATGAAGTTGTACTTCCCATTTGTCCCGCCTTCTTGGTCTGAGGTCCAGCTCCAGGTTTTTCCTCTACAGAGAGAACCTCACACACACATATACAAACACAGAGACACATACGCACCCTCAAGAAAAAGGATGCTCTGTTTAGATTTATGCACCCTGGCTACTGGTTTTCTTATCATCAGCTGTAGGATGATCAGGGAGGCGAGGTCTGAAGTAATCTCACAGCACACTTGCTCTTCATTCAGTCGAAAGGATGGCAGGAGCACTCGCCAAAGGAGCCTCAGGAACGACATACACGTCTATCCATCAATCGTTACCGACGGATGTCCAAGAAAAGCAAGAGTGAGTGTCTGGACAGGCCCTGGAAGATGAAGACTGAGAAATAAGTGAGGGCAGACATGCAAATTAAAGCATTAAAAGAAGATGAACTAGTTATATTAGAACTCAATATAATATGTTATAATTAAAGGTGTTACTAAGTGTTATAAAAAATAAGCTTGTTTTAATGTTATACCATATTTTTTTATTTTTTTAACACTCTGTCTTGATCTTAAAGGGATAGTTCACCCAAGAATGAAAGATCTGTCATCATTTACTTACTCTAATGTTGTTCCAAACCTGTATGACGTTTTTTCAAGATCACTAAAGAATTTTTTTTTTTTTGTCCGTTCAATGACATTTTGGACCCCATTGACTTTCATTTTATTGACAAAAACATTCGTCAAAGTATCTTTTGTGTTCTGCAGATAAAAGAAAGTCATACAAATTTGAAACACAATTACAGTAAGTAAATGATGACTGAATTTTTATTTTTTTGAGTGAACTTATCCATTTAATACTCTCTTGCAACACGCAGCATTGAACACAGTAAATGCAGTTTCGATTTTCTTAGAAGAACCTTCGAAGTCCGGCTCCAAACTAGCCCAGCTGCCATTCCAAACATTCTTTATAACAAAATGAATAACAAACGTCCTCTTTCCCGTAAGCTGTGTAGACAGTTCAAACACAAAAGCACACACATGCTTCAGACAATAACTTTCACTCTGTTCCTCTTCTGCTGCTATAAATTATTTCCCACAGCCTTTTAAGAGCAATTTTTTTTTATTTCTTTTTTTATTCTTCTTTTTTTATTACTGGTCAAGCCCATCTTTGGAAGTATGTTGATCTGAGAGTAGGTAGCTAATGTGTGAGCCTGTGGTTTAACTTTTGACAGTCACTTTTCATTCTAGATAGCTTAACTGAATAACAAACACTTCAAAAAATTATTTCTTCATTTCAACCATCCAGTTTTTGGACGATGATGACCTGTTTTTTATTCCGTCTTACCAAAATTCTTACTAAGACAGTGTAAAAAAAATCCAGCAAACCTGTAAAAGCATTTTTGATTGGCTTAAAGATGCACCACAGTTCCTCTGACTTTTTTTAAACATCTCAAACCTTATTTCGGTCATATTGGTCAGGAAGTTAGTTTTATGCTTGATATTACCTCACTTTCTTGTCAGAAGCATCTCAGTCAGATGTTAAAATGAGTATCAAGTAACACGCAGCATTGAACACAGTAAATGCAGTTTCGATTTTCTTAGAAGAACCTTCGAAGTCCGGCTCCAAACTAGCCCAGCTGCCATTCCAAACATTCTTTATAACAAAACGAATAACAAACGTCCTCTTTCCCGTAAGCTGTGTAGACAGTTCAAACACAAAAGCACACACATGCTTCAGACAATAACTTTCACTCTGTTCCTCTTCTGCTGCTATAAATTATTTCCCACAGCCTTTTAAGAGCAATTTTTTTTTATTTCTTTTTTTATTCTTCTTTTTTTATTACTGGTCAAGCCCATCTTTGGAAGTATGTTGATCTGAGAGTAGGTAGCTAATGTGTGAGCCTGTGGTTTAACTTTTGACAGTCACTTTTCATTCTAGATAGCTTAACTGAATAACAAACACTTCAAAAAATTATTTCTTCATTTCAACCATCCAGTTTTTGGACGATGATGACCTGTTTTTTATTCCGTCTTACCAAAATTCTTACTAAGACAGTGTAAAAAAAATCCAGCAAACCTGTAAAAGCATTTTTGATTGGCTTAAAGATGCACCACAGTTCCTCTGACTTTTTTTAAACATCTCAAACCTTATTTCGGTCATATTGGTCAGGAAGTTAGTTTTATGCTTGATATTACCTCACTTTCTTGTCAGAAGCATCTCAGTCAGATGTTAAAATGAGTATCAAGGAAACAGTGAGAATGGTATTTTATAACATGTTTAATGGAGGAAATTCAAAGACTACAGTAAGTATCCTGGAGTTATAATTGGCATAGTTAAAAGTGAAAGCTGCAAGAGGACTAATGTTCAGAACATCCTAAAACCAAAGGCCCAACTCAACTCCACTTTTTAGTCTGTGTAAATTCTGTTCATGACTCTTTAAAGCCAGTGTGCTGTTTTATAAATTCATTCTTGACCTCGGTGAATGCAATCAAAGTAGATATTTAAAACTCTTGTTAAATTACAACATTTTTCTCACCAAATATACAAATACAGTCAGTTGAACTTGACAAAGAATAAGGCACTGAAATGCAAACTAGAAAATAACCAAAACAGTGTGTGGTGAAGACATAAGGCAGCTAACCTTGTACTATATTGTGATTTAATGACTTCCAAAGGGATTTGGTTGTTTGTAAGCTGGACTGATTGATAAACTTGAACAACTAAAGTTTTGGCCAAATGGATACCCTAGACAGAAAGAAAATGAGCCTCACACTTCTTCTGACCATTTATTTTCAGATACTCTCAAGCATATCCATCCATCCATGAAAAGACATGTTTAACTCTAAAATTAAATGGCCAGAATCACCATATAAGTCAATGAGTGCAGCATTTACAAAATCTATTTTTTTTAACCTCGTGGTCATTACAAGTCTTGTCTTGAAAAATAGAGTATGAGTATTATAAAAGCATGTTTTACTGAAATATACTGAAATGGTTTAACTTATTTTTTTATGGATAGAAGTATGCATAAAACAAATTTCTGTCAGGACTACTATCATCAAAGATGATTGACAATTAGCATACAGTTTGGATTGGCGGTATGGTTCTGTTCTGGGCAAAAACTCCCTGCGCCTCCATGCAGCCTAGCATGGATGAGAGCAGGGAGAGCAGCAATAACGCCCCAGGGTAAACAGAACAGAACCAACATAAATGTATTGCAGATATTGTTAAAGTTCAATCATTTTATGTACACATTTTAGAATTAGTTTGATTCAAGGAGAATCAGAAGGCTGAATCCCGACTGACAGAGGAGGAGTTGGGGAATTAGCTATTGAGCAATGCGAAAACTGCTGATAATACTGAGGGACCTTATATATGAATGCTTAGATAGGTGTCGTATTCCCATAGGTAGATGGGGATCAGCTGAAGGTCAGCTGATGCGAACTTGACTAACGTGACCTACCAGAACTAACGCTACGCTTGATATCTGTCAAACAAAACAAAAAAATGTTGTCTTTTGGCAACTTTTTGTCTTCACAGACTGCACATCTCATATTCATTTGATTCTTTTGTTTGCATGACTGGCACAACATGATGTGCATATTTTAACATTTCAGGAACCACAACAGTTCTTATTGCATTTAGCCCAGGTTAAATATTCTGTAACGGTTCCCTTTTATACGGTCTTTACCCATTAAATATGAAGAGTGAAAAAGGGAGAATGTACAGTAAACAGGCAAAACTGAAATATTACTTTTGTTGCAAACTGAACAAATTAATGCAATTAAGTTTAAACTGTCAAACCAGTTTTAATTTTTAGGAATAGAATGTTACAAAGCAGTTGTAAAGACAATAACTTTGGTCCATCCAAAAGATCTTTTCATGACACTCACTTTACGGCTCTAGGGAATACAAGTACCTGTCATCATTTTATTTTTAATTTAGAATGAAGATACTATACTCTTCATAGTAAAGCATAGGGTTAACCTGACCTAACCCGAGGTAACCTTGGTGTTTTCTTTAAGATGTTATAGTGCAATGTCTCTTAAAGAGTGTACATAAATATAATGTTTTATGTGGACAGCAAGTGTGGTGGCTAATTTCTTAGGTAGCTTATTTGTTTGTTTAATATTAATTTCATGTGCATGTCATTGTTATCTTTATCTAGAGGAAGTCTGCCAGCTTCTGACAACTTCAAGTCCAGAATTAGGATTATCTTTCTGGAGGCAGGGAGAAGGTTTGCCTAAAAACTAGTGTCCATGTTGCCCGTAAGACATGCATTTTCCCTGCAATGTTCCAGATTCACAAAGGCCCAACAGTAGCCCTTCTTTCGCTAACTCATTTTGTGTTCTATGCAGCAGAGTGGAGCAATTTCCTGCCTGCAAAACTCTTCCTCCATCCTCCTCGCTTTGGCTCAGTCTCACCCGGAGATGTGGAGTAAGGGTCACTCACTGCGAGACTCCTGTTTGCCTTGGAGTCCCTGGGAGCGGTGAGCTGAATATTCAACCTTGTCTTCTAGGGGGAATGAATGAAAATACTGAAGCAAAGACTAAATCAACAGTTGCTCTACTTATTCTCTCAGTGGTACAATGAAACACATTATGTTTTTCGTTTTCCCTCTCCACTTTAGCGCATAGCATCTAGCGCTCCGTTGTCTCATGCCGTCGTCAGACCCATTGTTATGATTAAGATTCTTTTCTCGCGGTGAACCCAGAGCGCTGTGTGATTCTTGGATGCCACGCTGCCAAGAGGAACAAGAAATAAATCTCAGGTCGGGTTTATTTTGTCTGCCGCCTGCGGCAAAAGAAAACATAATGCCTAATAAAAGACTTCCTTCTAGGGGAGCCTTTGCAAATTTGCAGGTTATGACATATATTTTTACGAGGGAAGGAGGCCAGGAGATTGTGGAGAAGCATGAGGTGATTTGGGGAGCAGGGCAGGGATAGTGTAGAATGGGTCGTCTATAGACTGATGTTAACATGCATTTTAAGTTTTAATGTGCTTTAAATCAAGCATAAGTAAAGTATAAGCCTTTTTTTATATAAAAAATAAAGGGCGAGCATGATGTACCCTGGGCGGTCTTGATTAAAAAAAGCAGGATTTTACAACCTGACAAAGAGGCTTGGAGGCTTGGAGACTTGGAATGATCCTAGCTATTTATCAGCAGAGTTGAGGTGAGCCCGCCATCTCGGGTCCAAAAACAGTATTCCTGTGATATCTCTCCTTGAGAGTTCACACTTCTGAAAAAGGGCAACAAACCAAATACTGCAGAAATGTTTAAACATGATATTTTAAACATTTATTATACACTCTGGTCTTTAAATTTGATATCCCTTTTCCAAATTCCAACAAATGACAAGGCTCAGTTCAAAAATGGTGCAAATTTTATAAGCCATTTCAATGTCAGGCCACCCATATATCCACCGAAAGTCTATTCAAGGCTTCAATCACATGTAACACACATCATCACAAAATGAGGGCACAAAGTCAAAAACATTTCTGTTTTACATCTCCCTGGGTTTGCGATGAACAGGAACACATCTTTCCAACAACCTGGTGGTTTTGTGTCCATGACTACTGCTGCCGAAATACAGATTTTTTTCTTAAATATTGAATCACTGCTGTATGAAAAATTATTGTTAGCCAATATTTGCTGTTTAACTGCATGCTCATTTCCTCCGTTACATGGTGGCAAAATCCAAATATATCCAAAAATATTCACTTTATAATTTTAATTTTATTTTCATTCATTTTTAGAATTTTAGACATATAAATATAATCTTTAGCCAATCTTAAAATGAATATCCATTTTTCATAAAGTTGTAATACCTAAATTCACTCATAGCATTAAAAATTATTTTAGTTTTAGTGTTTTAATTTTAATTTATTTAGACCATACAGTACTGAATTGTGATGATCTACCATTTATTGGTCAACAGCCATAACATGAAAATACTGTAATTATTGGTGTGTCAGCAAGAATATCATCAATGCAACCCTACAGAGAGATGGGCTTTTCTTTTACTATTCTTAGTCACAGTGGTCATAGCATCTCTGTTAGAATGATAAAGCAGCTAGGATTAAATCACTAGTCTTTATTTGGAGCTTCACCAGCAGAGCTCCATCCAAGTGCTTTTTCTATGCTGCAGACATGCAGTAAGCCTCTTGTCTTTTTTAACTGTCTTACCCCTTCTGCCTGTGTAGTCCATTAGCCGATAGTTACCCTCTGTTCCCCAGAAAAAAGAAAAAAAAAACTTTGCTGTCCACATAGTGGAAACTCTTTGTTTCTGCAAACTCCAGTATGTTCCCTGTGCTATGGTTTTGCCTGGATAGGCATGAAAGCAAAGGACAACGTTTAAAATAAACATCTAAAATAATAATTTTAATCACCAAGGTTTTAGGAAGGAATTTATAATGACATTAAGAAATAAGGACTTCTAGAGCTTCTGTTTAGAGCCCCTCAAGTTTGTGGCATTTGTGTGTGTGCACAATGACTGTATAGCTTGTGTGCCCCTTATTTATTTGCTGTTAAGGCTTTTCAGCTACTTTTACTAGAGCCAGGTGCTGTACATTTTTTCACAATTTATTGATGGACAAAAATATTTCCTTCCTATAAATATTTTTAATGATGCTTGGTTGGCATATATTGTGTTGTTACTGTACATGAAACCAACTGTGTCACTTCCTGAAGAGAATTTATATTTATTATGCCCACAACATATCTGCTTTGAGTTTTACTTGACTGACTGGATAAAAGTGTGTGATTTCATAAACTATACATTTTATTGTTGACATCTTAAATAAAAAAAACACTCCTACTGTAGATCTACAGCATTTACATTATTTGAATCTTTACTGTCACTTTTTGATCAATTGATTAATACCTCATTGCTGAATAAAAGTATTGATTACTTTAACAAAAATAAAAACATCTTAATTGCTCCAATATTTCAGTTCTATATTGTATGTGTACTGTAATGCATAATAAATAAATAATACGTTCATAAATTACTTTCTTAGGCATAGACATGATAGATCTGAAGCAACATTAGACTAGTGGGCTTTTGTTTCTTTTCACCAGTTTGAAAGTTTGAGGCTTTGTCTTAAAAGGCACTGTCTTTAAATAGTATGTGAATGTGCTAATCGTGACAGGTCAGTTTTATTACTATTTACACGGAGGTGACAGACATATTCATAACAGCACTTGTATTGTTTCATTATTGCTTTGTGTGTAAAATTCTGAAGCCAACAAATGAAATTGAGTGGGGAGAATTCCATGCCAAAAGTCTGCAGATGAGTCCTGCTCCTGGCCATGTGTTTAGCATTAAGGAGACATCTCAGGACAGCATTTTCTCCTTGCATCTCTCCACTGTCACTCACCTACACTCCAAATAGGCCATAGGAGACAAGAATGCTGATGAAACATCAGCCGAACTGATAACATCATCATCACTGTCTTCATTTTATGTCCTCCCTTGTCCATGCCTTGTTGGGTCATTTTGAATGAGAATGGGGAGGCTTTTTAGTGTTTTGATGGATGCTGTAATAGAATATTTTTTAAGACCTGTCATATTTGATAACATTGTTTGTAATGTTTAATTGCCATAGTGATGCCATAGTCAGGGACTGAAACCAACTTGTGTTGCATCATGTGAGAAATTTGTAAGCGTAACAGCAAACTTGTTAATTAAATTGTAGAAATTCTGACTTCATAAATTTACCACCATTCTCACACATTACATGATCCACAGTTTGAAAACCACTGTTCTGAGGTACCTGGCCAAATGGATTGGTATCTCAGATTTAGACCAATGTACAGTTCAACTACAACAAGACTTTTCTAGGTGCTTTTAACAGGATATAACACAGCTAAGTACACTAGAGTCCACTGCACTTGGTTTAAAGTTATTTACAACTCTCAATACTCAGGTCATTTTTTCAAAACTCTTCACACAGTTCTCCTAACCAACTTTCAGCTCCTAACCTACATTCAAATGCATTAAAACTCCCAAACATATCATATGTGTCTCAGATCAAGTAATTCTTTCATAACACTAGCAAAGCTTAAGCAAAGCTTGTCACCTAACAACACACTGTCACACATAAGACAATGACATAAAAAACATTAACGACTAACAACTTTGCATTATACAATGTTTCTATTGTAAAAAATGTCTTTACAAACCAAGAATGACTCTCTTTACTGTTTAGAATTCACTGCAGCATATGATACATGATCCATGTTTAGAATAAATGTACATATACAGAATAAAACGATTTCTGAGTTTCCCCTTTGTATAGATGGTAATGAAATAGCTGTTCATCTACAAATAATTGTTTTGTTTTTATTTAATTCTATTTATTTATTTTTTAATGAATTCGTTTATTTTATTTATTTATTTTTGTTTTAGATTTGGAATATATTTCAATATGGTATTACTGTAGAAGTGTAGAAAATTGCTTTCTTATTCAGTTTTGTATTATGTTAGCTTAGGTTTTAAACTTTAGTATAACTGTTTTGAGAATGTAAACATACAAATTAGCCTGTAGGTATATAAAGTTTTGGTGCTGTTTGTGTCTGAGTGAGAAAATTATTAATGTAATTTAAAAGATGTAGTCATTGAATGCTTGTTGTGCCAAAGCAATGATAAATGATCCACAGTTTAGCCCACATAGACTGCTGTTGTGCTCACTGTTTGAGGAGTTTTGAAAAATTGGTGCAAGTATTGATAAATGTATACTAGCATTTACTACATTTACTTAATTGTAGCAATCATTCTTTAGGCTTTTGAGCACTGGTCAGGATGCAGAGGGAGTACACTACCCCTCATCATGACAAACGGATTCAGTGGCTTCTCAGTCACGGACCATGTGATTCCAAATCCGCACAAGGAAAAAGAAGAAGAAAGATGAAATGAGTGAATTTGAAAAGAGGAATGCCTTGGCAACAATATAGAAGTCAGGGCATTTTAAACTGCCATCAGCACCTGACAGTTGGTTGGATCTACCGCAAACACAGGCTCTGGGGAACAGCTTAGTCAGGCTTGTGAATAGTTCTGAGAGAAGGAATGGAAGAAAGAATGGCACAGTAACGGTTATTTCAAGAATTCAAATCTGAGGCAGAGAAAGCGGCTCCAAGCCCACACCGCAGAGTGACTAATTTGAGAAGCTCTAATCACAGTCAAAGAGACATGTAGGGTCTGCATTACCAGAGGTCTGTCTCCAAAGCGATGGCCCCAAAAACTTTGGTCTTTGGTCATGAGAGGCAAAGTTTGTCAGGTAACAAAGTCAGGTAAATCGAATCCATCCAGACAAGTGTGATCCATACCGGAGAACTCTGGCTTACTTTCCTTGTAGCATCCCCGTGTTCATAATTACTGCTGGAGGTGGTTTCAAGCCCGGATGCCAGAACTGAAGGATGGGGCTGAGAAAAAAAGCTTTTGATAATTGCTTATTTATTTACAAAGCACTCAATAAAGAACTGGAATATAACAAAGTGACACCATGGCAGTGGTTTCATCATGTTTTACTGGCAGCACATGAAGCTGATTGTATCATTTTCCCATGGCAGAGATGCAGGCCCACATTATACTAATCGAGACTGACCACCTACTGACAGAAGAGGCAGCCACATTGGCTGGAACAGAAGAACTGAGACAGAAATTGTCCAATTCCAGTCAACCCCTCAGCATTTTGGATCAGGCATTGCCTCTGTTTATTTAAATTTCAAGTCAAATACATCTGTTTCAGAAATCATATTATCTTAGAGTAAGGTTTCCAAATCACTATCGCTTACACAAGGTTATCCAACAATTTTGGCGTCCCTAAATAGTAACAGTACACCCCAAAACAAAAGGAATGTCTTATGAATGTCTGCGACTGCGTGCACTCTACCGAAATCTTTCTTGGCAGGATTGAAAAGCAAAT
The DNA here is from genome assembly GCF_001515645.1 of Sinocyclocheilus grahami. Lineage (NCBI taxonomy): Eukaryota > Metazoa > Chordata > Actinopteri > Cypriniformes > Cyprinidae > Sinocyclocheilus > Sinocyclocheilus grahami. Next base: position 1,629,047 of record NW_015505278.1, on the reverse strand, counting down.
GTTTTCTTCCTGAGACCCCAAAAATGTCTAGACTGGCAGAAAGTTGATGTTACAAGAACAGAACTGGGACTGAAAAAAGCTTTGCTGACTTAGTGCATGAAGGTCTTTTGCTTCTCTGACAGTTTTGCTTATGAGGAAACACCTTAAAGGGGTCATATGATGCTGCTAAAAAGAACATTATTTTGTGTATTTGGTGTAATGAAATGTGTTTATCATCGTACTGTGATGGCGTGTCCCAATATAAACGAAGCCTTTATGGCATCCAGTGGGGACATAATTACTGATTATAATGACTTATACTGTCTTTTTACGCGTTGCGTTGCATTGCATCGTGCCGCGTAAACATAAAACCCTGTCTGCATTTGTGATCAGAGAAATGACAAACAACAAGTGCTACTCCACACTGCCCAAAACTCGCGTTTGAATCATCAGTGGTAAATGATAAAAGAAAACGTACTTACTTGAGTCAGAACTGCCAGCATTTTAGTCTAACGTTATTCTCCCAGGATCAGTAAACAGTCATCCATAAAATGTGCCGGCAATCCACAGCACTAAGTTGATGTATTCCCTCAGTGACCAGCACAGATCAGCTCTAGGCATGACGAAGCGGATATCGTCCTCTTTTGGAAGACCAAACAAAGTAGTTTCGCTTTCACAACGAAAAACACAGCGGCCTAGCGTGAGCGAAAGCCCCGGCTTAGCGTGAGCTGAAGCCGGGCAAGAGTGAGCTGAGGCGGCGGGGGTCGAGAACGGCGGTCCCGGCAAAGGAGCGGTGAAAACGGTGAAAGCCGATCCGGCGATCCACAGCACTAAGTTGATGTATTTCCTCAGCGACCAGCACGGATCAGCTCCAGGCATGACGAAGCGGATATCGTCCTCTTTTGGAAGACCAAACAATGTAGTTTCGCTTTCACAACGAAACACACAGCGTCTTCAGGACATGGTGGCAGCGGCAACAATACTACAGCGAGAATAAAAGTTACGCTTTCTTTCTTTGCGTGAACATTTGGGTGGCGTTATGCAAATCTTCCCACATAGTGAGGTAGATATGTGGGGGCGTGTTTGAACGAGCCGTTTTAGGTAGGTGTGACTGACTCAACTTTTATAAAGAATATCTCTTTGGATTTGAGACTTTAGTCTTTGCAAATTTACAGATCTTCTTTATGCACCAAGAGCTTGCAACACTCCAAAGAGAAAGGAAAAAATGAAATCGCATCACATGACCCCTTTAAACTACAAAGGTTGTGCATATGAACTACTCATATGGTATGTCATCTATGATCCATATACACTTAGATTAAAGGGATAATTCACTGAAAAACAAAAGGTCTGTTATCATTTACTCATTACACCTGTACGACTTACTACTGTGGAACATAGAAGATACAATGAAAGTAAATTATGAATTATGTTGTTATGAATCTTGCTAACTTTTATTGTATGGACAAAATATCTTCTTTTGTGTTTCATACAAATGACAGAAATTTCAGTAAATGATAACATTATCATTTTGGGGTGAAAGAGCTTAATGTCAAAGCTGCTTGCATTTGCTCAATCTTATACTGTTGAATGAGCAATAACGTTGACAGCTCTCAGCACAGTCAAATGTTTTCTTCTCAGAGTAAGACTACAGTCTTTGACATTTGTTTGAGATCTTATAGGGGCTTTTTAGAGCGAAGCATGACTTGAGGTAGTTGTTTAACTGTTGTTGTGTCCTGGCTCCTCTGACTTGGCTCTGTAGGAGAAAGATCTGTTAAGGTGTTCACTTCTCAGCAGAGGGGTGAGCCCGCAGAAAGAGTAGGCAGCTTGTCATCCAGACTCTGGTTACACTGTAAAGTGATTCATTAGTCTGTCTAACTCTGTCTAACCCCAGGGCTGTTGGGTACTCAGAGAACACCAAGGACAGACTACATCAAGTCTTGCACATATGCTCTCTATTTCAGCCTTATTTGTGATCAGAGGCTGACTAACCATTTTCCTCTTAACCATAATCCTCCGTTTCTTGCAGGTGTGGTTTCACAGTCACAGTCTGGCATCAGCATGACAGCGCTTGTGGTCAAATATACTATGCAAGCTATAATCAAATAATATTAATGAAGTTCATCTGAATATATACTACTAGTTTCTGTTCAGCAAAGATGCATTAAATTGATCAAAAGTGACAGTAAAGACTTTTAAGTTGATTTCCATTTCAAATAAAGGCTGTTCTTTTGAATCCTGTAAAAAAAAGTACATATATAATAATGAAGAAGAAAAAATATTTCTTGAACCCAAAATAGAATATTTCTGAATCATCATGTGACACTGAAGACTGGAGTAATGGCTGCTGAAAATTCAACTTTGCCATTATGGGAATACATTGCATTTTAAAATATATTAACATAGAAAATAGTTATTTTAAATGGTGAGCATAAAAGACACACTGGAGAAATTTAGCATTACATCACTTGCTTACCAGTGGATATGGGTTCCAACAGAATGAGAGTCCAAACAGCTGATAAAAACAATAAGTAATCCACTTGACTCCAGTCCATCAGTTAATGTCTTGTGAAGTTAAAAACTGTGTTTGTAAGAAACATCGATCATTAGGGGGTTTTATCTTTAAACCATAGCTTCTGGCCAATATACCAGTCCATAATCCATAATAATGCTTCCTCCAGTGAAAAGGTCCAACCCCTGTTGTCCTCTCACATCAAAATTCACCGACATATTTGTCTAGAAGTGGTTAATCTCTGCATATTTCTCTCTCCTGATTCAGAGATTACTTTTTCACTGGAGAAACCAATAGAGAACTCAGATTTTAGCTGAAAGAAATGGTTTGAAGTTAAAAACATCTTAATGATGGATTTGTTTATTACAACACCCTTTCGCTTCACAAGACTTTAATTGATGGACTAGAGATGTGTTGTGGATTACTGTGATGCTTTTATGAGCTGCTCTCATTCTGATGCTACCCATTAACTGCGGAGGATCTTTGGTGAGCAAGTGATGTGATGCTAAATTTCATCAAATCTGTTCTGATGAAGAAACAAGCTCATCTACACCTCGGATGGCCTGAGGGTGAGTAAGCATCCAGTACATTTTTATTTTTGGGTGAATTCTTTATTTGTTCCATTCAATTGATTGCCAGTACTGGTTTCCAGAGGCTTCTGTTTGGTCTGAAAGCTTTTGTTTTTGTGGACACTAGTCAGAGCATACTAGAGTTTATTACATGATTTGATTTAGTTGGAGCTTGTAGTGGTTGAGTTCCCATATGTTTTTAGGCCTTTAGTTGATTTGCTTGTTAATTTCTTCATTAGTTTCATTCATATGGCTAAAGCAGAACATTAAAATGGGGGACGGTTTTTATTTTACAGTTTTTAAAAAGTGAATGCTGTTGTAAGATATACAGTAAAAGATTAGGATCATTCATTCACATCTTCACAGTAATGGTGAAGCCAGTCTAAATAGCAGTGGTGATGCATGCAGACTTGTGGAGACTCATTTGATCAGAGTCCTGTGTTTAATTTAAGAAGCTTTAAACTGAAGATGACCCAGAGGAACACTGCTTTACCAGAACAAAATCAGGGAAGCTAGGCAATTAAAAGTTTCCTGAGCTGTGAGTGGATATGAATACATTTAAGCAAATGTTTTAAAGGATATAAATGCATATGATGGCATCTGTTTGCAAGATTATTTAAGCATTATTTTTAGATATCCCAATCAGAGATCAAACGATAATCATTTTTACCGATGCTGTTGACCGATATTTACACTTTGAATTTTGTCAGGGTCCACAACAAAGAGCACCATCTGGTGGATCTCTAAAGATTTGCGCTCACAAAACGTTCACAGGTAAATAAATAAACTCATTTAATGTCAGGGTGTAAATTTCGTTTAAATTATTATATGATTTTTTTTACGTACACCTACCAGATGTGACCATTTTAGAGTGCTGGTGTGTGATAGTAATTTTACTGCTGGATTGGCCATATGCATATTACACATGGTAAAAGCATAAAAAAGTTAAAAGTAGTTTAATAAATAGTATTATTAGTATTAGTGTTTTGTACTAGACAAAAAAAAATAGATATAATAATGTTAAACACTATTGACATTCACACACATACACACAAATGGTTTTGATTGTGTAATAATATTGGTCAATCTATATTCCCAGTCTAGGCTATGTATATAAGGCTGTCATCGTTAACGCGTTAACACATGCGATTAATTTTACAATCCTTAACGCATTAAAATTACTGAAGCACAATTTCTATTCTAAACCTTTAACTCAATTTTGCTTCTTTGCTTGCGATTAGATCATTTTAAGCCGCTAAACTCCCGGAAAGTTTTCAGTCCAATGATCCAGTAAGCGAATGCATTCAAACAATCCGGCCAAAACAGCGCTAATATAAAGGAAACCAGGCTGATTACATCAGAGATTGCAGAGAGAACAGAGACTCGCGTTGCGTTTTCAGTGAATTATTCATTCCAGTGTGTTTCGCTTTTAAACTTGAGCTCTGTCATATTCTGTGATTGTCTCTGAAGAGCGCGAGCCCTCACATGTCACACACTTGTGTGAAGTACAGACTGAACGGTTTGTCAACACATCCCACCGCTGTATGGCCAGATGAGACCCAAACTATGGTTTCTCGACTTGATAACCAGTCTCGCTAGTAAAGTTTTGATGGATGAAGACTGCAATCAAGGTAAATACGATTGCGGTGGCGTACAGGAGTCGTACAGTACAGTAAGCACGCGTGAGTCCGTTATATTAATGCGTGCACATTGTATTTATGCACAGGCACAGACATTTCTGTACATTCAGGCTGTTTCTACACACATTCGCGATAATGTTTTGATTTGTCATGTTGCTGTGTCATGTGTTAGAATGGATCCATGTACTGTAGTTGATATATGCAGTCAGCAGGCGGTTAGTTTAGGGTTTTTTTGGCATCATGCAACTTGGCTTCTCTAAAATGTAAAAAAGCTCTTTGGTATTGCACTGTACACATACTATAAAATTCTTGGGGGTTTTTTCTTCTTTAATATGTGCTTATATGGGCTCCTTATATCATTTGGTTCTTTGGTGTCCTTTTGGAGTTTCTAAGTGTCCTTTTTTGAGGTTAGAAAATTAGTCAATTAGCGTAGTAAGCCCTTAGTAGCACAAGTTGATTAAGCAAGAAATGCATATTTTGGCTGCAGGAATTTCTTAGAAAGACTATGCTTTGTGATACCCTGTTTAATCTGCTTGCTAAATGTTAAGGCCTGTCCATATCAGATGAATGAGAATGGAGAACAAAAGCTTTTTTGTTAACAAAAAAAGAGGAAAACCATTTTGTGCTTATGGGCAGATGACTAGGACAGACTCGTTTCGCTATACAGCAGTTCTCCTTACTCTTGCTCTTTTGCTGTGCAATCACAGTTGTATTTGTGTCTGGGGACCAAAAGTCCACTGCCATGAAATGTAATTAGTGTCTCCAGATCCACAGGCCTCACCTTCTTTTGATTATCATTCCTCTTCTTCTTTTTGAAACTCTTTTGTTCTCTGTTTCTTCCCTCATAGCTTCTCATTTCTCTGTGTGCGCATTCCAAAGCACATTCGCACAATGTGCAGGGACCTCAAAGTTCCCAGGATTTTTTTCTTTTCTAAAGCCGAGAATGTCTGAAAGTGCTGTTAAACCACATTGTCATTAGTTGGTTACATCAGAACAGAGGGAGACTGGAGGAGATTTTCTTCAATCACAGGCCATCTATACCCGGCAGACATGCTGACTGCAGCTGTGCTTGTCTTCATCTAGGAACCGTTTTCACAAGCTCCGCTCAAGCCCTTGCACCCTAATAGGCTGATAATCCATACACGGTTATACAACATGCGATTTGGCCTCTCGCTGTGTGTTTATTATGTATGATTTTTCTGGGAAAGGAGTCACACCGCAGAATGTGTTGTTAAACTTGTGCAGATGGAGGGGTTCCTGCATTTCAGCATTGATTACTCTTGCATTGATTGTTTAGCATTGATTGAAGTGGAACCCCATGCATGGTGACCTTACTTTCAACTCCAATAAACAAGCTCTGCATATGTTACACAAAACTCTCAGCCATCATACTCTGTGATGATGGAGGGCTGTTTCTGTCTCGGCACATTAATGTAGAATACTTCCAATGCCTTCTCTGTAGCTGTATAGAAAATCGTACGTCCCTCATGATGAAAGACGCTGTTCTCTAGACCAGATAGATAGATAGATATCATAATATCATAATTACAATTCTGGTTAAAACTATGATAGCCCTTCCCTCTGATGTATGCATGTACTACACACACTCCACCTCTTTGCCTCTAAAAGATGCTTCATGATCATTTGAGGGTTTCTATGAATAGCAGGTTGACATTTTCACCGCAAGCCTCAAGCATTCAATAGCAGCATTTCAGAGCCACTCAGTGAAAGCCCAAAGACAAACAATTTTCCCTTTTTTTTCCAGCATACTTTCCAAAGTGCCGATGTTGCAGAAGTGTCACATTACGAGGACTTTACCTCTGTTTTTAGGGATGTTGCAAATTGTATACGTATGTGTGTGTTTGTGTGTGTGTGTGAGAGAGAGAGAGAGAGAGAGAGAGAGAGAGAGAGAGAGAGAGAGAGAGAGAGAGAAGAGCAGAGAACCAAAGCTTTTAAAAAGATTAGACACTGCGTGTGAGTGAGTGCGAGCGAGCGAGTGTGTGTGTGAGCGAGTGAGTGTGTGAGTGCGAGTGTGTGTGAGTGCCAGTGAGTGTGTTTGTGTGAGTGAGTGAGTGCGTGCGAGTGTGTGTGAGCGAGCGAGTTTGGGTAAGTGTGTCGGTGTGTGTGTGTGTGTGGGGGTGGGTGAGAGAGAGAGAGAGAGAGAGAGAGAGAGAGAGAGAGAGAGAGAGAGAGAGAGAAGAGGCCAAAACTAGAGTTCTTAAAAAGTTCACAGCCTGCAGTGGAAAGTGTTTCTCCATCTCCCACAGATATCCTCATTCTCTCCCTCTGTTAGCTACCGAGCTGGAAGCAATTTGGTTGTTACTGAAAATCAGTTGACATCTGGGATTTCTGACAGTAACAACACACATATTTCACCCTTCCATGAACTTAACATACATTTGATAAAGGAAATGTGACATGGCCAAGTTTGGGGCAGCTCCCAATCTGTCTAACCATTCTTATATGTGTCTAGACAATATACAGTGGATATAGAAAAGAATCACCCCCGTTTAAAATAATCACATTTTGTTGCTTTGCAGCCTGACACAGTTTTTGTTTTATCCAGCTGTATTTAATTAATGCAACTTATAACATCCAAGTGAAAGATACAACACCAACATATCTGAAAAAAAATACAAACCCAGAATCTCTGAGTTGGAAAAAGGATCACCCTCTTGTCTCAGTAGTTTGTTGAAGCATCTTTTGCTTTAATTACAGCCTTTAGTCTGTTGGGATATGTCTCTACTAACCTTGCACATCTAGACTTTGCAATATTTGTACACTCTTCTTTGCAGAACTGCTCAAGTTCAGTTAAATTTGATTGTGACTGTTTGTGGACTGCAGTCTTCAAGTCTTTCCACAGATTTTCAATGGGGTTTAAGTCTGGGCTCTGACTAGGCCATGCGAGGACATTCACCTTTTTCTCCTTTAACCACTGTGTGGTCAGTTTTGCTGTGTGCTTTGGGTCATTGTCATGTTGGAAGGTAAATATTCTTCCCATTGACAGTTTTCAGGCAGAGGGCAGCAGATTTTCCTCAAGAATTTGACGGTATTTTTTCCCCATCCATTTTTTCTTCTATCCTGACAAGTGCTTCAGTCTCTGCTGCAGAGAAACATCCCCATAACAGGATCTTACCACCTCCATGCTTTACTGTAGGAATGCTGTTATTTGGATGGTGAGCTGTATTGGATTTCCGCCAGATATATGGTTTGGTGTTGAGGCCAAGTAATTCAGTTTTAGCCTCATCTGTCTCAGAATCTTAAAGGTGTGTTTTGGCAAAGCTCAGTCATGACTGAATGTGGCCTTTCTTGAGGAGTGGCTTTTTTCTTGCAACTCTCCCATACAAGCCACATTTGTGGAGGATTTGTGATATTGTTGTCACAAGCACACAATGACCACTCTTTGTCATAAATTCCTGCAACTGCTTCAGAGTTGCTGTCGCCTCTCTGACCAGCTTCCTCCTGGCACTTTCATCCAGTTTGGAGCGACGTCCTGATCCAGGCTGGGTCTGTGTTGAACCAAATACCTTCCACTTCTTAATAATAGGCTTCACTGTACAAAATCTCAAAATGTGATTATTTTAAATGGGGGGGGGGGGGGGGGTTTTTTTTTTTTGGGTTGTTTTTTTTTTTTTTTTTTTTTTTTGTAAATAAAGTACTTCGACTGAAAAAAAAGAAAAGTGGTGTTGTGGGAGGGGGGGGGGGGGGGGGGGATTATTTTCTATGCCCACTGTAGACGCATGGCATTGTGTGATATGTCTTAAAGAGTGTGTGCGCATCATCTGTTTTTCTTTCTTGGAGCGGTCTGATGTGTTTCTCTGTGTCTTTATTTTGCCTGTGCTGACATGTTTATCTGCGCTGGCTGTTTTCTCAATACATTCTAACCTCTGGCTGTCCCCTCGCTTGGTGTTACAGGTGGAAAATGCTGTTTGTGTCTCGTCTCTTTCCCTGAGTCCCTGAACAAACTCAGCCAAGCTGATACATCACATCAGTCCTGAGGGCCCCATCTTCTCACTGTCTCTTTCTCTCTCACACAGACGTATTAGGTCCTGTTTCATGACATGCTTGCACATTTTTTCTGTAATGTCTCGCCATTTATCACAGTAACAACTTACAGTGTATTTAATGGTACAGAGTTGTAGAGAAGGAGAGCTCTCTATCTATCTATCTATCTGTCTGTCTGTCTGTCTGTCTGTCTGTCTGTCTATTTACCGATCTATCTATCTTTCTGTCTTCTCATCTGTCCATCCATCTAGCTAGCTGTATATCTGTCTTTCAAATATTTAGGTTCAAGACTTTTTCAAAACTTTCAAACAAGGCTTTGTCAATACTGTTTACACTGTATTGTAAAATTTGCCCAGAAATTTGAATTGCTATTGTGCATCTTGTTTGCTACCACAGTTCTAAATTTAATTCTGAATGAAGCACAACTCTGGTAGCAACACTATCACCAATCGACCCAATTCATGCTACAAATAATAAAACCAAAACTAAATCTGTTTCACCACATCAACAACATTTAGTTGATGTGAATGGGAGTGAAGTCATTTTGCTGTGTCACGCAATCGCATACTTGCTTGAAGATTTAGATCGGAACACACTCTTTCATTTATGCACCCCCCCCCCCCCCCCCCCCCCCCCCCCCCCCCCCCCCACCCCCCCCTCCTCCCTTTT
>NW_015505278.1:1589379-1619392 GCF_001515645.1 Sinocyclocheilus grahami | reverse complement strand
CCTGAACCAGCCACCCACCCTGTCCAAACCTGCTTGTTCCTTGTTCCAGAACATCATAATTTACAAATACATAATTTACATCTCTTTCTCCCACCACTCTGTTTCTTCCTTTATTCTCTCTTTTTCATAAACATATCCTGTACACTCACCTGTTGTCTTTGTTATACAACACAGTTGAGTCAATGCATTTGTTGTTTGTCAAACAAATATTACAGTTCAGTATCAGATGACTAACTTTTGAGGCAAACCGTTGCATGTTGCTTTTCAGCATCTTTTGGTCATCTGTGTTTTTACAGGCCAGTGATGAAGACCAAAGGTATGACTAAGGTGTTTATTTACACCATCCCTTTCCTCTTTCCTGCAAACATGCTCTTTTATGCCTTCACCTTTTCAAAACTCTGTTGTTTAAACTCTCACTTTCATGTTTTGCCCACGTTGCCTTTCGTCCATGTTTCTCGCATTGCCGTTCTCTTTGAGAAGGGATCATGTTTATGTCTGCAGTCTGCGTTTCAGTCAGTCGTACCAGTATGTCTCCAATACCTAAATCCAATAACATAGTCTGAGAAAAAAAATCTAATTATGGCCATTAGAATGTTGGTTCCTCATGAAAGAAATATGCACTTAAAACATTTTATTCATATTTTTTCCAGTTTTTATAACCCACACATGGGAAATTAATTCAACAGATCATTAAAAACAGAAACATATGCATAAACTCCAAACACTGGAGATCAGTAATATAGTGTGAAATGACTTAACACTATAAGCACCAAACTCATAAAAATGTATTAGTATTTCATAATAACCTATTTGTAATGGTGTGTGTGGCACTGCCATGCAACAGAAACTTACCTAATCAACTAGAGTCGAGAGTGAGATAATGAGGTGGAGAGGGTAATGTTTTGTTTATGAGTTTTTAAAAGTTTAAATATGAAAACATATTTAAGTTTTACTCTATGTGTATGTGTGTGTGTGTGTTATTTTAAAATTATTCATAATGTCTTTATGTTTTGATTGCTAGACAACTATGTGGCATCTTGGTAATCTACAGTACCTGATTGTATTTATTATAAATTCATTGACAAATTAGCTTTTTGAATTTTTTTTCTTAATGTTGTTAATACTGTTTTTAGGTTGAGCGGACAAAATTCTACAGGTATATATAATTAGTTTACACATTCATTAAAGTGAGCAAATCCAACCACATCTAATCATGTTTCATTCCACTTAAATTAAATCCACACTGTACATACAATAAGGCTATAATAATTTTAAAGTACTTTCCTTTTTTCCTTTTTTTTAACAATAGGATGCAGTCGTAAACAACTGCCAGACTTTAGTTCTCTTAAAGCTGTCCAAATGAAGTTCTTAGCCATGCATATTACTAATCAAAAATTAAAGGGGTCCTATTATGCTCTTTTACAAAGTCTTGATTTTGTTCTGGGGGTGTACAAGAACATGCTCTCATGCTTCGTGATTCGAAAAACGCATTATTTTTCACATAATTTACATGATTAAAATACCTTTCTCCCCAGGCTGGCACAAACGGCTCGATTAGTTCCGGCTTTGATGAAGGTCCACCTTCCGAAAAAACAAAATGTGGTATGATTGGTTAGCTGTCCCAGTGCGTTGTGATTGGCGAACAGCTTAGACGGTGTTTCAGTACTGCAACGCCCCTTGCTCCGTCTTTCAACAAAAACTTTTTGGGCGAATCCGGCAGGCACTGTACTCCCTCATGTTGTGGAAGCTGTCCTCAGTAAAATGCGCAGCACACAATAGCAAATTGGGGTTATAATGCTCAGGAACGGAGTTAAAAAATAAATTGCAACCACTGTTTCCTGACATCATCTGTTTTCGTAAGCCCAAACAAAGACGTTTCACGGAGGTGAAAAAAAACAGCGTTTCAGGCGGTCGCGCACCGGACGAGAAGCGCAGCACCGCGTCGCGCCACGTCGCACTACGTCTTTAAAATTCAAATACATTATTTTCTATGAGTGTAGGCACACTGGCGGCGCCGTTCGGCGTCTGTCCGCGGCGCCCAGCTACGTCGTGTTGCACTTGTAAGAATTGTTCTAGACATGCCGAAAATTTGAAGCTACAGCACAGCAGCTCTTCTTCTTCATTTTCTCTGATGCACTAACTCTGCAGCAGCACTTCTTCTTCATCGTCTCGTCTGATGCACTCACTCAACCAAGAGTTCTAACCACAACCTCGCCCCTCCCCACCCCCCAACCATTCGAATTTCTGTAGGCGGGAATAATTTGTAATGATATTCCAATGAGCCGCTTTGTGATATCACAAAGCCCGGAAAACAAACGCTGTAGTCCACGCGTTCGTTGTAGTTCTTGAAAAGGGTTTTTAAAAAACGAAATATCTCCCTTTGGAGTGGACTTTGAAATTTGTAACTTTCTAGATCTTTTTTATGCCCAAACATGCATACTACACACTGACTAAAATTTAAAAAATTAAAAAGTATAATAGCCCCCCTTTAAGTTTTTATTTATTTACGGTAAGAAATGTACAAAATATCTTCATGGAACATGATCTTTACTTATTATCCTAATGATTGTTAAAAATTGATCATTTTGACCCATACAATGTATTTTTGGCTATTGCTACAAATATACCCCAGCGACTTAAGACTGGTTTTGTGGTCCAGGGTCACAAACATTTTATGCCTCTGTTACATTAACATATGACCTTATGCTTCTTACAAAGTTCTTTTCAAGGTCTTATAAAATGAATATTTTTTGCATTCTGCAGAGCATGAAACAGAAGAAAAAACAAAGGGAAAGAGTTCATTAGCAAAACGCTGTAATCATGCGGATGGTTTGGGTGTAGTCAAAGGCCTAAACACAAAGTCTATACAAACAAAGCAAAGTTCGAAAAACCCTCTGAGCTAATATAGATTGATATTCATAAAACATCTCACATTTTCTCTGTAACTTCATACGTAGCTTACTCAAATTGATTGATTTTATCTACATAAAAGCTTTTAATGGTCGATACATAAAGCATTTAAAGCGGCATGGCTGCAAAGCAACTCAATCCGACCACAGATCTCTCTAACAAAAAGACAAACACATATGGAGAAAACTCTCTGCATCGCTAGGTTGTTTATTTGGTTTTTGAAATCAAAAGAATTGCACAAAAATATGGAGAGTGGATGTTTCTCAACCATCTCTTTAGCTGTGTCATGTGATCTAGCTTGCTTGTAACACGCGAACGTTAGCAAACATAGACAGTTTTTTTCCTTTAAAAGGGCACAAACTCCATAGCTTAATCCACAAAAACTGAGCCTCGGAAGAAAGTGTGTCTGTTACACGCAGCTGTAATTAGCACTTAATGTGAAATAGATGGAATTCAAAACCTCAGTCGACAATTCCCATGTTGGTCCACTCAATATATCTGTCCCTACTACACGATCATTAGGCTTTCATTTACCGTTTCCCCAAAACAACTTTTTCTTAGGTCAGTCTGGGGTCAATCCAATACTCAGCAGAGGCTTGAGGAGAACTGGTGTGGATCTGAACGGGTAAACCAGATCAGATTTCAGTTACTCTACTCCCCTTCCCCAGCCCATCAAGCACCCCTGGAGAATGAGGTCACACAGAACATACATATATATGGCTGTTTATTCATCTATAAACACTTTTGGCCTTGTGGACTTTTAAGAAAATAATGTATCTTAAAACACCTTGCACACACTTTATTTGCCCACTAACAATATACTGTATGTGTAGTACATATTTCACTGGACATTTTTTTCTCACCACAGAGTCATTGCCACCACACCTTAAACGATGCTTTGTGTTTGATAGCATTATGTGATGGAAATGAGATTTTAAAAACATTTTAATGAAATTACCATTAATTTAATTTCTAGCTTTTTTCTGGACTTTTACACATTTTGTATAATCTTACAAAATTATTGTTTAAATATTACACACAAAAATATTCTGTTCACAAGTAATACTTACCTTGATTTCTGTTTGTTTTCTTCACACATCTCAATCCGTATTTTGGGAATTTTCAAATGGATATTTTTATGGATGGATTTTAAGTCTCTGTGATGGACTGGCCACTAGTCTAAGCTAGTCTTTCCTTCCTTCAGCCCAAATTGCAACCCTAAAGGTGTAACGGGGCTGACAAGACGTGAGACGTGCAGATCCATATGCAAGCTTTTTATTAGGAGAAGACAGAGACGTGGTCATAAAACAGGCATGGGTCAGATAATGGCAGACAGGTAAATGGCGGGCAAAACACAAGAATAGTCCTAGGGCTAGCGTAGGTCGACGATCGGCAGACAGAATCACAGGGGCGAGACTAGAGGGATAAATCCAGGGAGACAGGCAAAGATCAGAACCGAGAAAACTGACAAGGCAAGGCAAAGCAAGGAAACACGGGAAGGATAACAGGAACTAGGAAAACTAACAGGCTAAGTAAAACTCGGCAGTGAATGGTAGTTTGAGTGAGTGATATATAGTGAGTGAGTGATGTGAAACAGCTGTGTGCAATCAGTGAAAACAGCTGTGTGCAATCCGTGCTGAGCGCAATCAGTGCAATGAATGATGGGATATGTAGTCCGGGGTGATGTGCAACAGTGTGTAGTGCGAGAGTCAATGAAATTGGAAAGGGTGACCTCTGATGGCTAGCAGATGGAAGTTCATGGACCGGATTCGTGACAAAAGGATAAGTGGTGTGGAAGATGGATGGATGGATGGATGGATGAATGGAAGTCTGGGTCTGTGACAAGGATAAAAGCAAAAAATTATATACATAAAAGACTCCAGGTCATTTTTTGGGGGAATTTTTATAGCAAAAAGACAAAAACAAACACAAAAATCTGTAAGTTAGAATCATCCTCGCAATATAAAAGCTGAAAAAAACACCTATACAATAAAACTACTTGACTGCTAGTAATAATATTTAGATGGTGCTTTAGCGTTTCCTGCAGTCTGTTCTACAGCATTCTGCATTCCACATTATTGTATTTCGTAATATCCTTTTCTGTGGGCAGATATTCCCCTCCCTTTCAAAAGCTTTAAAAGGGAAATGACTGGTGTTTATAAGGTGTTAATGGCCAAATTTGTTTTTGCCCAACTTTATTCAAAGCAGTCTCATTAAAATCATGTACAGTACGTCCATGAAAGGCTATTAAACAGGGGTGGAGTGGGAGATTTAAGTCCTGGCATGCGTGCTTGTGCCTCTGTGTTTTCTCTGGCTTCCACTTGTCCTTCGCAGCATTGTTATTCACATGAAGTTCAGGGCCATTGTTTGAACTTTAAACGGTTTCTGGTGGCATCGCCCTGTGGCCGTCTGAACCCTGGGTCTAATTTCAAACCTCTGCTCTAGCGGTATGATGTAGTAGCCTTGCTATGTTGTGGTTTTGCCCTGTGCGTTGAAAACACAAGCTTGTAAAAACAACACGAGTGAGAAGAAAAGAGCTTCCTGGAAGGAGGACAATAGTTACCTTGAATGAGTCCCAGGTCTCCGAAGCTGGCCAGTGAACACGAATGTATGTACGTGTGTGTGTGTGTGTGTGTGTGTGTGTATGCAGACATTTCACAGTTTTCTCTCCTCCTTCTCCCAGCCACCACCACTTTCTGATTATTTTACTGGGAAAGAAAAAGTAAACATGGCAGCTGTATGTATGTGTGTGTGTGAGTGCAGGACAATTGCAGTTCTCACAGGGAGCAGCCAGAGGTAGACATAATGACTCACCTCCTGACCTGGTCAGGTACGGGTGAGTGACGGACATGTCAACCAACATACTCACACTTCTCACTGCCATGACGGTGGGCTGATGGCTCTGTTGCTCCTCTATGGCCAGTATTGTCAAAAGAGAAGTATGAGGCGTCCTTCCAAAGGCTCTGTAGGTTGTCTTGAATTTATTGTTGTGTGGGACGGGCCGATTCTCTCATGGTGCCAGGTTGTAGTATGGCCGGAGGTGGTCATGTTGACTCACAGTGGGTAAAGTGGGTTGGAGACACATATCCGAGCTGAGAGGTGGTGATGGATGGATGTGGTCATTCAGAGGTAATAGCTAACACAAAGGATGGTGATTATTGAGGTTACTTCAGCACTAGGTAGAAGGGTATAACGAGGGGAAGCTCATGGATCCGCTGGACAACCCACACCTGTTGAGAGTAGCACACATACACAAAAGGAACCAAGTACAGGGTTTAATGGTCATTGAGGACAACACTGACTGAAACAACCTCATACACATGCCTTATGAAACCTATTGAACTGCCTTTTCAGGCTGCATTTTATGGCATTTTGTTTTAATAATTATCAGTTATGCAACATTAATGGGGAAGGCACTAAATAAATTAAAAGTAAAAACAGTAAAGTCAGTTGTTTTAAATGCTACATGCTAAAGTGAATGTAGGCATTACACCCTACACTTCATAATGTACAGTATGAAAAATAGAAATTAATTTTAAGATTTTAATTTTAAATAGTTTAAATTAAAGTATTGGTGTTTTTAAAGACTAAATGTGAGTGTTAAGTGTAAGGCAAATGAGCATACTCAGTGTTGCAATATAGCCTGGTATATTGTGCATCCCTAGAAATGTTGATTATAATAATTTTTTTATTCTGAATTATTTATATAGATGAAAATAGTTTTAGTTTTAAATAATACATGTTATACATACAAATAATAACCTGTTCAAGGTTTGTTTTTGAAAGAAGCATCTTATGCTCATCAAGGCTACATTTATTTGATTAAAAAATACAGTAAAAACATATTTATTGTGAAATTTTTACAACTTAAAATAACTGTTTTATGTTTTGTTATATTTTAAAATGTAATTTATTCCTGTTATAACAATGATGAATTTTCAGCAGCCATTGCTTCAGTCTTCAGTGTGACACGATCCTTCAGAAATTATTCTAATATGCTGATTTGGTGCTCTTAAAAGTTGTGTGTGTGTGTGTGTGTGTGTGTGTGTGTGTGCGCGCATTTTTTTGTGACAAATGAGGACATAAATTTGTATAATGCCAAGAGTATGACATAGGTATTACAAGAAGACTTTTCAGGACATTACCCCATGTCCCCACTTTTCAAAATGCATATAAATCACACAGAATGGAGTGTATTGAAAATCTGAAATAGAACAAAGTTTCCTGTAAGGGGTAGGTTTAGGGGGAGGGTTGGTGTAGGAAAAGTAGAAAAACCATTACGCCTATGGGATGTCCCCACTTTTCACAAAAACAAACCTGTGTGTGTGTTTCAGTTATTTTTGTGAAAACCATGATACTTGGTATAAGCATGCTTGGATTTTTTTATAGAAAGTTTTGAGGTATCAATTTAAAAGTCTTTGCGTTCACTTGATCAATGTAATGTGTCCTTGCTGAGTAAAAGTATTAAATGTAAAAAAATTAAATAAAATGACTGAACCCTAAATTCGGTAGTGAATATGTGAAAGGCTCTTGCAGTAGGAGGTGTGGCAGCTCACACACATATTTGACTGACTCTCAAATATGTATGCCATTTTGACTCACTCAGCATGTATCATCTTGACCCAATATAAACTTGCTCCTTTTTTCACATTCTTTCACTCATACACACTCACAGAAAAACACACATAAACACAAGCTCTCATTAATCAAAGCGCTGGGGTGATTGATTATTTCAGTCGATGTATTTGTATTGCGCTGGCCCACCTCAATTCGACCTGAGCACTTTTCTGCATTCCGCTCCATCAGAGCTTACACACACACACGCTCATGTGCCCAGTCGCTCTCCATCACTGCACTGTTATTGTGAAATAAGAGCAGGGCCTCAGCGTTAACAAAGGAATAATTGTCAAACACATTTTTCCTCTCTTTTTAGCCCCATTCTCTGTTTCTCTCTCCTGCTCTCTCTCACTTTCTGAAACCAACAGCAGGTGCACACATTTAATACAGCTGTGAAAACAGATTGGGAATAATTTTTTAAGGTGGATGAGGAAGGGAGTGGGTTGACGTGCTGGTGTCGTGAATCGCACTCTCACTCAATGAGGTGAGGGAACGTTAAAAGTAAAGTAGCCATATTAAACCAATGGTGCTCCAAGATGTGTGCCACAGCTGCACACATCACAACACACAACACACATCCTTCAACACACATCCTTCAAACTTCGGCCAGGCGAAAATTAAAACTTCCCACCAGGATAACCGAGCTGTGTTAGAGATGGTGAACAGCTACTGACCATATTATGATGTTACACTTTGATTTTACATCTAGACAGCAAGAAAAATCATGAACAGTAAGTTCAGCTTAAAAGAAAAGGGATATGAGGTAGAATAAACCTGCTACATTTGTTTATTAAAATACAATAAAGACGAGTGTGTTGTATGGTACCTTGGGATAGATCAGCACCTTGGACAGCTCTCAGTTCTAAACCGTGTGTGTGCACGAGTGAGCGTGTGCTTTTGTGGGTTGGTGGGCGTGGGCGTGTTTGTCTTGGAATGGAAAGAAAAGGTAAGGAATAAAAAAAGAAGCAAAGAGACCGAGGTCTATGGCTAAATTGAGATGCTGCAGGAGGGAGATTCTTGCAGTTCTCTGAAGTTCAGTCTAATCTCACCACAGTGAGGGGCTATAATCAGCTTCACCTCAACACAACTTTCACTCTCTGACACCACAGCCACATTTTTCCATCTGTTCAATTCGCTTTGGCGTGCCATTTCCACCAATCACCTTTACTTTGAGTTTTGGCTTAAATGACAGTTCTGGGTATAGTTCAGGGGGATATTATAGCCGTTTTTGAATGAAGAGTCAAATCTAATAAGTCTACATTACTTAAATATGTGTTGGGCTTGTTGTAGATAATGTTGTTTTATTGGCTTAGGAAGAACTGCTGTGCTCCAAAAACCACTGTGGTCTCAAATCCCTTGCTATATTGGTCCTAGAGCAATGAAATGTGGCCCAAATTGTTTTCTTTATCAGCACTTTTCCATAAGCTATTACTCTGAGAGACATTCCAATGCACGCAGTGAAAGACAAGCTTCCAGATTTTGGCTGTGTCAAAATGTCAGAGCAGACAGAGATAATAAAAAATCTAATCGACCAATTAGAGCATTTTGTCAGAATACGGCAATATCAGATTTGAAATGATATGGCAAAGAACCAAGAAAGGAAACGTTTGGTTTGTACATGTTAAATGCATATTAATTATCTCTGTGGGCACATTTCCAAACACTTAAGCTCTCACCAACTTTTTAATCTATTTGTTCTGAAGGGCCCAGGTCCCATTAGAATTGATGTATCTACTCACAATAATAACATTTATATAGAGGACAATATGATAAAAGAAACTGTTAAAAGTCTACTTTACATCTATGCATTCAGTCATACTTCACATCTAATGTTGTTAAAAGCCTGAAGGACAGTATGTGTTTCTGTTCAACCATTTAAAAGTTTGTCCATACCCAGAGATTCTCTATAGTGATACAAAGCACAAACAATTATATCTGAACCAGATGTTAAATGTAGAAATTATATTGGTTTTATAATCAGTTTAGAGGTGAATTGATAAGCTTCTATTGATGAATGTCTCTTGTGCTTTTGAGAATATTTTTGTCAGCATTTGTGTGTTCACATACCACAAGGCAACAGAACAATGCTTTTCTTGACCCATTTCTTTTGTTTTCACACCGCCTTTGATTCATTATCAGTAGTTTGAGTTGATCCCTATCATATAATGGCACCTGCGTGGGTAGAAATGGTGTGTGGCCTGTCTTTCCGGTAACTGTGCTTCATCAAGTTCATCATAGTTGATTCAATTGAGTATGTTTCAGTGGCTGAAAATGTACATCTAGACAGACACGCAAACATCTACATTGTGCCAACTTTACCTGCCATTCAACGTTTCCATCTCTAGAATGGAATGTATTTCAGGTGATTTTCTCTTTATTTTATGAAAAGTATGACGTTCACTCATTACCCATCAGGAATATAAACATGCATCTTTCAGAGTGAATCTACTTCCATTACTACATGCCCTGCGAAAAGGAATTAGTTAATTTTGAAATTATATCTTGTTTTATACAGCTTTGTATCATGCTCATGCTGTATGTTTTATATAGGTTCAAAAATTTGGGGAAAGTATTTTTTTATTTCTTTTTTTTTCATTTATTTATTATTTTTATTTATTTATTAAAAAGAAAAATAAATTAATAAATACTTTTATTTACCAAGGATGTATTCTTTCTGAAGTTCTTTTGAACTTTGCAAAGAATCCTGGAAAAAGTATCACTGTTTCCAAAAAAGTATCAAGCAGCACAACTGTTTTCAATGTTGATTTTTCTATATTTATTGGCATTTTTATGCCTTTAATGTGAGAGTATAGTGGAGCAGGATTGGCATAGGACCTCGAGGCGAGAATCAAACTCAGGTCACCGTGAGCGCAATTGCATTATATGTCGACACACTAACCACAAGGCTATCGGCGCTGACCAATGTTGATAAAAATAATAGATGTTTTTTGAGCACCAAAGCAGCATATTAGAATGATTTCTGAAGGAGCATGTGACACTGAAGACTGGAGTAATTGCTGCTGGAAATTCAGCTTTGCCATCGCAGGAATAAAATACATTTTAAAATATATTAAAATTTAATATATCTAAACCTGAATCTCTGTTACTCTAGGAGAAAGCTATATGCCAGTTCTATGCAGTGATGCTGCAGGGGTTCTCTAGGCCAGAGCTCATCTCAGGTAGTTAAAAAGACAGTGGAAATGTGTGCAGTGGTCAGATGAGTCCACATTTCAACTTGTTTCTGGGGAAAATGGACATTGAGTTCTCAGTCCCAAAGACCAGAGGAACCATCCAGACTTTCATCAGCGACAGATGTATAAGCAAACATCTGTCATGGTGTGGGGGTGCAGCAGAGCAAACGGCATGGGTGACTGGAATATGTACGACGGTACCGTGGACATGGAGGCATATATTGGGATTGTACAGACACATATACTGCCATCAAGATTACATCTTTCATGGGAAGTCCATGGTTATTAGATCAAGACAATGCCAGGTCTGCATGTGCTACAACAACAAGGTGGTTTCATAGACACAGAGTGAATAGATTGGCCTGCCTGCAGTCCAGATCTGTCTCCTATTGAAAATGTATGACCAGTCATGAAAAGGAGAATCGGACAACAACGATCACAGACTGCTGAGCATCTGAAGTCTTGTATCAAGTGAGATTGGACAAAAATTTTGCTTGCAAAACTTTAACAATTAGTATCCTTGATTCCCAAACAATTATCAAACATTCTAATTAAAAGGAAAGTTGATGTGACAAAGTGTTAAACATGCCTCTGTCCCAATTTTTTTTTTTTTTGGAGTGTGTTGCAGCCAACAAAATCAAAATTTGTTTATATTCACAAAATAAAATTAAGTTGGCCAGTGAAAACACTGGAAATTTTTATTTGTACTTTAGTCAGTTAAATAAAGTTTAAAGAGAATGAACAAATAACATATTCTTAATTTTATGGCATTTCACTTTTCAGGAATTGGAGTTGTATATACAATTTTAAGTAATTGTGTTTGTATTTTATATTGAATGTTAAATTTATGTTATATTTATTTAATTTTATTGACTTACAGACCAGGAAAAATTGTGAAAAAAAGTAGATTGCACCCAAACATAGCACAGCACCAGAACCAGTGTTGTCAAAATATGGAAGGTGGAAATGCGATATGATAGTTTAGAATAAACTGCTCTTATCACACTTCCCAGTTATCTGATTACTGTGCTGTTATCTACATTTTCCTGCCAAGGCAGTTGCTTTTACAGTCTCTATCTCTTCATTCTTTCACTAACCTCTGTGATAAAAAAAAGAAGACAGAGGAAGAAAGAGCGAATGAATGAACAAGATATGATCCTTCGGGACGTGCGCAGGTAGATCTTTCAGGTGAAGAAACAGACAAGCCACAGCTGGACCCCATTATGATTCATGGTTGAATTAGTGTCCTTGTTTGGGGATGAGGAGATTCACAGGGCACAATCCCCACACACATACAAGCTTATCCAGACCACATTTGCAGTTTGGCCCTAGTACACCCTCATGCACTCACCAGAATCGAACATTGAGATTGTTGTCATGTAGAAAAGAGAAACAAAGGAAAGGTAAATAATGGAGGGAGATCGTTTGGTCACGGACAAGCAGAGAAGAAGAAAACAAGTGAAAGGGAGAGTGAGGGGGCAGAGGAGGAAAGGTTGAAATAAGGGCAGCAAAACAAACTTTTCTAGAAGCACCTAAGTGACGTGACACAAAGATGACAAAAGGCAGCACAGGTCAAAGTTGAGAGAGTTACGTAAATGCTCTCTGGATTCTGGATTGGTGCAGTTTTATCTGTGGAGTTCAAAAGGAGTTTGTTGTGCTTTAACTGCCTTAATGAAACACAATTTTGGGTCGACACATTTCACTAAGTTTAGTATGACCTGCCTCGCTGTTTAGTGTTAATATTTTTCTCAACTCACTTGAGTTTCTGTCATAAATTGTAGAACTGTAAATATGAAACAGTCCTAAAATGTTATATGTAAGTGTTACAGCAGATATTGTGTTGTCATTGCAGTCAAAGATTCATGTGAGGTGAATTGAGCAACAGCAGCTGGGACTTTGCCACAGTGGCTTTCATCAGTTACTCTGTCATAAGTTTTCTCTTCATCAACCATAAAAACACAAATGACAATATCAGATTCGGACTTCCACAAATTGCTGCAAACCATATCAAACTTGCATGCTGGCAACCTTGTGTGTTTTATTTCCATGCAATACACAGTTTGTTTGTTTATTTATTCAGATCTGAGTGAGAATTATAATTTAGATTATTGTTATTATTTTCATTATATGCTCAATAACCAATAAATGGCTGATACTATAATTCTATACTATTTTGTCTAAATTGATAATAAATAAAAATAAATAAACTGTTTTCAATGCATCACACCATTATAATGTACGGTATGAAAAATGCATATTAATTTTGAGATTTGCTAGATTCGATTGTATTTCACAGTTAATAAATTATTTGTGTTTTAAAAGATTAAGTGTTAGATGACAGCAAAGGTAGTCTAAATGGAAAATGAGCATAAATAATTATTAAATACTTAGTATCAACCAATACGATAATTGGCCAGTAACTGGCAGATAACCAATATGGAAGATATACTGATGCACTGACTGCATTCCTTTTTTTATTGCATACTTCCATCTATATCATAGTGTCTCAACAGTTTAGTGACTAAAGGCTGGAATAAACTAAACAAAACTAATTTTAAAACACTAGGCATTATACACTTGCTGACTTTGTAAATGGTTACAGAGAAAAGCTGGTCATCATACTCTAAACGACTGAAGATCACACACTATCAGACTTTCAAGTGGTTCTGAATACAACAAACTCACGCAGAAATGTAAACAATATGTATTCTAAAATCGGCTCAAAAAATCAAACGTTCAAGATTCAAGAGTTTATTGTCAAATGTAAAGGAAACGGTCTGTTACAACATACAATGAAATTCTTACTCTGTGAATCCTCTCAGCAGCCTCTGACATAAATAAGTCAAGGACATAAGAATGAAAGACACAATATGTAAATTAAACAATTACAAAATTACGACAATTACAAAATTACTGATAGTGCAAAAGAAACAATACAAGAAACAAAAATTGCATGTATAAAGTGTAATGTAAACAAGGAGGACATGCATGTGCAGAAACCTGTAGAGGTAGATTGAGTCCATGTACTTGCAATTGAAAAGATGTATGTGTGTGTGCAAAGTATGCCGAGGTAGTCTGTAGGTGCTGATGTAGTCTGTAGTCTGTTTGATATCCTCCGACCAGATGGAATCATATTCTAAAGCTAGACAATTGGTCTTTGAGAGTCTGTGCCCATCATAAGTTATGTACTATTCTTTGGAATCGTTCAGCTCCGACTGACCAAAATCTGAACTAGCATCATCTCCTCCAGACTGTAAATCAGGGCAAAAATCTGGGCAAAAGTCATATATCCTTAAGTATAGCATAGCTAACTAGCCTGTTTATTTGAGTTCAAGCACTATTAAAGCACAAGGCGGGCATTGCAGACAGAACACTGGGAAAGGCCAATGCCCTGAGCCCTTTAAACCCTCCGGGGCTAAACTTTTAACCCCTCCCTTGTTGAATCAGGATCAGCTGTTCGTTTTTAAGTGCGGGGGGGAGTCACATGGAGGATGTGTAGGTAGCTCATCGCTCTCTAACAGAGGTGGGAAGAGGATTTATCTGTCCCTGGTGGGGGTTAGCTCTGGGTTTAGTTAATCCCAGGCTGCTTGTAAGGTTAAACTCACAGATTTCCTGCAACAGATGTGCTGGAGTTAGCATGTGTGTGTGAGTGTGTGTTTATTTTTGCAGGGGCCGTCGAGGAGGTGCATAGATGTGTATACTGAGCGCAATTAAGAGATTTGAAAGTGTGGGACTCATCAAGAAATTGCCAACTCTGTTTGACCTTATTTGTTTGTTCACACTGTTCTCTGACGCAGGTGCCTCCATGTTACAAATCTCCCCAAAGACACTGCGGGAGAGTGTAATTAATGGTAAAAAAAAAGAGAGAGAGAACGAAAGACTGCTGGGTAATACAGCACTTTGGGGGCTCGGTATAATTCTGATGACCCGAGTTGTCACCCTTTGTATGACCTTGCTGCCATACTTCACAACCCTTCCATAAACCTCTCCCCAGGCCGCAGAGGTTTCCAGCGCCTTCCAAGAATGTCTGACACACAAAGTGACCTTCCTTTCCTACTGCCTCAGGTTTGCATGGAATACAGGCGCATTCATAAATTTCCATTCATTCAAATGGAAAATATTATTTTTCTCTTCCACACTATTTCATTCCTCTGTCTCCCCGTCCGCCTGTGTGGCTGAGCGCGTTTGACTGATGGCTCTTTAAGTGTCTGGATCATCTTAGGCATGACATCAGGGGTCAAAATGGTCCTTTGCATTGGCAGTGACATCATCAAAGCCAGACGGTCTTGGATAAAATTTAAGGTCTATGATGTCAGCACATTTTTGTGGCGTTAAGCGACAAGCCTGGCCGTCATGGCCGTTTATCACTAGATTTGGCCACTGTGACCATTACGAAAGCTAAAAGCATTATGCATGATTTGCTTTCACAATGTCTAAACCATGAATCAGTGTTTCTGTAGATGTAAAATATGTATTTCTCTGGGTTCCGAACCACATCACTCGAAGAAATCTGATCCTTTTAACCATGACTGTAATTATTTTCTCTTCATCTGTATGATTAATAGCTTGTCACATGGAAATGAAAGGATGGAGGATGAAAAGAAGGTTTAAATGAAGGAAGCACAGCAAACATTACGCTGACCGCAAAACCTTAACCGTGAGTTTACACATGTCATTTCTGAAGATCATCCGAAAATGAATTCGATTACAGAGTTCAGAGCATGTGTTTTATTGGAGGAAAGTCATTTTGCATTTGTCTCTATCTGTCAGAGAGCATTAAAAATGTATTAATATGGAGATATGTGATCTATTAATGTTCATAAAATTATAAAAGCAGAGACAAAGTGGTTTCGATCAATTTCAACTGTAAAGTAAACTTCATAAACACACAGCAGTGAACTGAATTGCCAATGCGCAAAGACATAAAAAAGGCCTTCTAATTAGGAAATTACGGACAGTGACCAGGTCATTGAAAATCATCATGGAAAATGTGATGAGAAACAGTACAGGGGTCTGCAGCCATCACCTTGTGCACACTGTCACTCTCTAGTGTGACTAATCTGTCTCTAAACTCTCTTTTCTCCTTGACTGGAGGCCTCTTGTTAGATTCTCAATAGTGCATTTGGATACATTACACTTATTTGACGTCAGTGAGATTATGATGACATGTCAGTGCCTTCGACAAGGATTTTTCTGTTATTAAGTGTCTTGAAACTCATGGGTCAAACTTTGGTGAAAGAAAGTGAGGGGGGGGGATAAATTAAGAACAGTAATTGATTTCGAAGGGTGTTGATAAATGTTGATGTCTTAATACACAAGCTAAAAGTGACATTTACATGCATTCTCTCTTTCCTTTCTATACTCGTTTTCCGTTTGCCCAGTGTCTTCTAAAAAATCATTTGACTCAGTATGGCTAGACTGGATATAAACCCCTTCACGCTGCTTAGAGACGTGGATAAACCACACCAGCATTGTAGACAAATGATTTACACATCAGCGTTCCATTCTTCCCTAAATTTTTCCTCCCTGTCTTTCTTTTGTTTTTCTTAGACCTTTGTCTCTCTGCTTTTAAATGGACTGTGCATTGTGCAGTCAAGAACTAATGATGACTATGGAAAATGTAACCATAGTGACCCAGACTTTACATGAAAGTGATAAAGAGAGAAAAGAGACTTTTAAAGTCCAATTTAAACTCATCTAAGGACTAAGAGGACTAAGAATACAAAACAAATAAATAAAAAAGTAATTTTAAAATGCATTTAAAGTAATTAAAAGAATAGAAAAAATTAGTTTGCGCTAGCCGCCAATCTAGTATAATTCATTTAGCAAATTAAAGAGTATGCAAACCCTTTTAATTTGCTGTTAGAGAGCAGTTCACAGATAACCCCTTAGTTGAAGAGATTAGTTATCAGGTCAACAGTAGCAAATAGAGTGCAGGTGTTCCTGTTAATGATGTTTGATAACGAGGTCTGTTAATTGGGCCTAGTTACACACTTTCTTTATAGATATTGGATTCTATTATACTTTAAGTTGTTTTCTGATGGCATGTGCACTCAGCTTGTGTTTTTTTTTTTTTGGGCCGTTGTGTTTCTTCTTAGTGCTTTAAACTGGTCCATAATTTTCCTGACCTTTGTAAGTAAAATAGCATTAACTGTTCTTATTAGTGACCGAATATGAACAACACTTGAGTCAAGTCAAGTCACCTTTATTTATATAGCACTTTTAACAATACAGATTGTGTCAAAGCAACTGAACAGCATTAATTAGGAAAATAGTGTGTCAATAATGTTACGTAGCTGTTGTCAAAATCATATCAAGTCAGACATTGTTTATAGGGCTAGTGTTCAAGGGCTTACAATCACAGGCTTGTAGTCAGGCACCGAAACCAATGGAGACAATCTGTTTGGGAGACAATCAGATCGGACAGATTCCAGCATGAATCTTGGTCCATTGTGCGTGCGACATGTGCAAGAAAATATATTTATTTATTTGGTAATTGAAAACATGCAAACAGGATATAAGCTTTCAGAATGTGTTTCCCCCTTAACATCTGCACCAAACGGAGCACAACTAGTAGTTGTTGAGGGGAGATGAAAACCAGTGATGCTGTACGTTCCTCATCTGAGAGAACCCTGGGGGGGAACAGAGAGAACATGGGGCTTCTGATGAACAATGAAAGCACCCTGTGAGCTTAAAAAAATCAGTCATTTTCATGTACTTGGTATAGAATTAGCCTTGCATTCTTTCAGTCTCTACTGAGTAAGACCTTAATATTGTGTTGATGTATTGTGTTTTCTACATGGAATTTTTTAACTGTACATTACTTAAAGGAATAGTTCACCTAAAAATAAAACCTGTATCATCATTTACTCACCCTCATGTCTTTTTAAACCTATGTGACATTCTGATGTGACATTCTGACCTTTTTTTTTTACCTGTGGAACACAAAACAGATACTGTTTTGTCCATATAATGAAAGTCTATGGCATAAAAATGTTTGATTAGGGTTGGAGCTAAACTCTGCAGGAACGAAGTTGCCCAGCCCTGGTCTATGGGGTCCAAAATAATATTGGACCCCACTGACTTTAATAGTTTGGACAGAAAATAATCCAAATATCCTTCTTTGTGTGTGTGTTCCACAGAAGAAGAAGAAAATCATTCAGGTCTGAAGCCACATGATTTGTATTAATATGCTCATTGGAAAAACATTGCAAAATTATATTATGTTACTTCTTGTATGTTTTGTGGAATTTTCCAATTGAAATGTTCAGTGAATGACACTAAAAGTTTAAATGAAATGTTAAACTTTATTATAGTGGTTCTTAATCCTGCAGAAAAGCCAGCATTTAGGATAAAAATGCTGAAGGGACCATGCCATTTTAGTTTGCTTCTTCAAGTCTTTGAGGTCTTTTATCGTGACACATATTTCACAAAAGTCATACCTGAGTGCAATGCTGTACCAGGTGAGCCACAGAGCAAGTTTGCTACGTCAGAAAAGTCATACACATGAAGCTGGAGCGATCTTCATTAAAAGCAGTACACACTCTGACAGCACTTTAATTTGTGTGGTTATGAGCTCACATTGGCATCAGCATGTGTTCTGCCATTTCTCTGTTAACGAGTTACCATGGCTTTTTATCTGCTGCTGTCCTAGATCGAACTCAGAGGGCAAACAACACTAACGTGAGAAATAACGTTTTCAAAATGATAGGAGGATGTGTGTGTTTTTGTGGTGAGCACTGCATATAATTATTCAGCATGTAAATTTTCTCAGTTTTTCTAGAGTATCGCAAATATTCACCATTCCTTTAATGGCGTAAATGTAAAAAAAACAGTGCTCCTCAATTCTGATTGTTTACTAATAACCCCATAACAGATATCAGAGATCTGGTGTTTTTAAACGGATGCTCTTTAAGGTCAATGACATTTGACCCCAGCAACAGTGCTAACGGATGTAGTGGCGTTCTTCTAAAATGCCAGTGCAGTGTAAAATAGTGTGATTCATATCTTGCGGCACGCTGATGCAACTTCTCACAGTACTGCTTGGACAACTACATCAGAGTGCATTGTGTGCAGCCTCAGGCAGGAGAGAGAGAGAAAGAGATAACCGCAAAGTTGTTCTCAGGTTCACAGAGAGAGAGTATTTTTTGTTATTACAGTCAGACGGTGAGGTGTGTGTGTGTGCGTGTGTGTGTGTGTGTGTGTGTGTGTGTGTGTGTGTGTGTGTGTGAGTGAGTAAAACAAGCCAGATCTAAAATAAAGCGAGAGTGAAATAAACAGAAACACACACACATTGTGAGAGAACTGGATGATGTCATGAGTGTGGGGAGATAAAAGCAAGGCAGACTGATACAGACAGTGTGTTACACAGCAGTGGAGAGCAAAACAGCTTCCAGCCTGATGGGGGATCTCCAGCAGTGACCGGGTTACACAGAGGACACGGATCATCATCTCGGCTTCCTTATAAAGGTGTGTGTGTTTGAGTGTACGATGCTTTAGCACTGCATATCTGTAGATCTCTGCAACATGTTGTTGTGTCCCATATCTGTTCCTGCTAACACCAGCTGCTGATAAGCATGCCAACACGCATCTTCGCAAAGAGACCACCTTAAGGCTGTCCTGTTTACTGCCTGATCCCATTTACTTCTCTTTTCTCAGTCAGACAACACAAAGGTCATTCAGAGGGTAAGACATTATGTTCCCAGCCACTGAAAAGAAAATATGTGGTCATTTGATCTCCTGCTTCATATTATAGACTGGAATTCCACATTGACAGCATTAAATTAGACGTGTCAAACGCATGTGATGACAAGACGCTGTAATGAGTGTTTTAAATGTGGCTGCCCAGAACAAACAAAGCACAAGTGAGTAGAAGAATGTGTGCACATACATCATTCTCAAAGCAAAAATTATTTTCAGTCTTACAAAATTTTGAAGCTTTGAATTCAATCAAGTATTTTTACATAAAGACTGATGGTATTTTTATCATCTTGACATTGTTATGAATGTTGACTTTATCAGACACCAGGTGTCATTATCATATCAAAATAACAAATTAAATTTTTCTTAAAATCTTCCTCACAAGCAATAAAACCAATGACACAATGAAAAAATTACCTCTTACTCCGAACTTTAACCTTTGAAGTACTTTTATATAACTTTTTGTATTTTATTTTCATAATGAAAGTTTTTAACATTGACACTAATAACAAAAAAGAGCAAGTGTTTTTTTTTTTTTCAATTTCATACATATAATTATTATTTTGTTTTGCAGTTTGCACACTTGGTAGACCTTGAACTAATGCGTAAGCCATGAAAACAAAATGATAAAAAATTGCAATTTAAGAAAAAATTTAATTGCAATTTCATTAAAGTTTTATGACAGATGGAGGCAAGATTTTTTCAGGAACAAATTGACAATATTTTTTATATAATTATGACATTTCCTCACAAAAATGGTCTTCCATAATATATAGTCAAACAATTTTATATTATGTTAAGTAATTGATTGTTGCCTTTTTTTATTTGGAGTTTCATGACATTTTGAAAAAAATTTCATCACTGAAAAATCCCAGAACATGTTTGCCACCATATATTCTCAAAATATAGTGGTAAACATGTCCCTTGACTTCTCAAAACTGCATGTTTAATTCCATCAGATTTGACCTTGAAACCTTCATCTATCACTCTCTTCACCCATCATCTGGATGTATTTCTCTGTTTCTAGCTTTTATTTTGGAAAGCCAGAGGCATGTGTGTGTCCATGCTAGGCCCTGTGTTTATGCATGTAAGTGTGTTTGTGTGGACAGGGCTCTGATTGAGGTAGATGACTGTACAACAGCAGAAATGCCTCAGGCTAAACGAAAATAAAGAGAGACTGCTCACATTAAAACAGATTTTTATCAGATATGTCTCTGCGCTTGTTCGTTTTTCAAGTTCATGTTTCATGAGTTCGCTGACATTTTTTGGAGGTTTTTGAAGAAAGAGCATGGGTCATGTTAGCAAAATATAAAATGGTTAGTGAAATGGCTAACATTGTTTACAACATCTTTAACCAAAGAAAGAAAAAATAATTCTTATTAAAAATTTTAGATCTTGAATGGAGCCCCTTCATCATGGACAGCAAGTCAACTATGTTTATTTTTACAGAGACTCCAGCATTTCACGTGTGTTGATTTGCGGTGTTGGCAGGGGGGCTTCTTGAAGATCAGTATCACCCCATCGCACATCCTAAAATACGAATCCAATTACCGACTCCACACTGGCCTTTACCAAGATGGCTGGATAAAATACCCAAGGTTTTTACTCTACACTCTCTACGCTTTCTTCAATGCTCCTACAGTCCATCCACTTTTTCTGTTTTTCATTATCTTCTCACATCTCACATCTCTCCTCTTTTCCCTTTACCTCTTCAACTTCTTTTTTCCTGTTCTCCTCTGTCTGTGTCTTTGAGGTTCCTGCATGTAGACAAAGCACTCGTGTCACTCTTTCACTGCAGAATGTTTTGGCTGCTTTGCCGAACCACAAAATAGTTCATAACTCCATTGGAGAATATGGATATGAAACATGTGTTTCCAGTATAATGGAAGAAAAGCCCATCTATTAAGAGACACCTGCCAGCAGAGGAGACGACTGCATTAATGACAGCCTAAAACAGCTTCCACCATGAGTATGGAAATAAAGTATGATTCCATTAGCATTTGGGAGTTTATATTTAACTTACATGACCATAATTTTAAGACATTTATAGAAAATGGCCTTTCAGATCTACTTTAGACTGAGCCCACCCTGGGGTAAACACTATATGTTTTGTGTAAAATTGTACTCTGATTTAAAAATCCCTCCCTCTAATGGTTTAATACTGCATCCTGATAAGTTATCCAGCAAACCACAATGGAGATAAAACCACAGCAGTTTATTAAAGACAGAAAATTAGATTTTAGAAAATGACATCATTTTTGTCTTAGTGCCACAAACCAAAAGCTTCTACTTGCTGCTTAATTTATCGGTGTGAACTTTACAGATGAACTCATCATGACTTATGTTCGGTGTGCGAGCGTATTTGTGTGTGAATGAGCATGCGAGAGCGCTGCTGTATATTTCATTAAAGTCTGGTGAGATCATCAGAGAAGCAGCCGGCAGTGGGGTTTGTAAAAGTTCGGTCACTGACCCCATAATGTGCTACATGTGGCGCTAAACTGTGACATTGACACACTGAGTGCATTGCGATTGAACCATCTTGGCTCCCTCCAATTTAATGATCTTTTTAAATGACAGAAGAAATATTATCCTGCACATACATCCTAACAAGGGGATCAAAACCTGTGAAGCCCTCCTCTTGTTCTCAAGCTGACCTAATTGTGAAATCAGTGTTCATGCAGTAATATTTTTGTTTTCCCAAAATGAACAAAAATGACCAACGAATATATTAGATTTTAAAAATATATACATAAATATTATATACATAAATATCTCAAATATATTTTAAAATATATTAATACTGCCTTTTCCCAAAATGTATTTCTTGCCCCTTGAAGTACTTGAATTTGTAATACATTATTAGTATAAAAAATATATTTTCTTTTCTCTGCAGCATATATTTATCATGTGTTTGACATATATTTTGGTCAGAATTTGCACATTGCCATATAGGTAATGTTATGTCTAATGATCTAGAACCAATTCAAATAAGCTTTAGCAAATATATTGTGAGTGCAATGCTTATTTATCTGTAGATGTTTGTTCTTCCCTTTATATTTTGAATAAATGCAGTTTATGGGAAAAGCATTCGTGCCTACACTGCGATGCTGCTACCAGTATCCATGATTCACAATTACATATTAGTTTTTTTGGAACTGTGCTCGATATCCAGGGTGGTTTAAATTAGTGTGACTGGGCATTT
The DNA here is from genome assembly GCF_001515645.1 of Sinocyclocheilus grahami. Lineage (NCBI taxonomy): Eukaryota > Metazoa > Chordata > Actinopteri > Cypriniformes > Cyprinidae > Sinocyclocheilus > Sinocyclocheilus grahami. The sequence goes on along the minus strand of NW_015505278.1, from coordinate 1,596,772 downwards.
GGCGTTAAGGATCCAAGAGAAGTTGTGTTCCCGGTACTGTTTTTCCCAATGACACTGGGAGCTGTCAGGCAGGAAGGTTTAAATGTTCCAACTGATTGCAATGGCCGCAGAACGAGCCAGATGAGAAATGAAACCTCAGATAACTGTACTTGAGCAGGAGAAGAAAAACCAGCGGTGCGCTAATTAGCTTAGCTCTCATACTCCTGGGGCTGGAGAGAGAGAGAGAGTCAATGAAAACACAGTATGAGGGACTTTGGCTAGCCCACTCAGCCAATTCACATTAGCAATACCTCCGCTGGGCCCGTCCAGAAAAAAGCGCCCATCCAGAAACGCGTCTGAATGCCTCAGCTAAGAAATTGCAAGCGGTAAAGAGAGGATGAATGGAAGCAAAGCGAGGGGTGCACATCTGAAGTTTATTTCAGTGTAAATCTATTCCAGATAATGCCGTTACAACTTGGAGTCCTGATGATTTAGGGGTTGTGACCTGACGTGACACTCCAGCAAATGAATGAATCTATAGACCTGACCCTTGTCCGGACATTAGTGGCCAGTTTGTGTCCACCAAGACAAAACAGTTTGACAGATACGCCACCACAAAAGAGTGGTGAACTCTCATTAAACTGTCAGTGACCTTAATGTGTCATTTAGCGTGTTTTGTTGAGACTGGAGATCAAACGCGTGTTTAGAAGCAGCTCAAACAGAGTGTGGTGATATGTCAGTGGCGATGGTGTCACTTGGACAAGCTGTATTTGATAGGAAAGGCAGGAATATTTTGCTGAGATGTGCTAATTGGATTCTGGACCCTTGACAATTTTGTGACTCATCATGCGGTTTTTCAGAGCAAGACTTCAGACTCTTAAGTTCTACAGAGACAATGTTCATGTTGTACTCATTCAGCTCAGTTATACTTGTACCCATTCTGAAAAAATCAGATCATATTAATTTTTTTTTATATATTTCAAAATATACAAAAATGTCAAAAATATATATAATAATAATAATACATATAATATAATGTATAATATGTATAATATAATATATATATTTTAAAATATATTTACATAAAGTTACTTTCTATCAATATATTTTTGGACCATTTTTTGTATATTTTAAAAAAATAGTTTAAAAGAATAAATATATTTCTTAAAAGCATTTAAAAATATATTTTCCCTCCATATATTCCAATCCAAGAAAATACATTTGCATTTGCCACATGTGAGCATATAACACATTTGAAAAAAAAAACTGGCAAGTACCATATCAAAGAAATTACAATTATTAAACATTCAAATAATTAAATCATCATCAATCTAAGCTGTTCCATCCATTGCATTAGCCTAAATGTAGACTACTGTTAGATGGAAATGTATTTTCTTGCTCTCAAATACATTTTGAAATATATTTTGGTATATCAACATTGAAACTAAATATATTTTCAGTTTCAAAAATATATTTAATTGAGCTTCGCTGTTTGTTTTCTTTTTTTTTTAAACATCTAGCTTTGCATTCTATCTATTTGTTTTCTTTTTATTTATTATACAATTTACAAAATGCAAAAAAGGCCTCTAGCAATTCAATTCAATTCAAGTTTATTTGTATAACGTTTTTCACGATACAAATCGTTGCAAAGCAACGTTACAGCAAATTAAGTTTCTACAATATATTTAGTAGTAGCTTATCAGTGGTGACTGTCAGATAATGTGCATATGGAAGAAATGTACGGAAAAATCAAAGACGTAATCAAACAGACGATGAACACTATTAACAGCAATTATTATATGATGCAATCAAACTTATAGCAAAATTTGGTAGTTCTGTATGTTGTTTCAGGGTTGGCATGGTCATGTTCTAACACTAGCTTGCTCTATTCTTTTTCTATTCTATCTGTTTTCTTTTTATTTATTATATCTTTTAAAAAAAACCTTGCTATGTGTACTGCGTTAAGCTAACTGAGATTTGTTATAGCACTTGTATATCATTGCTCTCTTGTTGATATTGATTGCTTCCATTGTCCTCATTTGTAAGTCGCTTTGGATAAAGTCTGCTAAATGACTAAATGCAAATGTAATGTAATATTTAAAATGTATGAGCAGGTAAAAAATGAAAGTTACAGAAAGTTATCAAATACAATTGTGAGGTGTGTCATTTTCTTTGACAAAAAAAAGAAAGAAAAAACAGTTTCCATATTTTCTGCACTTCCATCTTATATTGTTTGAACAAACATATACAGTAGTTGTGCCCCAAACTCAGGGCTTATATTATATTCAGCCATGTCAAGCTTTTCAAACAAACAGATTACAAGTCATTTTGGTGCCACTAGTGATGCAGAAATTACACATTTAATACGATTAAAACATACTTTTAAAGTCATTGGCATGTTAACTTGTGGAGAACCATGTGTAAAGAAATAAAACAACTATATTACCCAAATGACAGAAATAAGGATTTGAGTTGTGAACCCCTAAATTAGAGAGATGGGCTGACTAATGGCATTTTGGGTCCCAATTATTGAACTGTGCCACTGTTTTGTCTTTAACAGTGTGTGTGTATCCCTCAAATAAGAAAACCTGGAATATCTTTTCATCTTTTCAAAATCGTTTTATCAGAGTTATGTTTCATTGGTCATTTTTTTCCAGTGGTGACTAACTATTGAGAAAAAAAATGAAAGAATGATTTCCACTCAATGTTGCAACGTAATTTGAGACTGAAAATTAGAGCAACCCCCTTTCAGCGTTCTCATTTTGCTGGCAGTCCAATGCTTTAGATCTCCTCCAGCTTGGACCATACGCCTGTAACATTTGCCCACAGATTTTGTCTTATGTGGTTTTTGATAAACTTAACGCTAAATTCTTGAAATAAAAAAGGTACAAGCAGACAGTGGAAAATAAACAAGTTGATATGAACAGGCAAGTCCTGAGAAGAGATTTAGTTTATTCTACAGGAACGTTGCGGAACTGAGAGTGACAGAGTGAAGCAAACATTGTGACGTAGTGATGCAAACTGACCTTTTCAGCTGCAAATTTTTTTTTTTTAATTAAGATGAAGTAGCATATACTCTAAATACTGCTGAAAAATTTGTTTAGGTTTTTTTCTTAGTGCTGTCAAAATTAACGCATTAACGCATGCGATTAATTTTGTTTCAGTTTAACGTGTTATAAATATTTTACGCAATTAACACTGGGGTCGGAGCTAGGGTTGGCCTGATCTAACACACCCGATTCAACTCGTCAGCTCATTAGTAGAGACTTTAAGAAGTGGGTCAGAAAAGGTAAAGAGTTGTGAGAAAACATGATGCGTGTCAGAGCCGTGTCATGTTCAGCAGCGGCAGCCAAAATAACCGAATAACCCAGCTGCTGTGATGTCTGTTAATCAAAGAACAAAAGAAAAATGAAGAAATCAATAGCTTTTGTAGCTTTAAGGATTCATCTATATTTAATTTAGAATTTAGTGTTTGATAACTATTCAGTTTCTGTATATTTCCTACTAGCTGAAGGGTAGCTAAATATGACATTTATTATAATGGGTTTATGTGAAGATTGTTTTAAGTTCATTTAAATAATGTTTTTTTCTAATAAATGTTTCAATTGATAGCTCTCAATTATACTGTAATGTTGAATGGATAGTTAATGGTTAAATATTAGAAGAAAAACAATTTCATTGAGACATCAGTAGTATTGGTATCAGTGATACTCACCTTCAGTCATAAAAAAAGATGATCTTAAACATTTAAAATATACTGTCTTTGTTGTTTATACATTAATTTGAAGAATGTGAAAATATTGCAATATAAAAGAATATTTAAAAATGTAATGTTAAAGGTGGGATTAATCGCAATTAATTTCAGAAAAAAATTTGTTTCATTAGTTAATTTATTTTAATCGATTGACAGCACTAATGTTTTACTTGACTGTGTTGTAAACATGACTGTTCTTTTTAAAAAGATTTGCATGAAATGGTACCTGGCTCTGTATTTCCACATTCAGTTTAAGATCCAAGAAATTAAACAACATAGTTTTAAATTTTATATGTTTATGATATGGACCCCATTCCTAACCTGTGAGTGTTTTTTTTCCTAGAACAACCATCAATGCAATCATCCAGATCTAACCTTTAGAAAGTTGCTCCATCTCCACCCGTATATTTATGTGAAAACCACCTACACCTCTTGCAAAACTCTTTGAATGTAACCATCATCCTGCTTTATACCTGCAGAGGAAAAAGTGCTTATGGGAAAGACTTGAGTGTTATTTTGTTCTGAAATATCTAAGCAGTGTCAGACCTGAGTTTATTTTAGTCTCCAGCATGACCCTGCTGTGTCAATGAATCATGCTGTGAATTTCCAATCATAATTCCCCAAACAACTCTACCAGATTGGACAGACATATAGATGGCCATTCACTGGAAGGTCTGGACATGGTGTGAAGCACACTCCAGAAAGGTCATTGTTCATAAACAAGCCTGAATGAGCGTCTGAATACAGTTACACACAGACATGTACACGCTCTCTGGTTCTACATCCTGTTAGCCAGACCCAGAGCACAATGAAGGCTTTGTGAATTCAGACTGAAAATTAGAAAGGAAGTTAATATGGTTTAGTTTAAAGAATCAAAAAACAAAACATGAAAGATTTAACCACTAGTATTAATAGAAGACCCCACATCAAATCCCCCTACTTCTTGACATGTGCTGATCTGAATAAAATTTAGATTTTCCAAACCACACCTGATTCAGCTGTCCCAAAGTCTGGTGTTCAAGCAGGTCAGGTGTATGATCTCATATAGTGATTCTCCTGAAGCAAGGTTGGAAGTGTACTTACCTTGGTCCAACCCAACCAAATGCCTGTTGTTTTGTAGGTTTTGGTTTGATTGTAGTTCTGTGACCAAACATGGACCAAGCATGTCTTGTCATCACTCTATCCTGGCTTCTCAGCTGAGAGTTTTAAACCCCAAATCAGCTTGTAGCAATTACCAGCAAACTGAAAACATGTGTCGCCGTGACTTTGTAACGATACATGTTGCTCCCATTGTTAGTGTACTTCTCTAGCAAGCCAGGGGTTGTTCCCATCAAAAATTTGATGCTAAACAACCGCAAAAATGTAAAGGCATGAGCTCTCTTGCCAAGGAGAGAAGGGCGGAATGAAAAAGAAACTTATCTGAAAATTAAGAAAACTGAAGAAATCTTCTATTTTTAATGTTTGCCTATTGATACAGTATATTGACAGACAGAAATGTAAAGGCATGAGTTCTCTTGCCATGAACATAGAGATGGCTGAACAGCGTGTTTTAACCTACAGTAACTCATGTCACCTTGCACGTCTTGCAGAGGCCAACTTCATTATAGTAATTGTGTTGTCATCTGCACTTAACAAAACGATCCGGCCAGCATTTAAAACCTAAATCTGCTCAGCGTCTGTGTGAACATTAGGCATGTGATTTTCCAAATGTCACAGCCTTTTGTTACCAACTGTAGTCCTAATCTGCTTGATGTCCTTGGATTTTTGAGTCCATTCAGCAAGACTTTTGTCTGTTTCATCCATGAAAAAGGGCAGATGGAACATAGATATTTGTAGAAAAGGGAATGGTGGAGAAATTAATATTAAGGTAAGATGGCAGAGAAGCATATAGTTCCGTCACAGGTCACATCATACAACACCTGGCTAGGTCAGTGGTTAGTGCTCACTAAATCTACCAAATTTGGTGTAGAAACAATTTTCACTCAGAAATTGCTAGTTGTAGCATCTGGACCAATCAGACACACAATATATACTGTATTTTGTTAGTTATATTTAACAAATACTCTGTAACACCCCTCAGTTAACAAGCCATATGAGGGCCTATGGACCCTTCCCCCGAAATGCATCTTAACACCTCAGAAATGCAGAATAGGCCTCTAATTCCATGGCAACCAATGCTGATATCACTGGTTTTATTGCCCAAAGGAATGCGGGTAGAGAAACTCACTACATTTTCCATAGGAAAGACACAATGCACAGTAAAAATGGACTCTTCTCTAATTAATTCATAGGAAAACCTTTCTTTGAATGAACACACATATCCACACCAGGTCATTGTGTATGTTGTAACTGTCCTTGTATATTTTCTTTTATATTGTATACTGTTTTATGCAGGCTTATGATGGAACCTCGTTCCTGTCATCTTACCTATATGTAATCCTACCATGTTTAGTATCTATGAATTCATCTTCTGATGATGTGTGTGTTAGACTAGTTTAAGTGTTTATGTAGTTAATAAATTCTTACTTGTATCACACTTGACGTTGTTCATTGTTTGCTCATAACTGGAGTCCCTAATCATGCAGATTTATGCTACATGCTCTGTGTAGTATTGTACAGTAAGAAAGTTATTTCCCTTAACCAGGAAATTAACGTTCTTAGAATTGACAGACAGTTGACCCTGAGAGGTCAAGTAAATACTTACAGTGGATCTAAATATTTATAATTAATTATAACTAGTTATGATTAATTATTCATATTTCCCCTTTGAGCTGATTCCCTACATAGTAAATTGCACAAATAATTACTAAAGAAATGACATATAACACATTGAATTATGAAATTCTGAAGTAGAAAGACCAAATAGTTTTTTCTTGTAAAACATACTCCACTAAGCTTTATGTACATCTGAAAATTAAAAAAGGAGGAAAAAAACACAAACTTATAGGAAGTCGATTTTCTGAAGAAACAATTTATTCTATTGTATCTTTGAATGTCTCTGTAACTTCTATTGAACTTTGACTTTGCTTTTTATATTTAATGGAGTAATCATCATCATACTTAATCAATGCTGAAATTCAGATCAAGCGAAAAGGAAGTGACCCCATTAGTGATCTCTAATGAGAAACCAGAACGTGATAGCATAGACACGCTTTCTTGTGGACCAGGTCGTCAGGATGTTCCTCCCTTAGGTTATTCTGCTTTCACTTACACCATGGATCAATATCATTAAATATTTATTAAGCTCTATTCAAAGAAAATCTGTGAATGTCCATATGAAAGACATATTGAGATTAAGGCATTATCCTTTCATGCAAAGTATCACTAGTCACATCTAATTGACACAACTTCCAGAATGCTGTTAGGGCATACTTGGATGATTTTAATAACTAAACAGCATGCCATAATTATTGAAAAACAAAGAAAGCCATAATTGAATAAGCAAGACTCCAAAGCAAAAATGAGAACATGCCTGGTGAGGATGGTTGTTTGTGTGCTAAGGCAGCTCTTTGAAGTGAGTGCTGGTCAACACATCTGGTGTCTATTGAATAAAGCTGTTGTTTGTTGAATTGTCTGCTCTGTCTGTCTGTGTGTGTGTGTGTGTGTGTGTGTGTGTGTGTGTGTGTGTGTGTGCGTGTGTCTCTCTCTCATTTGTAAGTA
>NW_015505278.1:1576038-1589369 GCF_001515645.1 Sinocyclocheilus grahami | reverse complement strand
TTTTTATTTTATTCTCTCATCTGTGTCTGTCTGTGTGTGTGTGTGTGTGTGTGTGTGTGTGTGTGTGTGTGTGTGTGTGTACGTGTGTCTCCATCTCACTTGTAAGTACTGGTTGAAAACTTAAGGTTGTACATTGTCAGTTTACAATGTGTATTGTTACTTCATTGTATATTTACTGTGTATATATATATACAAACAAAAAGGTCTGAGCATCAAGATTCAACCAATCAAAACAAGCAAACATCAAAGAGATCAGCTTTCTTCTTTTTCCTTCGCAGAATACAACTGCAAACCATCAAAGGGGTATCCTGTGGTTCCTAGGTGATGTAAAACAGACTTGCATGTGGTTAACAATTAAAATATTTAGCCATAATTAAAAAAAATAATAATGTTCAAAACACATCCAGATACCCTTGAGTTAAGGGGCAAAGGAAGCTGTTAATGTTGTTAAGCAGAATGAGGCAAGATCATAGCAAAGAATTAGGACTGAATTATTGATTTTCACATTATAGTTTATTACAAGGGTTTATAAAATTACCAAGTACATTTAAGAATCACTGTAACAAAAAGGAGGGGAAAACATTCATATTTGAACTAAGTGAAATGTGGATTTGTAAAAAGGAATAAAATATATGTACAAACTCAACAACAAAAGAACAGAACATGTAGTCAAATGACACTCAAAAAAAAACATACCTCGCAAGTGCTTCTGTTTATTAATATTAACTAAATGCAATGATAATGATAACCAAAAATTATAATTATTAAAATAACAAAACCATATTAACATTTAAACACTGTGTACAATACAGTATAACTGAAATCCATATCATTCTAAATAGAACAGTATTTAACAACAGACTTTACTTATACTAGAACTCTATTCTGAAATATAACAAAAATAGCAGATTTATTACAATAATAATAATAATAACATTAATAGCAATAATATTAGGATATTAGACGATGCAAATATGCTTTACCCATGGCTTTCCAATAGGTGAAATCCTTCTTGCACTCACAACATTTGCTTAGAAATAGCAAAATTTTAGCTGAAGGTATAGCAATCTACTCTCTGTTAGAAAATGGTACACTGAAAGCAGCAGATATTAATTCATCCATCCATTCATCAATTCATTCATTAAAAAAAAAGATCAGTGGTATATTTTATCAAAGTAAAGTCCTTTGCGTGGCCTGTAGAGGAAGTGAAGGAAGAACCCTCATCGGGTTGCTCAGAGTCCTAGTGCCTCTCACCCAACTGCCTTTAAAGTCCCTTCAGAGGCGTCTCAAGAAAACTCTCCTGATTGGTGGTATATAGAGTTACTGACTGATGATTGTCCAATCAGTTCCACCATCATCTACTGTATATTCAGTATAATTTTGTATTATATTGATGTGGAGCAGAAAAAGAAAAAAAAGAAGCCTTCCTCTTTGCAGAGGTCAGGTGGCACTCTGCTCCATCATATAAATAAAAAGCGACTCCCAAAGCAGCATATATGACAGTTATGACTTATTTTTTTGCTTTTTTGTTTTCATAATTGTCTTCAGATATAACATTTGCAGCAGGAATGAGTCCCTCATTCCCTCTATAGCTTGTTTTGAGAGCCTGCAGAGGTTAATTTTCTCTTATAGTCTCTGACGAGTCATATATCTCTGTTCATCGCTCGCCTCCTTTTCACGCTCTCTTAAAAAAATATTATGGATTGTCACTTATGTACAGAGCATGTATAACAAGTACTGGGTTAGTCTGAAAGCTCCTTCTGTACTGCTAACACACCTGAGTAAATTACACAATCCTCCCATTCATTCTAGTTTGCACTGCCTACTCTAACTCCGAATACCTTAGCTGAAAAACAACCTGTCCACACACGCAAACAGGCACACGTGTACATTCGCACAAGAAAACGTAATGTATTTACACACACAGAAACCACACATACTGTATATACATATTAATGAACTCAGCATCCACGAAAAACACTCACACAAAACTTCTCATTTCAAGACCCTGTGACATCTACATCGGCTTATATGACTGTCCCTTTCACCTCTTCTTTTCTGAAACCTTCCTCTTGTGCTCTCCTGATGTAGCAATACGTTCAGTTAAATTTATATTTTTATGATATACTTCTTTACAAATGATAGACTATAAATTTTTGGCAAATGAGAGTCTTTTGAACTTCAGGAGACAGCTCAGAATATGAAGTCTGTTCCTTCTTCTGCCCAGTCTGTCACACGGTGGCATCCAACATCTCATTCGACTTGGCCATGATCTGATTCTGATTGGAGTCGAGGCCAAAGAATTTGACACGAAGGCCGTCGGTGGGGTGCACCACGGGGACCGAAATCAAGCGTGGGAATGTCCGCGTGGCCAGTTCGAAGCGGCTCCCTCCCGCGAGTTCCACGGCTAGGAGTTTGAGGAAGAGAGTGGCCAGCTGCTTGCCGAGGCAGGAGCGAACGCCACCGCCGAAGGGCAGATAGTGGAAGCGGCCCTCACGATCCTCGCTCCGCTCTGGGCTAAACCGGTCCGGGTCAAAGGCCTCCACGTCCTTGAACACAGCTGAGGTGTCGTGGGTGTCACGGATGCTGTACATGACACTCCATCCTTTGGGTACCTGTACACCCTGAGAGACGGGCAAAAAAAGAGGTTAGAAATGGTGTTACTGTGTTAACTAAAACAAAACCTATTAAAAATCAAATTTAATATCAATAAATATATAATATGAAAATAAAATATACATTTTAGATGAAATTAGAAATTTTGGAAACTAACTGAAATAAAATGACAAATGACAAAAGTGCAAAACAAAATCACTAAAATTAAAACTGACAAGATAAAAATAAAAGCTCATAAACAATATAATAGTATATAAAGAATACTAAAATAACACTGGTTATAAGGATAAAATAGGTGAGCATTAACAACAATACAAAACATTTAAAGCAAAATTAACAAAAAATAACATAATTCCGAACATCATTTACTCATCGTCAACTCTTTCCCAACCTGAATGACTTTCTTTTTTCTTTGATATTTTAAAGAGCACTGCGGCCCAATACAACAACACTGGACTCCACTGACTTGTATAGATTTGATGTCCTTAAAACATCTGAACAACATATTTCCCACAGAAAAAAGTAAGCCATACTAGTTGTTTGGAACAACATGAGGGTGAGTAAAGGATGACAATGATTTTTGGGTTAAAGTAGCTGCAGATCTTCAACAACTCACATCCAGCTCAAAGGTCTGTGTGGCAATGCGATAACCTCCAGACACAGGGGCAAACAGACGCAGGACCTCTTTGATCACGCAGTCCAGGTACTTGAGGCTAATGATGCTGTCCAGTCGCAGTTCGCCCTGGCACAGACAGCCGTCATGCAGCAGGCCGCAACTCCGCAGCTCCTCACGCAGCTTCTCCAGCACTGCAGGGTGTCGCAGCAGCTGCATGATCAGAGACGTGCTGGCACTGGCTGTTGTGGCAAAAGCAGCGAAGATCAGCTCAATAGTGGACTCCTGAGGGAGAAAGAAAGAAATTTGTGACTAAATCACACATATGTGACCCTGGACCACAAAACCAGTCATAAGGGTCATTTTTTCATCTGAATAAATAAGCTTTCCATTGATGTATGGTTTGTTAGGATAGGACAATATTTGGCCGAGATACAACAATTTGAAAATCTGGAATCTAAGGGTGCAAAAAAATCAAAATATTGAGAAAATCGCTTTTAAAGTTGTCCAAGTGAAGTTCTTAGCAATGAAAAAATGACTGCTCCCAAACTTCTGAACAGTAGTGTATATTATATATTGTCTCTAGTCAGCAACTTCACTGCAATCTGACTTTTTCTGAATTCTTAGGATGGAGCTTCTTTATTTCTTTTCTTTCCTTCTCTCTTCTTTTTTTCTTTGAGGTTTGGCAGCCATCTTACACAGGTTTATTTTCTCTCTCTCTTCTCTCTCCCTCACTTTTTTAAATGCTTGCCAGTGAATTGGTGTTGACAGGCCTGGGAGCCGCCACTGTCTGAGGAGACTACGCATGTACCTTACAAAAGAAAAAAGCTGAAACGTCTGAGCCGAGTGGAATAACCAGGTAACAATAGCCCACAGGGAAGCATTTATTGACTATTATCTGTGTCATTAAAGGTCTGTCATCCCGGTTTGGATATGTGACTAGAGAATTGAGCAGGAGAGAGAGAGAAGAAATAAAGAGAGCAGTCAGTGAGTAAAGTGTGCTGCCAGAGTCACTGCAAGCCTCTCAATATCACAGTGTCGACTTCCTGTTTTGCTTTAATATGTAATCACAATTTGACCTCACACTGAATAGAGACTGGGAGGATGACTGTGTGGTGAAAACCATGACCAGTTTTATGGATGTGTAATGTACAGCATTAAATAGACATAAACAACTGATAAAATATCTCAGTTTCAATAAGACTTCACATTGTGTTTCAAAGAGAACTCCTCTCTTATGCAGACTAAGCGGTTATTCAATTTTTTAATACAGACTGCCTCGCTTTTTACTGCCTACCTAGTCAGCTGCCTTTTAAAAAAGCATCCCAAAAGAAGTTGAAACTCTCTTTATCACTGATTTGAAAGACCCTACATATGCTATAACTGTCTTTAACAGTCACTTACACACAACACAAATAGTGCTCAGTAGGCAAAGTGCACAAGACGTGCTCACATTTGATTCCAGTAGAGTTTGACATTAGTGTGTTGTCTGATGAAACAAATTATCAATAGATTTTAGTATCATTATGCTGTACATTTATAATCAACATTTCTCTTGCTTCACAGTGACTGATTCACTGTATGTTTTTTCCACTATGTTTGTTTTACATATCACGATTTTTAATAATTTAGCTGACTACTGTTCGGAATAGCCTTCACTCAGGAAAGCGCGCCTGTGAGGCCTTAAAATGTTGTCTACAGAGCTGTAGTGTATCAGTGGTGCTTCACTCACCTTGAGCTCCTGCATTGTAAGCTCTGTGTTGTTCTCCTTGGCACTCTCTAGAAGCACATCAAGAGCATCAGTGTAATCTTTCCCCTGTGTGTGGAGAGGTTTCTCTCTGATGGCTTTTTCTATGCTTTTCTGGAGTGAGTCTCTTGCACGAATACCCTGCAAACGTACAAAAAAGTTTATTAGTTGAAGTCTATCTGTCACTGTGTACTTAATGTGCAGAGACGATCCAATCCCTTTTTCTATTTTGAAGTGATTTAGACAACACATATTGACATTTTACCTTCCTATAACCACTAAACGGCAGGTCGATGGGAAGGCTAAAAACGTTCTCCACAAAATCCTGGAAAGTGTGGAAAAGACAGTGCATCTCCTCTTCAGAGACGCGGAAACCCAGTAATACACGCACTGCCATGTGGAATGAGAGCCGCTGGGATTCCCGATAAACGTTGATGGGGTCAGGATTGGAGCTCCACACCCGCAGGGTCTCCTGAATGACCTGCTGGATCTTGGGCAGGTAGCTCTCCAGAGCCTCATGACTGAAGACTTTAGCAAAGATCTGAGAAACACAATTGAAAATGCAGTCAGTCTGCTGTGTTCTGGTGTTTGCATCAATTGAGAACAAATATGACATGATAAATAGTTTTGCAATCAGATGAGGATTTTATAAATTTACAGCTGCAAGTGTCAAAATTTAAGCTTAATCCTGTATTATACCAAAGAGCCCAGGACGTGATCTGATTGGCCCAAGAAAGCAGTGGGAGGGATCTGCTTCCAAAAACATGCAGGTTCATGAACCTGCCCAGATGTTTGACACTGACTGACAGCAATATTATTTATGAGTTTGTATCTACATGTATATTGCATGAAAACAGAGTTGCACTGTTCCAGAAATGATTTGTCAGGCTTATGGACCTGCACTGCTGGACTACACTTCCCACAATGCTGCTGGCCCATGAATCACATCATCCATCACAATCCAGCATGTCTGTGCTCTCCAGGCAAGAAATTTTCATGAAAATATTATCCTGAAGCCATAGTCAGCAGCTAAAGGCCAAGCTTATTTGTCTAATAGTTTGAAGCATGGAACATTCTCATTAATTCTGAAGTCCTTACTATTTTTGACCTTCTCGTACTTTTAACTGCCACACACCTACCTCCACCTCGCTCTCAGAATATCTGAGAGAGTTCCCTCTGCATCAGCAGTGAGGGTGAAAGGCGAAGGTAAGATTTTCCTGGCTGCAGTTGCACATTTCTAATGTACCTCAGTTGTGCTGGTTTGTTTAGTGAAATAACATCCATGTTCCACAGTGCCCACGACTAACAATAGCACTTTTTATATGCCATCTCATTCCAAATACCTCGTCTCCACCCCACTTTTTTCCACAGTAGTAAAGGGAAGGGGTGCGGATACTTGTGTGTCCTCCTCCTGTTTCTCCGTCTGACTTTCTCTCGCCAAGACCCATTACTTTGTGTCTCCTTTCCGTGCTGTTCTTCTCAGACACACTTCATCTCTAACTCTAAACTAACTCTAAGCGATTAACTGGCTGTTAGTATATCATATTTATATTATTTCACACCCATTTACACTTGGTTTTCAGTGTCTTTCTCCATGTATATAAAACCACTAGTTATCTGTCCATTCCACTACACCACTAACATCAGATCCTTTTCTGGCACATCACAGTGGTCCACATGTGTGGAGAAAAACGAGTGGCTACAAGCATGTTTGCGTCACACATCTCTCTTAGCTACTACCTATAATTTAATATATGCAATACCACACCATATTTATGCTGCTTATTGGTTTGGGATTTTTTTGAAGGTTGCTATTTTCCTTTTGCGAGTCTTTGCGCACTAGACAGACGTCAGTCGAGCTCCACTAATGCCAGTCCCCATTATACACGATTTAAACACTACTGGGGAAAAAACAGCCGCCTGTCTTCATTACAAAACGTGACTTCTTGTACTGCACTTTCCACACACATACACACACGGCCTTTTAAATCTCCCCCACCCTAATAATTTCCATATGTCTTAAATTATATAAAACTGCTCAAAGCTGCTGGTTTGATCAGAATGTAAAGACCTCTTTATTCTCTCCCCCAAACCATTCACTTTCTTTACATTTCTCTCTACTTTTCCAATCGCTTGCTCGCTCTCTCTTTTCTCTCTCTCCCCGGCTGACTAAAACAAAATCCTTCATTCACAGCGAGAACACTTTGTGTAGGCAGGTGAGTGCAGAATTAAGATCCTGTGCCCTCTACTGGCCAACCTAATAAATTCAACACCTCACCAAATCCACAGCTTGATAGGCCTTCTGCTCTATAGCTGCATCAACTAGTGTGATTTAGTTGCTTCTAATATTACTCAGTGAGCTGTTGTGCATCCTGTTAGTGACCAGCACATAGATATAGACATGGAAGAACTTTCGTTAATCATTTCCATTAACTACAAAGCCAGTTAAAATCAAATATCATTTGTTTTCTTCTAGGAAATTATATCATTTATTTAGCTACATCCCAAGCTCGTTTGGTTCTAATGCTTGCATTCAGTGTATCTCCAGTACATGTATATGTGTAGCAATTGTCTTCGAAGAGACATTTACAGTAAATGTTATTCTTTCCCAAATGTCATGCCTAGAACAGGACGTCCCAGATAGCTTAGAGGCTCTAAGAGGCCGTGTTGATGAACATACCTTTCCAGTCTAAAATATAGAAAGTACATTGCTGTATGCCTCCAGAGAGGTTGAAGAACAAATGAAAATATATTTATGACATTAGTGCGCAGAGCAAGACATTGAAACCTGGCTGAAGGGGGGAACATAAGGCGGTCTTTGTCCGTCTGAGGCTGGCTGACTAATTAGCAGTCATTAGGGGGTTTGCGTGAGGCCCTGGACCAGGAGGATTAACCAGACTGATTACACCCCACTGACCCCTCAATGGAACAGGTGTGTGGGGTGAAACTCAAGCCTACAAGGGACTGAAAAATGCTATTTTGTCCCCGAACAATGGGTTGGATTTGAGGAGAATCTAGTTATGAGCATAATCCTCCATTGTGAGCAGACTGTTGTGTGTAACAATAGTGAGCAGCGGAGCAAGGCATTGTGGGTATCTGTTTCCAAATCTGGACCTAAGGATGGCACAGCCTTTTCCATTTGACCTACTATCTTTTTTCTTTCACTCCATCTCACTTCTTACTCTATTTTGTCCTTTCACAAATTCAAAAAAATTTTCATTGGCAAGGCTTGGAAATGGTGCACACAAAAACCATCCATTAGGAGATAAGGATGGTTCCCACACATAACAAGACTACATTTGAGTGTTAAACAACTGTATATGGACCTTACCTTTCTCCTTTTGCGGTGGATGTCTCCTATAGAGTTGGCCAAACTGTTGGGACCCAGTAGAGTGCTGGTGCTTTGGGGCCAGTCCACAGTGACCAGGCTGTGCTCTCCCATCAGAACCTTACGCACATGCTCTGCCCCTGTGACCCGGATGAGCGGCCGTCCCAACAGGTGAGTCTTGAACACGTTCCCATACTTCTGCCTCCTTGACGCATGGAAACCTGCACCCTGAAAAAGATAAGCGGGTGCAAGAAGAAGAAAATACATTAGCTGCAGATTAAACAGTGGAACAGATTAGGAAATCAAATTAGTAAATGCACTTGATGTTACACTGTAAAAAATGTTAAAAGGAAAAAATGGCAAACTGCTACAGTAAATAAAAATGTTGATTGGCTAACTGTGAAAACATTATAATATATTAACAATTATATGTTTAATCTTAAAATTATATGTTTTTAAAATTACATTTATTATAAAGTATAAATTACCTTTTAATTTATTTTAGGATTTTTTTTTATCACAAAGCCATTGCACCGTGCTCTTTTGTCACTTAATATTTTATTTTACATTAATCACCAGCAGGACAAAACACAAACATTTCAACTCAAGGCCTTCTTCCGTGCAATATTTTATTTTAAAATAATACTGTACAGTATTGTTAATATTATGATTTTAATAAGTCACCAACTTGCCTGAAACATTGTCACTGTGCTTTTGTTATGATACATTTTTACCAACAGCTGTTGGTTTTAAACCGTAAATTGAACAGAATTATTACCTTTGTAGTTTCAGTGACATTATTAGCCTTTAGCCTAGCAATAACCTATAAAATTGTCTGTTGGGGACCCTCTGCAAGTGGGTTCCCCCAAGTAGAAATTGTGTTCACAACATTCTTTATGCAATTGGGTTAACTTAAGCTAAGATGGGGCTCAGGCTTAGCCTTCGGGATCACGCTGAGAGAAGTAATCTAATGAGTATGAGCACAGCCATTAGCTCTAAGAAGTCAGTGTGTTGTGTGAAAGATTGGCTGAAAGTGCTAATCAGCAAGGAATCCAGTACATCCTGCAAATTTTCACCTTTGATCCCTTCACCTCTACAATTTAAGAACAAGCAGAGTGATTACCCCAAACATCTAAAAGGGACGATTAAGGGTTACAGAAACACACTTCAGGCTTTCTCAGCCCAGGAGACATGAACCTGAATCTGCCTGACTGAAATGTCACAGTGTTAACACTGTATATATTTCGAGCATAAACAAATACATTGTAAATAAGTGCATTATTTTGCACAATACTAAAGTAAAACTAATTTTTAGTCATCATGCACATTCAAGTCTAGTTGAGTAAAATTATGAACATGAAAAAAGACTCTTAGCTCTGGAGTGAGTTGCTCTGTATAACACATAGTAATTGCCTCTGGCCCTTGAGACCTCTGCTGAGCACATAAAGACAGCCTGTAACCTCTCAGCCTTACACACACATACTGACCCCATGGCAGGAAGTGGCATTAGAGCTGTTTGCCCCCTCCCACCACCAAAATTTGTGACCAGTTTCATCGAGCACACACTCCAACACTCACACTCTTATTTGCAAGGATAAATTTAGCAGCATGCAAGGCTTTTTTGTCCTGTTTGGCTGAGAGAAACTAGTCTGAATACACTTCAGCATGCATGCTTCAGCTCAGCATGCTATATGCTTGCTTCTGTGTGCTACTGCCTGTTCAATTGAAATGTCAAGCAAAATTGTTTTTCCAAGTAACATAAATCATGAACTAAAGTATTTCATTATATTATAGATGATGTTTTACCATTGACAGATTTCTTTTTGGAGTGCTTTTATGGCATTTACAACTCGGTGATTGGCTTAATATCACTTATGTTCAGAATTGAGAACCCACAAGCAAAGGTGACAGAATTCAAACTGTATACTTCCAGAACATGTTATAGTCTCTTCAAAATATGTGTATGGACAAAGTAGCTCTTGTCACATTCATTTTCCCACCATCTCCTGGTCTCAAATATGAAGGACAGGTCCTGAGCATGTTGCTGCTTTAACTATGATGGCAAGTACTTCCCAGTGCCCTTCCTGTCTGCCCTTAGTCCAGCAACCAGTCTCTTTGGAGATGGGCAAATAAGCGTTCCACCCCTTTTCGTGTACTTGTGGCCAGAAGTTGGGTTTCTCACCTCTATATGTAAACAAATTAACAGATTAGCTCATGAATGATGTCTTGCCGTTGAACTTTTATAACATACGTCGTCAAACATTAAAGAGCGTAAATGTATTGGCACAATCTGAAATGCATCGCATTTTAATTTTTGAGGTAAAACTGTCTGTCAGTGGAAGCTTTAGTTCTCTATCTTAACTTCACTTTTTTTATCTTACTCATGCTTTTTTACTCTCTCCTGACCTTTGACCTTGGCTGACTGACACATCCAACAACTCCATAATATCTGAGTCCATAAATGATAACCTTAGCTCACGACTTAGCAAATGTCTTATGACCTGCAAATTATAAGATCAAACTAATGCGATATATGCACACCGAGGTAAGACAAGGTCAGACAAAAGGGGATTACGTCTCACTTTCTCAACAGCCAAAGTTTAACAAGAACTGGCTGAACATGTGGGAGAAAATATGGCTGTAAAATCTGCAGTGGTGGACAATTTAAACCATATTTCACACTTTCACACTTTTCTTTCCCAGTTTTCAAAATTTTTCCAGTGAAAGCCTGTTTTGGGTTTTATAGTTTTGGGGGGATTATGTCATATTCAAACATTTTTGGTTCTTCGTTGGAAGGAGGTGAAAGAATTCCTGATTCTAGAATCATAAACGACCAGTTTGTACTTCAGAAAAACAAGGTTTAGTGAGTAAGAAACACTTTTAGACTGTTGTTCTAAAACAGTATGACCGAAGATTCCCACAGAGGAACTCTGTCCATGGCCAAACAGACACATGCCATCCCGGGACCTCGCCAGGTGTTAGACAGGGGGCACGGCTACTGCATGGACAGTGTGTGGGGTGAGAGAAATGTTCATTGGCCAGCTCACAGCCAGTCTATACTTAAAGACACTGAAGATTTCACATATCAGGTGAGTGTGAGGGCAGGAGGTAATGCTGACATGAACAACCACATACACACACACACACATCCAAAAGCAATGCAGGGGAAGCAGGGGAAAATAAATGTAGTATCTTTCACCACATGGTGAGAACTGAGTGTGTGTGATGATGGATGATTTTGTGTGTGCATGCTCACCTCCCAGCAGTGGGACCAGTCAGTATGAGAAAGAAAGGAGCCGTTTTCAACCTGACAGACCCAGAACAAGGCCGTCTTTCACACATGCCCATAAGGGCACTCTCTAACTTTCTCTCTGTTGATTTCAATATATAAACACATTTACGCAAACGTGAACTTGTAATTTGTATTATATTATTATGTTTGTTTATGGTCTTTGTTCTGTCATATTTTCCCTTCAGATGATTTCTATTTTGACGTCATGTGTAACCTGCGTGAACTTGGTGTGTTTGATAATTATGGGAACAAGGACACCACATGCTGTCATCCTTACCATGCCAGGGCCTTTTTTCCACCTCTCCATGAGTAGTGAAAGTATGCAATGTATGGTCAAACACTACATCACCAAAAACACATATACATTTCTCACATCTACATGTGTGTATTTACACATGTAGGGGCCATCCCTCTGAAACAAGTGTACACAGAAGGGCAGCCAGAGAGGATCCACTTCTGACCTGTGTAGTACAAAGGGGGGAAAAGTGCAAAAGATAAAAGATGGGAAAAGGTCATGGTTTTCCTGCTTAGAAGTGATTGGCAGTGAGGTGAGCATAAGAAAATGTGATTAGGATGGTTTAATGGTCACAGTCTGCTTCATAGAAAAGTGACTCAGTGCGCTGGAAATAGCAGAACAGGTCGTGAGGCAAAATGGGGAGACAAACACGCTGGGCTTGGCCGCGCAGATGTCATTTGGCTAGAAGGTGAGAAATGTCCTCCCTCGTTTCACAAGGCCACAGAATCTCAGACGTACAGAGAATGAAAATAAAACAAAAAACCCAAAAGGGTCACTGACACACAAAAGCTCCACACACCCTGGAAAAGCTATGAGGTAATAATCTGCAGCTTACTCGCACTGTCAAACACACACACGTATGCGGCCGGTGTGTCCGCTCACTTCTGCACGCATGCATGGTCATGGCGACTTTGTTGCTCCAAGCACATTTTCTTAAAAACCAAGTGAAATCAGCTGTCTGTAAAATAACAGCCTGTTTATTTTGAGCGAAGGCAGATTGGGTTCAAGAACTCCGTTAGATGTTGAGGATAGATGATCTTCAGCGATAAGACAGAAAAGCTTTCCACATTCATTTGGACCGCAAAACACATGTCAGAAGTCGGTTGAAGACAATAAAGTGCGCAGGGCTCTTTGGAGAAGTACATCTGTGTCAGAAGCTTGTGCAGCTGCGTAGTTTGTGTCACTTTTCTCCTTGACGTATTTAAAGCCTTAGAATCAGAATGAAATAGACATGACAATAAATAGACCAAACGAATAATAGATTCTTGCATTTTAAACAGCTGAACAGATCAGATGTGTTTGCATTCCATGTGTGTGTTCAGTTTTATGCGCTTCGACCTCACACAAAACATGCCTGTTCTCTGCCTCTGGAGTTGAAAGGGTTAAGTCGCCACGTTCAATAGTTTCTTTTATTTTGAAAATAAATTTATCATATATTTTACAAGGGGGCGCAATAAAGAGGACCGCTTTTTTCCACTGGCCCATTCCACAGAGTGCGCAGGACTAAAAATACAAATTTCTGTGTAAATTGGACACTAGGTGAGCCTCCCGCTACATAAATGTAGCCTTTGTGTGCCAGTGGAAATGTTATACAAATGACCCCTTTATTAAGATCACAAAAAAAAAAACTTTTAATTATATTCATTCAGATCAGCTACGGTTGACCTGAACACAGGGGTGCTACGCGAGGGACTGGGGGGGGGGGGGGGGGGGGGGGGG
>NW_015505278.1:1554466-1576028 GCF_001515645.1 Sinocyclocheilus grahami | reverse complement strand
GGGGCGGTGCAATTTCATATACAATTTCAATCACCTCAGTGTGTTCTTCAGCATACGACCGCCATGAAGAAAGACGAGAAGAAATGATGGATGGAGCAGCGGGAATTGAAAAGTGTACAGCAAGTTTTCCTTGGCACACCGTTCTGCTCCGTGCTCTTTATTTGTATCACTCATTATTCTGACCCTTGTCCTCAGGTCCTTCTGTATATATCCATGTGTGTGTATGTGTCTGCATGGCTTAGTCTGGGGGCTGCTGTGTTTATTGGTTCAGAGTGGCAGGTAATGACGCGGGAGGAGCTCTCCGTATGCTGACCCACAGTCTCAGCGTAAATAAAGATAATATGTCCATTTACTGAAATAGCCCGTTGGAATCTCTCAGGATGTGTGCGTTGGCCCGTCTCCATTGGGGTATAGACAGAATTTCTGCAAAGAGAGAGGGGGAAAGCAAGCAGAGGCAGTAGGACTTGAGGTCCCATTATTTGGCCATCAGTCACCCTTGGGTGTACCCGCCAAAGAGGGTGTTCTCAGAGGCACATGGCTCTGCCTAAATGAAAGGAGATATGGGAATTTCGGGCAACACAGTTAGAATCAGCATTCGCCATCAGAGAGAAATGGTTTCGCTTAATGCCGAGCGAACACCAAAGCCCACGAGACAAGCGCAAAGAACCTAAATGTGGCCGAGCTGAGAGAATAGGCTCCCCTTTGACCTGGAAACACTTTGTGGAGAGAGATTATGGTTGTTCAGTGCAGTGTGAGCGCTCACCCCGGGGACCCCCTTTTCTTCTCTTTTCTATCCCCCTACCTTCCTCCTCCTCCCACTACTGCTGCCAAGCCCCCTTTGCTTTCACCCCCCGTCCCCTGTTCCTAAAGACAAGAGGCTGTTTGAGGGGTTGGTGGTGCGTTCCAGAGGTGAAAAAGGGGCCACACCGCACTGGTGCCAGTCATGCCCGTTTCATGCTCGCTAATCCCGACAAGCCCTAGGAGAAAGCCAGAAAGCGAGAGAGAGAGGGGTTGCTGGAAGACTGTTCCTAAATCCCTCAGGTCTCTACAGGCCATGCTCTCTGGAATTCTGATCAGAGCCCCAAGCCATGTAGTCTTTGTCCCAGTGTGTGGGTGTGTTTTTGACCCCCTGGTGGGCGGCTTTATTGCCACCCAGACTGGAGTGATTTAGGTCAAGGTGGAGACGTGGAGTAGAGGTAAAGTAGGTTTGCCCACTGGGTGAACTGCAAATGAATTTGTGCTTATATAATGATCATTATTAATGTTAAGTCTGTACACAATTTTATGCTCCATATGGATATTTCAGCAAAACTTGGAGCACTGTTGAGAAAAAAAAAAGTTCTGGCCAGATATTTTTTGTGATAAATTGAAAATTCATACAATGAAGACAAAAAATAAAATCATTTCATAATTCAAAATGACAGACACACAGCAAGAGAACGCAAAAAATAAAAAAATTACACTCCTCTGAGTCCATAAATCTTTATCAATCACAGATTTGACCCACTTTTGGATTCAACTGCTGCTCTGCTGAGGCTTACGGAGAGAGATGTGGACCACAAAAGGGGCTAACCGACAAATTTAAGGGGTTGTCTTAAATGTATCGTATTCACAGATTGTTAAAAAGCAATGCATGTTTTCAAAAGCACAAGGAGATAGATCAACATTTCAAACTACATGTTTGCACAGTAGCTCTGTCACCTTGCAGTCATGCCTTGCTCTATAGTCAAGTCAAGTCAAGTCACCTTTATTTATATAGCGCTTTTAACAATACAGATTGTGACAAAGCAACTGAACAGCATTAATTAGGAAAATAGTGTCCATAATGCAAAATGACAATAGTAAACACTCATTTTTCAGTTAAAGACAGTTCATCATTGAATTCAGTGATGTCAACATCCAGCTCAGTTCAGTTTAAATAATATCTTTGCAATCATGTCAACGATATCGCTGGAAATGACACAAATTTGGTACAAATGAACCAGACCAAATCCTATTGATTTTAAATATAACTCTGATATGCAGACAAGCCTGTTTGTTTTTGTAGAAAGTCTGCCAACTGCATGGAAATTCTTTCCTGGATTTCCAGCAACTTTGGAGAATCTATTCCTGACCAGAGAATTTGATCTGTACACCACTCAGACCAGGACATTCCTCCCTGTTGAATCTCAGCAAATCTCAGTTAAAAGCAACCCACTCCAGCTACTGTAAGCCAATGTCCAGGGACATTCTAATGCGCACCATGGATTTAATATGGAAAGAATTCCTAAGACATTTATTCACGATTTTTACTGTATGGAATGTTTTTTTGTTTTTTACAGCTTAGGTTCGTGTAATAACCTATTTTAAAAATACCACATTATGGCCGCTTTGCTGATTTTTATTCAGTTCATGTGCTACCTTATTTGCTATGTTCTAATACCAGCCGTGTGAGCTTTCACAAACTTCCCTGGCGTATTAAGGAACATGGCACAGAGACTCCTTGAATGTACTGTATGCGCACCATGCGCGGTCGTCTAGAGTAACTGGCGCGCGTAATTACACAGAAGCTCAATGAGTGCGCGACACTACCTGTCCTCGCGATCAATCCCACCCCGCGCTCCAAGAGGAGTTTATGCGCGCTTTGACAAGCGGTGCTCAAGTGGCTGTGTTCTCGCGCGCATCGGAAGCCAAGGACTACAATATTTCTGGAACGGAGCGCGCCTTTCTTGGCAGCCGCAAACAGGTTGTTCCACGTGGATTGAGAACTGGCTGTATGAAACAAAAACTGTCGGCTATCTAAAACAGACAGCTTATTAACACCATGGAAATATGGCACGGATGATATTGCACACGTGGGAACAACTAACCTGCAGGCAGTTCGCTTTTTTAAAGCGCAATATTGCGTTCGAGCGCACACGTGCGAAAAGCATTAGTGAACGTTATCCTACTCTTGATGTGTCTTTAATAACCCAGTTACCTACAGGAAGACTATACACTTGTAAGCGCACGAATCCGCGGTGCCTGGCGGTGTACGCGCGACAGCAAGGCGAATGGAAATTTGGAAATACACAAGGAGATGGAGCGCTTACCTGAAAGAACCAGTGGCATGTTTCTCCAATGATGGGGAACCCCATGGAGCCCTTGGGCATAGGCAGCTTGCAGCTCTTGTCCCGTGTTGCGGTCCATCTCAGCTGCCAGAGTTGCTGGGACACGGCCAGAAGAAGTGCCATGGACACTAAACACGCAGCCAGCGTCGCCAGCGCCGAGACAAGGTCAAAACTCTCGAAGAGCATGGCTGTGCACGTCCGGGGACTTGTCTCAAATATATGGAGTGATGAGCACTACAGTGGTTGAGCCTTCTCGGGAGTATATGAGTGACTTAATGTGTTATATATGATTTGCTGCTACAATTACTCTGAAAAGCAAAAATAGCTGAGAAAAATCTCTCACCAAAAGGCAGCGCAACGTTTTCTAAAGAAAAGTAAATGAATAAATTGAAGTGTTTAATTAACACAATGCTGGATATTACAAATCGATTTAAAATGTTTGTATATCATTGTAAATTATGTAAATCGCTTTCAAATATTCCCGTGACTTTTAAGTTGAATTTTTTAATTTTTAAAATGTAAATTTGGCGTGAACCTGTCAAACTTGAAACTTAGAAATGTTGTTCTAAATTCCAAACTTGTTTAAAAGTTAGCTTTAAGTTACTTTTTTTTTTTTATGTTTTTACTTATTGTTTTTAAAAAAATTCTTACAGGAAAGCTCGATATAATCTTTTTAAATGCACTGAAATCAAGTAATGGTCATAAGGAAGACGCAGAAATAAATGAAAGAAATAATCCTCCGAAGTTTGATGCCTATGCCAGTAAAAATCTTCAGATGACTGTAGTGCGTCTCGCTAGCCCGTTTTCAGATGCGGTTTCACTCACTACCTCTCTCTTGCGCTCTAGCTTTCTCTCTCTTCACATACAGTTTCTCAATGTGAGTTCGAGTCGCACAGCGAGCTTCCAATGTGTGTTTTTATAGCGGAGGCGGTGAGGCGGCATTCGGCCAGGGTGCAAGCAGCTCCCCCCTTACCCCTACCCCACCGAACTGAGGCGGGGTGAAAAGTGAACGGGCCGGGCGCTGGAGCGTGCGGGACCTGGAGATGAGCCCAAAGAGAGAGAGAGAGAGAGCGGGAGGAAGACTTTCAATACTTTAAGTCTCATACGTTAGAGAATTTATCACCTGCCACTCGCAGAATATGCATATGGTTAAATCATGTGGGCTTAATGATGCTGTCACACTGAGCTACCTTGATTAGCCTACTCAGCATGAATTTAAACCCTTGGTTCAAAAACCACAGGGAAACAGGAGACGTGATGTTATATCAGTGTTACCTTGTCTTATACGGACTCAGTAACACACCATAATAGACATGTTGGTCAGTATCAGTTTAAAATGTCAACAAATGCCTTGACTGTCCAGATGCGCATCTGTTCCACACAGTAGTGCGCGCCGTCAGTCCTGTGAATATTCACAGTCACACTGATTCATTCATTGACTCGTTCATTCGTTATTTGTTTTTCTTCAAAAATGGGTTTCTGTCTATCCATAATTTTCAGGGGTCAACATTTTAAAAAGAATTTCAATAAAAACTCGGGGCGCGAATCTGTTCAAATGTGTCTTGCGCAGCCCTAGCTCTATTTTGGCGACTACAGTTAACTATGTTAAAGTCTTTTAAACCAAAACAGTAAGGTTTATTGTGAAAATCTGTAATAAAGTTATAAATATTGGAGTACTT
This sequence comes from Sinocyclocheilus grahami, assembly GCF_001515645.1. Classification (NCBI taxonomy): domain Eukaryota; kingdom Metazoa; phylum Chordata; class Actinopteri; order Cypriniformes; family Cyprinidae; genus Sinocyclocheilus; species Sinocyclocheilus grahami. Next base: position 1,571,260 of record NW_015505278.1, on the reverse strand, counting down.
TTGTTAATTATATAAATAACGAACTTAAGGCAAAGTGCTGATGTAGCCAACTGTCGCTATGGATACCTCAGTCGAACGCGATTTCTTGCATTCTGACTAACTTTTGTGGTTACTTAAACATTTGAATAAACTATTAAAACATCCATCTGACTATTAAAATATCTCAATAACTATTCAAATATCTATCGTGTAAAATGAGTCCCCTTGTGTTGAACAGATATTGGTGAGAGAATCGATGAGAGTGACCGATTCGTGCTGGTGTCATCTGTTACAGATGGTACGTGGTTTCAATTACGGCCACCTTCTGATCACAGTTACTCAACGACAGTTATGTAATTGTTCTCAGCATATGAGACGACCATTGCGGAACCCCAGAACTCCAGCTGTTTCGCCCACACTCTTTACGCCTGCTACCCGAGGCGCGCAGTTGATGCGCAGGATGAGAGAGGCAGAGAGAGAGATGCGCGTCATTTTCTGTCTACTTGTTCGAAACCCAACAATTCTCATAATATTAGAAAGGGCGCATTTAAATAATAGTTACTCGTCTTTTCGCTTAAAAAAATGAATGCGAAGAGCTCTCGAGCACGTGCCTATAATTTAAAACCATCCATTCATTTCTTCAGTCTGTTTGAAATAGTGCGACTTCTGCAAGCTTACGCGTTCTCTCCCTTTTACTTTTGCTTTTCTGTCTGTTTTAAGCCTAAGTAAACCTGTCCAGAGTTTGCACTGTGAAATGCAAGGGATTTCTGTCTTTTATGATATTTTCCTAAGACATTCTTTCGCTCACGCTGTCTGCCGCTGTCAACCTGGATGCGTCTCTCAACATCATACTGCCGCCTAGCGGAGACAGAGGGAACTTCTCAATCTCTCATTCCAGCGCACGCTGTCTTGCATCTAGCATATGTACATATTATTTAACGTTTTCCAACGTGGGATAGAAAAATAAGACTGAAATAATCCCTTATTGAATAGCGCATTAGCACATAAAATAAATTATTTTCAAGTTACTCTAAAAAAGCCGTTTTTCTTCATACAAGCTTAAGCAGTTTAATCAGAAACAAAAGGTGTAGTTGTTCTGAACAAAATGATTTAGATCTAAAACATAAATCTAATGCCTAGTTAATCTTTTTTTTTTCATATCGCTGTGTCCCCCGACAAATGCACAGACTCACAGCTTAGAGAGTAATCACATTTTTTTAATGAAGTCTTGTTTGATGTGAGAGAATTAGCAGTGATTCAAGGTCCTGAGGGGCCTGAAATTGCCAGATTTATTCCAGAAGCCTATTAAAGTGGATGGGTTGAAGGTGCTGGTTGATTCATGAAATGTTGCTATGGGGATTTGTAAACGGCATACATTTACACAATGCACACAGCTTTCAAATTCTGAACTGTTACTGAAAAGTAATTTCATAAGGAAGAGCAAGTTACTACATTTTGATTAATGTTTACAAAAACAACCTTTTGTTTTCCTGTGGAATAACATCCACCAATAAATCCTAATGAGTTTAAAATAAGATCAAGATGGGCTTTAATAAAGCAAATCCAGAAAATGTTGAGTTTCAGTTTCAGTTTCAAATTTATTCCAGCAATACATGGCCTCTCGGCCCATAGTTCCACAAAATCATAATGACATGGCAAATAATCTTTTCTTCATTCCATTATATATATATACACACACACACAATGCCAATCTCCATGCATACCCCGAATCACAAACACTTGACACATCAATACAAACATCACCAACTAGAACAAGATCACAAGTATTTCTTACGCAAATCCTCATATAAAGAGCAATCAGACAAAAATGTTTCTCATCTTCTATCACAGAAATATTCGATGTTAACTTACAATAACTACAGATTCTCTCTGCCATTGGTGTATTACTCCATCTGCCTGTTTCTATAGCAAGATGATGACTTGAACATCTAAAAAGGAACAATGATCGTACCAGTTGCATGTTATACACAGACGCAATGTAGCTCTCTTGTATCAACGAAGACTTGTATTGTGAATATATATTTAACTTATTATTTTCCAAAACTGATGTATACTATGCCTCATGTGCTTTTTCTTTCAATCGTTGGTTAAGAATAGTTGTAAAGGTTCTTATATCACCTACACTTTGAGCATCCCAGGCACTAGAAAAACCATAAAAATACAGCAGAACTCTAATACGAGTAACCCATGTTTTTCTACCTACTTCATATAATTGAAAAAGCATATTATAACATTTTCTTGGATAACGATGATTGGACATAGACACTAGTTTTATGCAATACATGATACATCTTTTCATATAAGAAGTGGACAATACAAATCTACCCAGATCACCCAAGACAGCCACATTGCTCACACTTGTACTGATACACAGGAGTTTTTTACAAAAAGAAATGTTGAGTTCAAAGGCATAGTTCAGCCAAAAATGAAAATTTGCTGAAAATATACTCACCCTCAGGCCACCCAAGATATACATGAGTTTGTTTCTTCATCAGAACAGATTTGGAGAAATTTAGCATTACATCACTGGCTCACCAATGGATCCTCTGCAGTTAATAGGTCCCATCAGAATCAAACAGCTGATAAAAACATCACAGTAATCCACACGACTCCAGTTCACCAATTAAGGTGTTGTGAAATGAAAAGATACATGTTTGTAAGAAACAAATCCATTATTAAGGCATTTTAACTTTAAACCACAGATTCTAGACAAAGTCTAGAATCCAAAATAATGCTTTCCTCCTGTGAAAAAGTCCACCAGCTGTTGTCTCCTCACATCAAAATCTACCAACATATTTGTTTAGAACAGTTTTGGATTGTTTCTGCTTATAAATGGTGCTCGGTCTATGTATATTTCTCTCCTGATTCAGACGATACAACTTTTTACTGAAGAATTCAAGTCAAGTCACCTTTATTTACATAGCGCTTTATACAATACAGATTGTGTCAAAGCAGCTTTAGAGTATTCTAGTTGACATGGTCTCCGCTGACATTCAGGGCTGTAGAGGTCGTCTCTAGGTGCTGATCTGTGACCATCTGATCTGGATACAGACTGGATCTGGGTGGCTAAGGTGACCTCGGAATAAGAATGAAACAGACTAATATTAGCGTAGATGCCATTCTTCTTACAATGTAGCAAGTACATCGGGGGTTATGGGAAATGTTCCCAGTTCTGGTTGACCTAATTAATGCAGCATAACAATCCTTTAACGGATTTGAATTATAGAAATGTGATGGTGTATTATATGTAAGCCAGGTTAAAGAGATGGATCTTTAATGTAGATTTAAACTGACAGAATGTGTCTGCCTCCCTAACAATGTTAAGTAGATCGTTCCAGAGTTTGGGCACGAAATAGGAAGTTGATTTTGATATTCTAGGTATTATCAAATAGCCAGAGTTTTGAGATCGCAGGAGACGTGAAGGACTATAATGTGATAAGAGCTTGCTCAAGTACTGAGGAGCTAAACCTTTCAGGGCAAGATTAGCAAGATTTTAAAATGTATATACGATGTTTAATAGGGAGCCAGTGCAGTGTTGACAGAACCGGGCTAATATGGTCAACTTCCTGGTTCTAGTAAGAACTCTAGCTGCTGCATTTTGGACCAGCTGGAGTTTGTTTATTAAGCGTGCAGAACAACCACCCAATAAAGCATTACAATAATCTAATTTTAAGGTCATGAATGCATTAATTAACATTTCTGTCAGGACCACTATCGTCAAAATGATAGATACTTAGCATAAAGTTTGGTTTGGCGGTATGGTTCTGTTCTGGGCAAAAAACTCCCGGCCCATCCATGCAGCCTGTCATGAATGAGCAGGGAGAGCAGCAATAATAACCCCTCTAGGGTTCACAGAACAGAATAAGGCAGATATCATTAATGTACTTAATGATATTTAAGTGTAACACTTTATTCAAGATAAAGGAGTCTGATTAGCCAGGAATATCAGAAAGCCAAGTCCTGACTGTGGAGAAAGGAGGAGCTGGGGATGGAGGAGGGTAATTTGCTCCTGAGCAAGCTGAAAAGCTGCTGAATAATACTGAATAAAGCTTATATAGGAATGCCACGATAGGTGTCGTATTCCTATAGGTAGATGAAATCAGCTGCCAGAACTAACGCTAACGCTTATTTTCTGCATTTGACATTGAAAGCATAGGTCATAATTTAGATATTTTTAAGATGGAAAAATGTGGCTTTCAAAGGAAAGATTGTTATCCAATAGCACACCTAGGTTCCTAACTGAGGATTAAGAATTGACAAAGCAGCCATCAAATGTTAGACAGTGTTCTAGGTTATTTCATACGGAGGTTTTTGGTCCGATAATTAATACCTCTGTTTTTTCAGAATTTAGCAACAAGAAATTACTCGTCATCCAGTTTTTATATCAACTATGCATTCCATTAGTTTTGCAAATTGGTATGCTTCATCGGGCTGTGAAGAAATATAGAGCTGAGTATCATCAGCATAACAGTAAAAGCTAACACCATGTTTCCTGATGATATCTCCCAAGGGTAACATGTAAAGCGTGAAAAGCGATGGTCCTAGTACTGAGCATTGTGGGACTTCATACTGCACTTGGGATCGATATGAAACCTCATCATTCACTGCTACCAATTGATGACGGTCAGATAAGTATCATTTTTGAACCATGCCAATGCATTTCCACTAATGCCAATTCTAGAAATTACATTATTAATTTTTAAAGACTGGGGTCAAGGCATCAAGAGCCACCACACACAGACGTGTCAAGGAATTTGGCTACAGTTGTCGTATTCCTCTTGTTAAGCCACTCCTAAACCACAGACAACGTCAGAGGCGTCTTACCTGGGCTAAGGAGAAGAAGAACTGGACTGTTGCTCAGTGGTCCAAAGTCCTTTTTTCAGATGAAAGCAAGTTTTGTATTTCATTTGGAAACCAAGGTCCTAGAGTCTGGAGGAAGGGTGGAGAAGCTCATAGCCCAAGTTGCTTGAAGTCCAGTGTTAAGTTTCCACAGTCTGTGATGATTTGGGGTGCAATGTCATCTGCTGGTGTTGGTCCATTGTGTTTTTTGAAAACCAACATCACTGCACCCATTTACCAAGAAATTTTGGAGAACTTCATGCTTCCTTCTGCTGACCAGCTTTTTGAAGATGCTGATTTAATTTTCCAGCAGGATTTGGCACCTGCCCACACTGCCAAAAGCACCAAAAGTTGGTTAAATGACCATAGCGTTGGTGTGCTTGACTGGCCAGCAAACTCACCAGAACCCCATGGGGTATTGTCAAGAGGAAAATGAGAAACAAGAGACCAAAAAATGCAGATGAGCTGAAGGCCACTGTCAAAGAAACCTGGACTTCCATACCACATCAGCAGTGCCACAAACTGATCACCTCCATGCCACGCCGAATTGAGGCAGTAATTAAAGCAAAAGGAGCCCCTACCAAGTATTGAGTACATGTACAGTAAATGAACATACTTTCCAGAAGGCCAACAATTCACTAAAAATGTTTTTTCAATTGGTATTATGACGTATTCTAATTTGTTGAGATAGTGAATTGGTGGGTTTTTGTTAAGTGTGAGCCAAAATCATCACAATTAAAAGAACCAAAGACTTAAACTACTTCAGTCTGTGTGCATTGAATTTATTTAATACATGAGTTTCACAATTGGAGTTGAATTACTGAAATAAATGAACTTTTCCATGACATTCTAATTTATTGAGATGCACCTGTATATAAATATAAAACATTACAATATAACACTTCTGTAATCTATATAACCTACCAGTCAACAGCTTTTGAACAGTACGATTTTTAATGTTTTATAAAGAAGTCTCTTCTGCTCACCAAGCCTGCATTTATTTGATCCAAAGTACAGCAAAAGCAGTAATGTTGTGAAATATTTTTACTATTTAAAATAACTGCTTTCTATTTGAATATATTTTAAGTGTAATTTATAGGGATTTCAAAGTAATTTTTTTGCATCATTACTCCAGTCACACTATCCTTCAGAAATCATTCTAATATGCGGATTTGCTGCTCAAGAAACACTTTTTAATTATTATTATTAATAATGTTTTATGAGCAGCAAATCAGAATATCATAATGATTTCTGAAGGATAGTGTGACTGGAGTAATGATGCAAAAAAATTACTTTGAAATCCCTATAAATTACACTTAAAATATATTCAAATAGAAAACAGTTATTTGAAATAGCCTAGTAAAAATATTTCAAAATTTTACTGTTTTGCTGTACTTTGGATCAAATAAATGCAGGCTTGGTGAACAGAAGAGACTTCTTTAAAAAACATTAAAACTCTTACTGTTCAAAAACTTTTGACTGGTAGTGTATAGTCAACTTTAATTTTTCTCTCATTTCTAGCTTTTAATTGACTTAGAAATCAGATAACTGCTGGGCAATAACCAATAATAATGATTTGTTTATATACTACAAACACTTTTTTATCACATAATAAGGCAGAGTAGTTTCAATACTGTAATAAATGCTATGTCAGTTAGCACTGCATTGTTCATATACTTTATTTATTACCTGGAGATGACTTGACAAACACAAATAAACCATATTATCGCAATCGTATGTTTAATGTCTTCATGTTTCCAAACGTTTCTTTTTTTCTGAAAACAACAGCCATAGCTGGACGCTTTTGTCCATATTAGGAATTTCCTCGTACTGCTTTCTGCGCGAGAGCGCCCTCCGGCTACGAGTATGAATGAAACATACACTGCATGGAATGTTTAGCGCTGTGATGTTAATCTCGCCTTATTCTGGGTCCGAATAAAACATCAGATCATGCACAGACTATCCTGTCTCTTTGAATTTAAATCTATATTTATTCACAATCCGGCCTGAGCGATGATTCAAAAACATTAAAACCCATTATAAACGAGACATTTATTATGTCCCCCCATCCAGTGGGGACATAATTACGGATTATAATGACTTATACTGTCTTTTTACGCTTTGTGTTGCATCGCATCGCACCGCGTAAACATTAAACCATGTCTGCATTTGTGATCGGAGAAATGACAAACAAGCGCTACTCTACACTGCTCAAAACCCACGTTTGAATCATCAGTGGCAAAACCTTTAAATGAAAACGTACTTACAGTCTGTGAGTCAGAACAGCTGGCATTGTAGTCTACTCTTCCAGGATCAGGAAACAGTCCTCCATAAAATGTGCTGCACACAAATGAATATTTGGGTTGAACTGTTCTGGAGCAGTGTTGTAAATACAACTTAACCACTGATTTCTAGTCGTGTCCTCTTTTGGAAAGCCAAACAAAGTAGTTTCGCTTTCACACACTAGAGTGAGCGGTGGCGGATGGCTAGAGTGAGCAGTGGCGGATGGCTAGAGTGAGCAGAGGTGGGCGGGCTTGAGAAGGGCGCGGTCGGCGTATTCAACGAAGGAGCAGCCGGCGGGCTTGCGGAACCACATGTGAAGACCCCGGGCTGGACTCCGCTTCGTTCACGGTGAAAGCCGATCCGGCGATCCACAGCGGGAAGTTGATGTATTCCCTCAGCGACCAGCACAGATCAGCTCTAGGCATGACAAAGCGGATAACGTCCTCTTTTGGAAGACCAAACAAAGTAGTTTAGCTTTCAAAACGAAACACACAGCGCTTTCATGACATGGCGGCAGCAACAATACTACAGCGAGAATAAAAATTACGCCTTCTTTCTTTGCGTGAACACTTGGGCGGCGTTATTCAAATCTTCCCACATCGTGACGTAGATATGTGGGGGCGTGTTAGAACGAGCCATTTTAGCTAGGCGTGGTTGACTCTTAACTTTTATAAAGAATATCTCTTTGGTTTTGAGACTTTAGTCTTTGCAACTTTACAGATCTTCTTTATGCACCAAGAGCTTGTAACACTTCAAAGAGAAAGTTTAGAAAAAATGTAAACCGCATCACATGACCCCTTTAAATAAGACAATCAACGCTAACACCCTTTCAAACCAAGGTCATGGGAAATTAACGAGGGCTGAGACTGCATTAATATACACCTATGGCTTATATATATGATTTCACATATACAAACCTGTACTATCTACAGATTCTATATTATACAACTTTCACTTCCTTTTGAGGACACACTGAGGAGCACGTTCTGTGAGTGTAACATGACTCACCAGTACTATTCATACACAATGAATCCATTCTGAGTTGGCTCACAGTAATGAAGCTGAAGGAAATGACAGTGGAAATAATGTACAGTGACTAATCACCATTAGGGCCACACACGATTAAAGGATAAATCAAACCCACAAGTTTTCAAATCATATAAAAAATAAAACCGTTAAAGGAAATGTTTCCACAGACACATATCCCAGAAATAATCACTAATGATCCACTTTTCCATAAAGTGATTAACATTGCTCAAGTATTTACCAATATAAACAAGACTTTGATTCCCGAGAAAACAACAAGCTCTGATGAATCATTTGCTGTTCTTTCTTTTGGACAACTCTAACTTTAGGCACTGAGAGACACTGAGCATTATCAGCTGTCACTGTGGCGCTCATGGATCCTCAAATAGAGTTATATATGACAGATACTAGATAGTAGGTAGATTGTTATCTAAAAATCATCAGCATATCCCAATTCACTTTGACTACACACAGCCAGATGTTTTGTAATGATGGTTTTCTGATGGTTTTCAGCTGCTAATCTGGTTTGCATTACAGCTAGTGGATGCCGTTTAGCCACAACAGTTTACAGTACATTACCTGATATAGAGGCTGAATCATTGTGTTTTGCCTATAAAAATCAAGCCAGGTTATTTCCAGTGTTTCCAAAGCCCATTTTAAGACCTTGTAGTATGTATAAATGTAACCAAACCTCATCAAACTGTCACCCTGGAACCAATAGAACATTAGCACTGACTTAAAGAGACCAGGTGAATCAGAGTGTAAGAACACCAGAAGTGTTGTGAAATTGTGTTAATCCTGTTCTTTCCCTTCCATTAGTGAGAAGAGACATATGGCATCTCTCCTTTAATGGAATGGACAGAGAGGTCATCATCACTGACAAAGATGCACAATAAAACACACTCTAGGCAACTGATAATGTCAGTCCAATTTTATAATAAATAAATGAGCTTGGATTAAGGGTTTCAGTAATTTTACACTGTTTTCCATTAAAACCAGCTCAGAGACACAAGTACTAAACTTTTGCAATTAATTCAGACAGAGCCCCTTAATTCATGACTCATCATATTAGAAGACAAAAAATGGGAACAAATGAGCAAGATAATTCTTGTGATATGAAGGTCCAGAAACAGCATTATAAATATAGTTCACCCAAAAATGAAAATACTGTCATCATTTACTCACCCTTGTCACCCAAAACCTGTATGACTTTCTTTTGTCTGTGGAACAAAACAAAAAAAAACAAAAAAAAAACATTTGTTTTGAAGAACATCTTAGTCACTCTCGACAAAATTATTGAAAAAGAATGAGAATTGGCTCTCTCAATCTCCAGAAAAAGAATACAAATACATAATACAGTTCAGAAATGTGGTCCATACAACTTGTGCACTATATTACAAACTTTAACATGTCACAAGAGGTTATTTATTGAACTCAGTACAGAGGTTAATGATTTATTTTATGCAACATAACAGGAACTACACATACATATCTTAAAAATCAAAACTCACTAGGGATAAAACATTTTTTTTTTTTAAACCTATTGGTACATGTTTGTAACACAGCAGCAGCATCACAAGTCACAAGCACAGTTCAAAAGGACATGTGTGGCCCACACTAACTCAAAACCAAGGTTGCCTCTAGGTCCATCTAGGGGTCTATTCAACAACAAAATGCAGAATGTGTTTCACATTAACACTGTCAAGTTGTTTCTCATGTTCTGCTGTCACCCGGAGCCTGTTTTTGGGATATTGAATTACTTTGTTCTTTGCCTCCTGAAAGGAATATTTGAATGTAAATGTATAATTTGAGGCTAGCTTGTTACAAGATGGCATAGTGGTACATTTTAAGACATAACTATATTTAAGTTATATAATGGTAACATCCCAGGCTACTTGGTCTAAAAAAACTATAAATATATCGCTAACCATCATAATAACACAGGGGGCACAACAGAAAATTAAATTATGAATCAGACAAAATGGCATCAGGGAAACACACAAACAACACTAAAATAATGCAATAAATATCAATTAAATAAGAGAAAATGTAACAAAACACCCTAATGTACAGTACTGATAACAAAAATAAGAATAAACAAAACTATATACCATTTCTCATGCAGGTGTAACACCCCTGTGGACTGTTTGTTGTGGTTTCTTCCCCTTTTGTTGGTTTAGCCCGTTCAATCATTAGTTAATTATCCTCAATGTGCTTACCTGTCTGCCCCTCGTTATCTGCCCTATAAGTTCCTGTCTTGTGTATTCTAGTATTGTCGGTTATTGTGAATGTTACCCCGAGTGTGTGTGTCTCATCTACCTGAATCTGCCTTGTTGTCGCTACATTAAATATCCTTATTTGAATCCTTGTCATCCTCGTCATCCTGCCTGCCTCCACACACCGTGACCGTGACAGAATAACCGACCCAAAGTAAAGTATAGCGGCGTCTTTCCCCTCGTTTGTTTTTTCCAGTTTTTGCCAGTGTTTATTTTTGTTTTTCTATGGATTACCCCACCTTCGAAATCCTCCTGCTGGAGCAGGGGGAACGCTCTCTTAGGACCACACAAACGACTTTCTGTCCCTGGCCCACCTCACGCACTACCCGGACAACTGCCTCTGTACCTTCTATAGAGTTGGACTTATCGCCACCACACGAGCGCAGGTGTCTGGGGATGGTCCTCGAGAGAGCTTCACCACCTTCGTCGAGTGGGTGCTGGTGTCCTGCAAGTCCCAGCTAACCGTGGGCATCGCTGACGATGACACCAGCCCCACTCAGGACCCTGAGCCCAGCCCACCATCTCCCCCTCCAGCATCACCATGGTCGGAGTCTCCCTCACCTCTGCCTCCTGCCTCCGAGGCCCGGACTCTGCCTCGGCCCGTAGACCCAGTGACTCCACCTCGGCTCCTAGCTCCCTCGCCTCCACCGTCACCCATCGATCCATCAGCTCCACCATGCTCCCTTGTCCCTCCGGCTCCGCCTTGGTCGGGCGTCGACCCGCCATCGCCTCTTGACTCCTCTCCTCTGGCTGCGCCTCGTCGCTCTGTCCTACCGGCTCCGTTGAGCTCCTTCCTCCCGTCAGCTCCACCTTGGTCCTCAGTCGCTCCGGCTCCGCCGCGGGCCTCTGTCGCCAGAGCCCTCGGCTCCACCCTGGCCCCCCGGATCCTCGGCGTCTCGTTGGCTCTCCGTCTCCGCCTCAGGCTCCTCCTCCACCTGCTCCGCCGCCGTTGGTCGGCCCCCTGGAGTCGGTGGACATTCCGCCTCTATGGCTCCTCCCTCCGTCAGCTATTATAGGTGCGTTCGACTTCATGCGGCGCCGCGCAAAACGATCGGCGGCTGACTTGAAGCAGTGCATGCCGGTTAGAAATTGTCCGACTTGAACCGGTGCCGATGCTACATCACTGTCACATGTGGCATCAAAGTACCGCAATATCGTTTCAAGAGCAGCCGGCTAGCACAGCTTTTTCAGAGCGACTGCAGGAGTGCTGATAACGACACAGCTGTTCCACGATTGGCCAAATTCACCACATGACAACAATGACGTGTGTTTCTAACATCTTCAAATCCAATACTGCTCAAAAATCTGTGTTTTTAGAACATTAAAAGCTTTTTTTTTTACTGTAGTCGCAATGTTATATTGCCCTATAAGTTCGTGTGTGTCTCATCTACCCGAATCTGCCTTGTTGTCTCTACATTAAATAGCCTGCCTGCCTCCACACACCGTGACAGCAGGGGCTTCTGGGAATGTCCTTTTACTTTTTTCTCTGTAATTATATGGTAATTCATATAATTACGTCGTTTTTGTTCGCAAAAAAACAATTGTATTTTAGAATTACATGCAATGCCACATTAAAATATTTACCGTTTTGTGGTATAAGATAACTTAGTTAACCAATAGAACCATTTTTACAGTGTTTTTCTGAGATAGAGGGGGGTACATTTAAAAGCTAAAAATAAATCAATGAAATTTAAAATTGAAAGAGAACTGACAAATGACAACAAATGTTACAATAGTTAATGATTTATTTAAATTCTATTGTTTATAATTTACTTTAAAAAAACACAGTGAAGTGTGAGATCATTTGTATTTGTATGTTTTCTCAGAGGGGAAAACCCTGCTCCAGACTGTTTAAATATGTCTGTTCCTCTGAATGCACACGTATCAGCATGTTTTTATGTGGCGAAATCCAGAAATTCAGCACATCTCCTCACTTCGGGAAACCAAGAACATTTGTGACCTGCTACTTAACGACAGACACGTTCCTGTACCTCAAAACAGGCGGAGGAGAGAAGAAACAGATGAGAGAGAAATGACTATATTCTTGTGGACCCCCTTTAGTTTTGCTGTAAGACTGTTTCAGTAGTAGGATCTAAGACAGGAACAAATGAACTAAAATCCCTCTTAGGGTTTATGCTAATCAAATTAGTATTAGTATTTTAGTATTATAGAAATTATTACTTATAACTACTTTTATCATTTATAATATAAATATACATTATTAGAAAATAATTATAAATGTAACCAACTCTACTGTCCAATAATAAAAGACCTCCAACAAAAAACAAACAAATAAATAACTAATAGCTGAGTAACAACACAAGTACATTTTTAATATTGTCAGGATGTCAACACACATCATGTTTGAAACATGTTTCATCATTGTTTGCTTCTCTTAATTTAGCCAGCATATGCTCTTGTTCTGACTTACAAACATCTGTGAGTGAAATCGAAAGGCCGTAACTGAAGTGACTCTGAAGTGGGCAAGCATATGAGAGCACAATTCCACAGAAGAGTCAATGCGTCAGAAGACAAACAACACACACGCTCAGTGACTCAATATCTCACACATATTTATAGACGCACAGTGCAAAACCTAATGTCCCTCTAAAAATCAGAGAGAATTGTTGCTGAAATGATGTTCCAGGATCAACAAGGATACTGATCCAGGAACAATGCCTGTTTAGGCAAATCATTTTAATGTTGTGTCTACACCAGCTGAGGCCATATTGCTAACCAAAGAGTATATCTCGTGTCAGACCTTCTCATGGAGGGCCACTTTTCTGCAGACTTTAGCTCCAACCCTAATTAAATGCACCTGAACCCGAGCTAATCAAGGTCTTTAGACTCGCTAGAAACGTCTGGGCGAGTGTGTTGGCGCTACAATCTGCAGGACGTTAGCGCTCTAAGAGGAGGATTGGACGCCCTGCTCTAAGAACTAGAGGTAAAAAAAAAATCCAACCTTGATAAACTTTTTTTTTTACACTGTTTTTGCAATAATTGTTTATTATGATTTAAAATAACTTTTCTATTTTAATATATTTTAAAATGTAATTTATTACTGTGATGGCAAAAAGCTGAACATTCAGACATGTTTTACTGTGGTCGGTGTTGAAAACTTTTTTTTTTTAGGATTTTTTAAAGAACATGGGAGTAATTTTGATATAAATAGGAGTTTAAAGAGGAAACAATGAACCCTTTTTTGACATACCCTTCAGCTTTGGCATGAAATCTCTGAATCAAAATTGTTATTGAAACCCTAAATCACATTATTTTTAAGAGGAGAGGTTTAGATTTCAGGTCAAGCATCTAAAATAGAGATATCAGCATTTGGACAGTAACAGGACCCAAAAGAATCTGACAACTAAGGGAATCTAAATCTAATCTAACCTAAATTCCTAGCAACTACATTCCAAAGCAGTCATTCAATCCAATTTTGTCTAACCAATTTTGTCTAAAAGAGGGAAGAATCAAAATGCCAGGTCCTTTGTCCCTAGCATAAGACTGGTTCAACTATTATTATGGTCAGAACTAAACAGGTTCCTCATTTATACCCTGCTTTATGTCCTAAAAGTCACTCATAGGTAAACAACTGTTAAACATGACAAGAGAAGTTTTTGAAGGAAATGAGCGTCCCTGAACAAAATACAGCGGAATGACATTGTAAAAATGAAAAGCACAAGCATCTCAATTCCTGGAGCACTGGCCATATGTGAAGATGCTGGAGAACAGATCTTGTGTGAGAGCCTTTAAAGGGGTCATATGATGCTATTTCAATTTTTCCTTTCTCTTTTGGAGTGTTACAAGCTCTTGGTGCATAAAGAAGATCTGTAAAGTTGCAAAGACTAAAGTCTCAAATCCAAAGAGATATTCTTCATAAAAGTTCAGAGTCAGCCACACCTACCTAAAGCGGCTCGTTCTAACACGCCCCCACACGTCTACCTCACTATGTGGGAAGATTTGCATAACGCCGCCCAAATTTTCACGCAAAGAACGAAGGCGTAACTTTTATTCTCACTGTAGTTTTGTTGACGCTGCAGCCATGTCGTGAAGACGCTGTGTGCTTCGTTGTGAAAGCGAAACTACATTGTTTGGTCTTCCAAAAGAGGATGATATCCGCTTCGTCATGCCTAGAGCTGATCCGTGCTGGTCGCTGAGGAAATACATCAACTTTCACCGTGGACGAAGCGGAGTCCAGCCCGGGGTCGTCACATGTGGTTGCCGCTCATTCGTCGGATCCGCCAAGCACGCCGTTCTCGACCCCGCCGCCTCAGCTCATGCTAAGCCGGGGCTTCCCCTCACGCTAGGACGCTGTGTTTTTCGTTATGAAAGCGAAACTACTTTGTTTGGTCTTCCAAAAGAGGACACGACTACAAATCAGTGGTATTTACAACACTGTTCCAGAACAGTTTAACCCAAATATCCAGATGTGTGCAGTGCATTTTATGGAGGACTGTTTACTGATCCTGGGAGAGTAACGTTAGACTAAAATGCCGGCAGTTCTGACTCACGTATGTACATTTTCATTTAAAGGATTTGACACTGATGATTCAAACGCGAGTTTTGGGCAGTAGAGTAGCACTTGTTGTTTGTCATTTCTCTGATCACAAATGCAGACATAGTTTTATGTTTACGCGGCGTGATGCAATGCAACGCAACGTGTAAAAAGACAGTATGTCATTATAATCAGTAATTATGTCCCCACTGGATGCAACAAATGCCTCGTTTGTAATGGGTTTTATGTTTTTGTCTTGTCGCTCCGCATCAACAGTATGTGAGGGGCGTAACATTTCCGTCTCACGCTTGAGGTATTCGGCCAATCACAACGCATTGGATAGCTGTCCAATCACAGCACACCTCGCTTCTTCAGAACGATGAGCTTTGTAAAAATCGACGCGTTTCAAAAAGGCGGGGCAAAGAGGAGAAACAATAATGTACAGTGTGTGGAAAATAATGTGTTTTTTTAACTTTAAACTGCATAAACACTCTTCATTACGCCAAATACACAAAATAATGTTCTTTTTAGTAGCATCATATGACCCCTTTAAAGTAATAGTAGACTTTTGATTCTCAGAATCTGAAACAAAACGGTTTGGTCAATAAGTTGATGCTAAAGCAATTCAGAGTAGGCAAGGTATTATTTATGGCCATATTGTAGAAGACTGGTTAAGAGTAAAATGTTGAGTGATTGAGTGGCTAGGTGGATGGAGATGGATGGCTCAATGATAACCCCCACTGCCCATTGGCTTTGTGGGGGCCAGTGCTATTAGCATGTCCATGTAACAATAAATTGCCAATCCCACACACACACACAAACTCACGCACACCCTCAGTGCTTCACATCAATGATAGATGGGCCCCTTCAGGCCTGTGTAGGAACCGGGGTGTGTGTTGCTGTCAGTGTTCAAATTAAACCCGAGCCCCTCCCAAAATCCCTCCCAAACACCTTGACTGAAGGGGAGGACACACAGAGAGCGCACAGAGGAAGCCAGTTTTGTTTCTGTAACCTTTGACTCCTGGAGCCCATCAATAACCTCCCAGCAGCACTGAGAGAGGGAGGGTGGGCTGCCATCCATCTTCATTGGAGGAGAGGAGAACGTGCGCTCGCTGTCTCTCCTCTCTTCCCTTATCACTCCATCTTCTCCCACACTCTCACTTCACTTTCACTGACAATCTTTTGTCTTGTCAGTTCTCTCTCTTTTAACAACCGGGTTGTCTTCTGTGAATCTCGATGTTGATCTACAGGAAATCAAATATACAAATTGTCAGGCTGAGATTTTCCCCTCAACTAAAATTAACCGAGGCAACTGACAATGACTGAAAAAAAAAATTTCAATTTCTGCTTCTAAAATATTTTTAGAACAATGCACTGAAAACTGACCAAGGCTGTATTTATTTGATCAAACAGTAAAATGTGAAATATTAATGCAATTTAAATGACAATATATTCAATTAGAAAACCAAAATAACTTTATTGTAATATACTCCTGGGATGGCAATGCTGAACTTTCAGCAGCCATTATTCCAGACTTCATTCAAATATGGCGATATACTTCATTAAAATATGATGATCAAGAAACATTTATTATCAGTGTTAAAAACAATTGTGGCGACTAAGATTTCGAAATTGAAATCATTTGTAGCATTTTAAATGTCTTTAGTGGGTCTTTAGTAGGTTTAACGCATCCTTGCTGAATTAAAGTACAAACTTCTTTTAAAAAAATCTAACTGATTCAAAACTTTTGAATGGTGTATATACACGTTACATGCAAATCAATACAACAACAATGCAAGGGGAAATAAATAAATGTGTGTGTATATATATATATATATATATATATATATATATATATATATATTTTGTGTTATT
>NW_015505278.1:1497816-1554377 GCF_001515645.1 Sinocyclocheilus grahami | reverse complement strand
GGGAAATATATATATGTGTGTGTATATATATATATATATATATATATATATATATATATATATATATATATATATATTTGGTGTAATCTTGATGTCATTACAACAAAACCAGGGGAACGGGCAACAATAGGTTCTGATGTACATAAACCACTTTACAATTCCCTAATTAAAGTGTAGACATTTATATGACACATCGCTTAATTACACATGAGTCTGATTTTTACACTGGGGTTCAGCAATCCCAATGCAAAAATAAGTATGCTGTCTGTCAACATCAAATACATATTTGATCAGTTTGCTAAGCGATTGTTGGTCACTGTTCTGGTAGTGAACAGATAAACTGTGGCATAAAGAGAAAGAGTCAGACTCCGATTAGTTCACAGATCACCATATTTCCATAATCAGTCCGATATAAAGCCGTGGCAGACACTATGCAAACATCCCACCACTGTTCTTCCCTCTTCTGCTTTTTCATCTGACCCATTTGCAAACACACTCACAGATTTTAACAATATCTTACATAAAGGCATATAAACACGTAGGTTATTTTTAACTCTCTTCCGTAAGAGACAAAGATCAATGGGTGACATGCTATCAGTCTTCGCCATCGCTACCAATCTGCTTTTATGGGTTTCTTTTTTTTTTCTTCCTTTTCTGTTCTGGGCAAATGTTTATTCTATGCTCCTCTGCACGCTATGTTGTCTCTCTGGATATTGAGACAGTAGAGAGATAGTGACCTCACTTTTAATAGATACATTCAATGTCTTTGTTAATGGAGGAGTTAGTAAAATAAATATTTCTAGAGTGAATTCATTATCAGATGGCAAAAATGCTAAATGACATTGCACCTCCATTCATCTTGGGTTGATATCAAGATTTTGACCATATTCTAAAGCAATACTGAAATTTCCAGAGTGGTGTCTGTAAACACAAGGTCTGCCAATGTTTGGATACCTAACAAACACAAGCATATACAGTATGATATTCCCACGTTTGCTAATAGAAAAGATCTACATGATCTCTTAACACGTCCTAACAAAAAAAATTACTGAAATTGCCGACTAATTTTATGTATGTGGAAAATAAAATTATGTGCAACATATTTACTTAATGGGAATTTTCTACTTTACAACAAACAAGCAAAAAGCAAACTTATGTAAAACCCTGGACCTCTCAGCATCTGAATATACTAGTTATATACAGTGCTAACAATGTAGTAATAAGCAGTTCAATGTTATAATTATTAAATACACATGTAGTTCATTAGCCTAGTATTTCCCAGTACTTGCATTAAAAAAAAAAAAAAACTACTTCTAATAATTATTTAAAAATAATAAACTCTACACTGCCAATTATTCCTTAAAGGGGTCCTATTATGCTATTTTACAAAGTCTTGATTTTGTTTTGGGGGTGTACTAGAACAGTGTTTCCCAACCGGGGTGCCGTCTGTCGAGAGCAGGGGTGTCGTGTAAAAAATCATTTTTTAATATTTTTAAATTGCTAAAATGTTCAAAAAAGTATCTATTATATAATATCCATTTCTGATGTCGCCAATAATTAGAGATGCACCAAAATTTCGGCTGTTGAAAATTAGTTAACTGCTCAGGTTTCACTTTCAGTGGTGTGACGCTCTGCGTATTATCCCGCTCTATGCGTGTGTGTGCTCCGCTCAGTCGTTCATGCAAACCGGAACAGCAAAGTCCACTCAAAAATTGGGCCCACAGGAAACATCGATGTAGTACAGTATTGTTTCTGTCTGCAATAGCCCTACTGTGTTGTAACATGGTGTGGTATATGGGCAACTCTGGTAACACTGCCCTCTCATTCATTGACCTGCTAACCGCTATGTTATGCTCGCGTGTTCTGATAATAATAGGCCTAGCTTTCTAGGACTAAACATTATTTGGATAATTGGTAAAAAAAAATGAAAAAAAAAAGTTAAATATCTTAACCCTACTGTTAGACCTACCTGAAAAACTAAAAAGCAAATTATTTAATTCGAAGGCCTGTCGTTATTTTTTATTTGTGCTATCATTATTCATTTCTCTATAATAATTTCGTGCTACTGCACCAAAAAAAACACTGAGTGAGCAAAAATTTGTGAGATAGCTAGTTATAATGGTAATTAAATGTTTACATATGTATAAAAGCCTAACGTTACATTAAAATCTGTCATATAAATTGGTCTCTTCATTAGAAATTAGCGTACTGATTGCCACCATTGATGGACAAAATTTTTTAATAATATTAAAAATATCTGTATGACATTATATTCTGCAGTTCGTCCCTGTTGTAGCATACAGAATATCTATACTTTTCAAACTATCACATCGAAGTTAGAAATTCAAATATTGTGACAAAATTAATTTTGTAGGGTGCCACAAGTTTGTTAAAATATCCAAAGGGTGCCGCGACTAAAAAAAAGGTTGGGAAACACTGTACTAGAACATGCTCTCATGCTTGGTGGTTCGAAAAACACATATTTTTCACATAATTTACATTATTAAAATACCTTTCTCCCCAGGCTGGCACAAATGGCTCGATTAGTTCCTGCTTTGATGAAGGTCCACCTTCTGAAAAACAAAATGTGTTATGATTGGTTAGCTGTCCCAGTGCGTTGTGATTGGCGAACAGCTTAGACGGTGTTTCAGTACTGCCCCGCCTCTTGCTCTGTCTTTCAACAAAAGTTTTTGGCGAATCCGGCACTTCTCCCTCATGTTGTGGAAGCTGTCCTCAGTAAAATGCGCAGCACACAATAGCAAATTGGGGTTATAATGCTCAGGAACGGAGTTAAAAAATAAATTGCAACCACTGTTTCCTGACATCATCTGCTTTCGGAAGCCCAAACAAAGACGTTTCACGGAGGTGAAAAAAAAACAGCGTTTCAGGCGGTCGCACACCGGATGAGAAGCACAGCATCGCGCCACATCTTTAAAATTAAAATACTTTATTTTCTATGAGTGTAGGCACACCGGTGGTGCCGTTTGGCATCTGTCTGTGTCATGTTATACTTATAAGAATTGTTCTAGACATGCCGAAAATTTGAAGCTACAGCACAGCAGGTTTTGGTTTTCTCTGATGCACTAACTCTGCAGCAGCACTTCTTCATCGTCTCGTCTGATGCAGTCACTCAACCAAGCGTTCTAACCACAACCTCGCCCCTGCCCACCCCCCAACCATTCGAATTTCTGTAGGTGGGAATTATTTGTAATGATATTCCAATGAGTCGCTTTGTGATATCACAAAGCCCGGAAAACAAACGCTGTAGTCCAAACGAGCCGTTCGTTGTAGTTCTTGAAAAGGGTTTTTAAAAAAACGAAATATCTCCCTTTGGAGTGGACTTTGAGATTTGTAACTTTCTAGATCGTTTTTATGCCCAAACATACACACTACACACTGACTAAAATTAAAAAAGTGAAAAAGCATAATAGGACCCCTTTAATTATTCCTTAATTGTACATGCAGAAGAGCATGATCCGTAATGAAGACATTTTCTCAGTCACATTATTTGTTTCATCCTGATGTGTTTTTGTAGCACTACCCGGGAGATCACAACATCTGTTGAAGCAAGAGATACATCTGTTTCTGGCAGATCATCCATCTTCTTCTTTGTAATGGCCTGTTAGAGGACACAGGACAATCTTTTTGTTCTGCTAAAAACAACATGCAAATGTGAAGCCTGATCTTGATCTCTGTCGTCTCTTTCCTTCTCTCTAACACACGCACAAAACTTTAACCAAACATAAAGTATATGAAACAATGTACTGTAATACAGTTAATGCATCCCTGTTGGGAAAAAACTCTTACTGTCCATCAACTTTTTGAATACAGGTACAGGTACATTTAAATTTGATAAGCAGATATGTGCTGTGGTTAGATTTGTTTCTATCATCTTCGTCTTTTAGCAAAGGTTAAGCCCTTTTTATCTGGTAAGATTTTCTAAACGGTCATGCATGCATTTGTAACATCTCAACTAGACTATTGTAACTCTTTGTACATTGGTGCCTCTCAGACATGTCACACACCTACAGTTAGTTCAATATGCCGCAGCCCGGCTCCTCAAAGGGAAGCGTAAAAGTGATCATATCACACCGGTTCTGATTTCACTTCATTGGCTACCAGTCAAATACAGAATTGATTTCAAAGTTTTGTTATTTGTTTTTAAGTCTTTGCGGAACCAGGCAGCTTTTCTCCTCTATTTTATATGTGATCCTCCTTCTCAGTCTAGATCACTTAGATCTAGGGACTCTGATATACTATATGTCCCTAGAACCAGACTTAAAAATAGGGGTGATCGCGCATTTGCGGTCATAGGTCCTAAGTTATGGAATAGCCTTCCAGCCTACATCAGATCCGCCCAAACTTTGTCAATCTGGGGAGCCAGGCTGCTTTTCATCTTTTTTTTATATGTGTGTATATATATATATATATATATATATATATATATATGTATTTTTTTTTTGTTTGTTTGTTTAGGCTTTTATTTATTTTTATCCGACTTTTATTGTTTCTCTAGTGCTTAAATGCTTTGTGTCATTATTGTGTTTCTTTTAGCCTTGTAAAGCACTTTGGTCAACACCAGTTGTTTTTAAATGTGCTATACAAATAAACTTGTATTGTATTATTCCTGAATGAATCTATTAATTTAATCTTTCAAAAAAAAATCGCACAACTTTTTTTTTTATCCTATACTTATTTTTGATTGGAACTTTTACTTCCTGGATTGCGCAAATATGTTGATTATTATATGCATGCACAATGGAATGCAAATGTTATCTTTAAAAAGAGAAAATGCAGTACAGTGCTTCAGACGTTGCAGTTGTTGAGAACCCTGGCATGGTCCTTGTGCTTTCCTGTAGTGCTTAAACTCCTGCAGCCATAAAGAGACATAAAAACAGGAACCTGTGTATTTTATATTGTTGTACCATATGCAAGTTATTTTGTCAGGCTTAAAATGCTATACTCAGCTTTATAAAATATGGCGGTCCCTGCTCCTTTTCTCTATCCTTTGAGTAGTCCTTAGCTTGGAAAGGGTTAAATAACAAAATCAATCAGTGAATGTGACTTCAAGTCATCTTGAACTCACACAGGATGTGAAGTCACCGTTGTCTGTGGACGTTTAGCATAAAATTACAGTCTATTGAAGTGTTACAGAAAACTTTCCAAGAGGACTGCATCACCAAATTCCCTCACCATGGGTTATATGACAAAAGTATAAATCATTCAACAAGTCCTTTATCTTGGGCCGTAAGAAGAAACAATTAATCTTCAGTTTTACATTTGGCTCAAGAGGGCCGTAACTGCCAGAACTTCCGAACTTCGCCATCGGTCCTGGGGCGTGAGGGAGGGAGACGGGCACTGAGATGGGCAGTAGGAGGCAGGATTCATCATCCGGTTATAAGCTGGCACTGCTCGGTTCCTGAACCCCAACAAAAAGCCTGTCGCGCTCAAGTGAGCCCCAAAAGATTTGTTTTGCCCGACTCTCAAAACATGTGGGAGACCAACAGACCCGGAGGGCCACTGTGTCTCGTCTGAGAGAATGAAGAAGCGGAAAAGGAAAATGTGTTTGTGGTGTGGTCACAGCTCAGTAACATTCTCCACACAGATATAAATGGCGGTGGCAGGGGGCATCTCTCGCTGCATGATGGGACAGTGATTGCACAAAATTGGATAAGGCAGGTTTTGTGTCACAATGAAAAGGCGGAAGATGGAGTAAGATAGAGTGGGAGGAAAGAGGGAAGAGTGGTGTACATCAAGTGGTTCTAGGTCATCTAAGGTCCCATCAAAAATCATTGACCACTGTAATGCTCCACTACACTGCTTTCATATTTCATATATCAAGCATACTATGATACTATTTGACTGAGAATGATTTCATTCAATCAATTCAATTCAAACTAACTGACCTAAGTTTATAAACATTTTAAGGCTATCAGAGCCACTAACCTGTGGTTAGTGCACATTTGGACAAGTGTTATTATTGTTAACTTAAACTTTAAAAAAAAAAGTTAATTGAAATAAAGCTGCAAAAAGTACAATTAAATATTAAACCAAATGCTGCCTTGGCAACTAACTAAAATAAAATAAGTTGAAGTTGAAGTAATAAAATCACTAAAATTTAAACTAAATTCAAGCTAAACAGAAACATATATATATATATATATAAAGTCAAAATCACTAAAAATACTAAAAATTAAAACGAAAACCATAAGAAAATAAAATATTAATAAATACTATAATATCATTCAAATTCAAATAATACAAAAATCAATCAATCAAATCTCATGACCCTGTTCCCAAACTGAAAGTAAAATGCTGTTAAAATTACAATTCAGATGCAAAATAAAAAATACACACTCTTGATTTATTACATATTTGTTGGCATTTGCTGAATTTATTAGTATGGTAATATTCATTAGTGGTTTAATACAACAATCTGTACAGTGTGTCTCTCTCGAGTCATTACTGTTCTCTACAATCAGAGCTGTCTGCTAAGGCTGAATGTACTCATGCGTGCTCGCTTTTACACGCCAACTCATGTCCATTCCCTGGTCATATGTCCAAGACCAGGTGCTGTGCGGGGAAAAACTGTTAATTATTGGCATGAAAAAAAGTCAAGGCACAAACAGAAAGAGCTGAATCCAGAAAACAGCTCGAAATAATTTGACGTGGCGCTCATTCTGTCCCTAAAAATGAAGAATTCCCTTTATACTTTAATGGTTTTGCATCCATTGTAAGGGACAGGCTTCAAACACACATCTTTTGTGCCAGTAAAAATAGAAATGAAAGAAAAAGAAAACTCCCTTTAAACACAACAATCTCTGCTCCCTAAAACTCCATTTGAAAAGAAATACACAATATTGCACCCTCATTCCTATCAGAGAAAATATCAAAGTTATGGGAAGACGACACTGCTTAAATACTTTAAAGCAATTTATATTAGTTTTAATGTACAGTGGTGTACATAAACTCACGTCTGTATAAATGTGCTGACATTAGCCCGCTCTTGTAATTCTCTATCTTTATGCCAGTATAATAGAAGGTTCCCCTACCTTACACATCCTCAGTCAGTTTTGGCATTGAATGCTGGCTGATATATTTGCAATTAATTAATACAAGAGACAAAAGCCTCTATTCTGCATATCTGATGTCCAATCAACAAACGCAAAACCTTAATCTTAACCTGATCATTTTCATGAAAATAGTAAACTAATCTTCTTCAAATCTGCCACACAGCTGTTGTTCTTTTAAGGTATTAAGCTATAATCTATGTCTTGGCTGTAAACAGACTAAAGCTGAAGTATGTCTAGCATACAATTACTACACATAAAAGATTTAACAAGAGCAGTAACTAGATTCCCTGTATTGAGAACTCAGTAAATCTTCACTCATTATGATCAGCACTCAAATGAACCCTTGACCCCTCTGTGAGAATATTAATTTATATTCTCACACATATTAAAGGGATAGTTCATCCAAAATGATCATTCTTTCATCATTTATCCACATGTTGCTGCAAACCTGTATGAATTTTTCTTCTGTAGAACACAAAAGAAAATATGGAAAAAGAAAAATGTTGGTAACCAAATAGTATTGGTAATCATTGACTTCCATTGTATGGACAAACTAAATAGAGACATTTCTTAAAATATAGTCTTTTGTGTTCCACGGAAGAAAGTCATACAGGTTTGGAATGAAAGGAGGGTGAGTAAATGATCATTTTTAGGGGAACTATCCCTTTAAATTTGATATGTTAGAAATGATGACAGCAATATTCAAGTCTAGTTAGTGTTCCAATTTCCTTTAACTTTGCAGCAATTTAAGTAATATCCACATTACAGTGTAACTATTTGTCAAATTCAAAATGAGAGAAATAATACTTTAGAACTATTGTAAAGGCCATTCAAATTGTGACAGGAGAACAGTCCTTTTGACACCCGATACAAGACAATAAAAGGCAACTGAGGAAGGAAGACATGGATACCATATCACAAGGGCACGGGATGGTTTAGCAGGCGCACCTTTCAGAGAGGTGCATCTATATACGTGCATGATAGTGCAGGTGTCTATGTGCGAAAAGAACAATATGTCCAACTATTGGAGGTGTGCAAGCGCAGTCTGGTGGCAACTCATCAAGACGTGGGGCCGTGTGCTGAATCGATGGCTTTCTCAGGCCTGGTTGGTGGCGATGAGATTTCTCAGCTGCTTCACGACAGTGTCTATGAGCTTTTGCTTGTCCCGTTCATTTTTACGGAACTGAGCAAACATGTTGTTCTTGCGGCTGGTGTCCTTCATCCTGCACACAATGAATGAAGCATATGAGATCATTAGATTACAAAACCAGAAAAAAATGGATTGGTTTCTTCCACTTGGACACTCTAGACTTTCATGTATCCTCAGAATTAAATGCTCGTAGCAGTAACGCAGAACAAAGAGAGACCAAACAGAGAATGAAAGAGTAGCATTGTTTCACTAAAGCGTAATCAATCCAAACTCATCATTTATAAGACCTTAAATGAATATAAAACAAGGGGGCCACTTAACCTAATGTCATGACGGTCACAGAGTGCTACACCACTAAAGAGCTTGAGGAAGGGCACAGACTTTAACTGAGACTACCACTGTGTGGTAAGAAAGGCGCTCCATATGGTGTGCCATGCAGGAGCCTTGGAGCAGTCCTGCATGGAGGTTCTAATGAACATGCTCACTTTCCTGCCACTTGTGCCAAATGCTTCTTCTCAGTAGCCTGGAGATCACTGAGCCAATGCCTGCACATTCCTCTCATTCGCAACCAGACAAATCGTGGCCAAGCTCTCAGAGTTTGACAAAATACTGAAGTGACCCATCAAGGCATTGAAAGAAAAAAAAAGGGAAAAAAATAACAGTCTGTAGTCCTCAGCCTGAAAATTAAAAGGGGGAATATTATGGAAAATAGTATTTTCCTTGCTCATTTTAAACTGAAAATTAGCAAGATTTTTAAGCTAACTGTCAACAAAAACACTACAGTTCGAAAGTATGGGGTTGTTAATTTTTTTTTTTTTTACGATTCCGAAAGAAGTCTCTTATACTTACCAAGGCTTCATTTATTTGATCACTGCAAAATAGTAATATTGCGAAACATTATTCTTTAATATTGCAAAATAAATCTTTTGTAACATCTTTCGTAATAGAAATCTTTATTTAAATGGTTAGTTCACCCAAAAATGAAAATTAGCCTACGTTTTACTCACCCTCGAAGCATCCTAGGTGTATGTGACTTTCTTCTTTCAGACGAATCCAATCAGGATTCAGATGAGTTATATTAAAAATGGTCTTGGCCCCTCCAAGCCTTACAATGGGGGTAAGCGGGTGTTTGTTGTCAACAGTTCAGAAGACGTGAAATAAAGTGCACACATCCATAATCAAACGTCCCTCACACGGCTCCAGGGGGTGAATAAAGGCCTCCTGTAGCGAATCCATGCATTTTTGTAAGATAAATATCCATATTTCAAACGTAATAAACACTTTGTTCTCACTTCCACTGACTGTGGTACGCGGAAGACATGCAGACAGATGACGTAGGACGTAGGTGTCATGCGCGCACCTCTGAGAAATGCAGGAGCAAAGGAAACAATGTTTCCTTACTTTAGCAAAAGGAAAACCAGTCTCCTCCTGGCTTGTATCGAAATCCTCCGACATTCTTCTTTACAAATCTTTGTTTTGTGCTTCTAATTCGTGACCGGCATTTTGTTTTGTTCTCTCTCCGCGCTCGTCAGTAATCATGCAACGCCGACGTCCTACGTCATCTGTTGGATCACCTTCCGCATATGACAGAATACCGGAAATGTGAGAAAAGTGTTTATTACGTTTAAAATATGGATATTTATCTTATAAAAATGCATGGATTCGCTACAGGAGGCCTTTTTTCATCCCCCGGAGCCATGTGAGGCATGTTTTATTATGGATGCGCGCACTGTATTTCACGTCTTCTGAACTGTTGACAACCGAACACCCACTTACTAGGGCTTAGAGCTTGGAATAGCCAGGACAATTTTTAATATAACTATTCGCTACAGGAGGCCTTTTTTCATCCCCCGGAGCCATGTGAGGCATGTTTTATTATGGATGCGCGCACTGTATTTCACGTCTTCTGAACTGTTGACAACCGAACACCCACTTACTAGGGCTGCATGATTAATCGAATGCGATTGTCATGCACATTTTGTTAAAAAAGCCGGTTCTGTAATCAGCAGTAAATCATCATTGCGTGCTTTCAGATGGAGCAGAATTTACTACACATAGCCGTAGTTCACTGACAAGTTACGCAGACAATTTTATTGCGCGATTCTGAAATCAAAGAAATCAGTGAACTATGGCTCTGTGAAGTAAATGCTGCTCCATCTGAAAGCATGTGAAAATACCACATTTAATAACATATTTTTACTCCAAACTCACTTCATAACGTCAGTCAAGTGTTTGAAATAAATCCTTCTGTGAGATGATGTGGCTTCTTACACAGAATAAGGCACGCAACATATTTCATAGTATTTAATCAGTGATAAAGGCATTGCATTATAAATATACTTTATTTTAATGAAAATTATAATAATAAGAACTCAGATAAACCGTATATTGCCGTAGTCGTGTGTTTATTAGTCACATTGAATCTTCTGTTTATTCAGCTGCAACCATAGGCATTTTCTGGGTTTCTTCTGCGAGGCGTATTTGGAGTTTCAGTGCGAGAGCGCCCTCTGGCCTTTGGATGGAGATTTACTGCTGATCACAGAACCGTGCTTCACTGAAAGATACGCATTACAATCGCAGCTTCTGTCAAATCGAGATCTCGATTCCATTTCGATTTATCGTGCAGCCCTACCACTTACCCCCATTGTAAGGCTTGGAGGAGCCAGGACCATTTTTAATATAACTTTGTTTGGATTCGTCTGAAAGAAGAAAGTCACATACACCTAGGATGCTTTGAGGGTGAGTAAAACTCAGGCTAATTTTCATTTTTGGGTGAACTAAACATTGTCTTACTATCACTTTTGATCAAATTAATGTGTTCTTTCAGAATAAAAGTATTCATTTCCTTTAAAAAAAACTTCCTGATCCTAAACTGTACATATATAATTTTTTAAAGGTACAGTACAAAAAAAAAAAGGGTTAGACATTAGGTAGAACGGGGCAAAACTAAACTTTGTTGCAAGAAACCATTTAATTAACATTCACAAACTTCAGAGAAACCATAAAATACTACAAAGTCTAGAATATGGTCCTTATGAACACAATTCAAGTTACAAATATTGTTAAAGAGTCGATCTGTTACGGAAGAAATTTCATTATCACCACCAGGAACAAATCCACTCACTCTACTTCTATCAACTCTTCCTGCATGTCTTATTCGCTAGAAGTATTAGACAAGATAGCCATCGCCACGGACACATGACTATACTGCCATTGTGATATGCATCACAGCTTTATTACAGAGAGCCGCCTGTGATTACCATGGTGATAAGAACCACCACCACCTAGTGCGGAATTCTTGCTTTGCTGAGCATAAGAGTTTGTGTCTTGCTTCTGGAGTTCAACAAACAAGAAGTGGAGATTGAAGTGGACAGAGTATTAGAAAAGTGACGCTCAACTGGTTCTGCTTCAGGCAAGGATTTTACATCGGAGATCAGCTACCGACCCGACACAGAAGCAAAACTGTTTACTGTAAACTAAAATTATTAACACAAAACAGACCTGTCTTTATAGTTTGAGTGTCTGGGTTTAAAATGTTTCTTGAATTTTGATGGTTTAATGCTCTTGGTTGGCGATAATTCATTGCACAAAACATACTGTGGTCGGCACAAACCATGTTTATTCTCGCTGCAAGTGAATTTTCATATTTCTACCATATTTCACTTCTACCTTGTGTAGATGAGGACACAGGCCTAATGTGGACAGATGCTACGGGGAACTAGGAGTGCCACTTAAAAATAAAAAAGCAAACAATTGTCAATGTATTAATGTAATGTAATCACTTTTGGATCTGACAAATAAATTGACACTCACAACAGTCATTCATTTTTGTTTAAAAATAATAAAAGTAGTAAAAACAAAATTGATCAATCATCTTAAATGCAACAATTAAATTGCATTTTTTAAGCATTTATAAAACCATATCCAAACCATATTTTGTGTCCCTCACACCGACGTTAACGTGCATTTTGTTGTTTACATTTAGCATTTTCTCCCCAGCAACATGTATGTACATCTGAAAATGATTCAAAGTTTTGTTATGACTGTTAAGAGTTTGGTGCATTTCTATACAATATTTTTCTTATTCCACATTTTTTCTTGTTCTGAATGTTAGAAAATTGGATATGCAACAGTACCCTTGAAATATTGGCTATCCCTGCAATGAGGTGATACACAATCACATCACTGCTGATCCGACTTCACTTCCTCAGTTTGGATGCTTAATCCACTTAGAAACAATAAAGATTTTACTGGATGAGTTTTTTAAAACAAACTAAAACTCATGTTCTTACATTTAATCTTCCTTTCCCCCCTCTAAGCAACTAAAATCCTTGTCTTTTCAAATACACTCCAATAAAGGAAAGCTTTTCTCCTCAACGAGCCAGTCGTGCTCTGATTCCAGACACACACACACACACACACACACAGTATTCGTGTTTAGTGGTGTGCTAACCCTGGCCCGGGCTAAATAATACAGATCACTTTCACAGAGACAGAGAGGCAAGAGGGTAAGGCTGAGGTAAGTGCAGCTCTAATGGGATCAGGCGAGTGTGTGTGTGTGTGGTTGTGTAATGCCAATCCACTGCTGCTTTATATCACAGATACAAGAGGACAGCCAGAGAAGGGAAGGAGGGAGGCAAAGAAAAAGAGAGTGACAGAGGAAAGCAGAAGTGATCGAAGTCTAGCAAATGCACACATACACAACACTGAGGAATGCATACATTCTGCAAACACATAAGGAGTTTTAATGACAGCATGCAAAACACTGACATTAACACTCACTCTTGTATATAATGTACAGCAAAAGTCATAATGTGAACCAAACCTTACAAACTTAACACACACTGAACATGTGAGTGAACATTAAAAAAAAATGTTAAGAAAGGTCCAGGCCGTATTTCACTCCAAAAAACTAAAAATATAAATAATATATTATTATTATTTTTGTGTGTGTGTTTGTGTTTGTATGTATTGTGTATTTATATGATGATTGATAAATATGTTATCATTAATATACACTGGGCAAAGATATAAAAAATTTTTACTGCAAAGTACATTATTAAAGAACATTGTAATTGTAAGTATCAGTATTGTTATATTATCATCATGGTAGTATTATTGTACTTAATTTTGTAATATAAAAATGACTAAGATTTTATATTTTATTTACAAAATTAGATTTGAATTCTATAAATATTAATCATTGTATCTGGACAGATAGTTTTTCATTACTGTATGACAAGAGTGAGATTTTTAGTTATATAATAATGGTATATGCTATAAAATTTAGGTATATGCTTAACTGCCATAAAAATAATGTCACAATACTAAAACCATAAAAAGGGTTAATTTCCTCTATTTAAAATATTGTTTCTTTTCCTTCTTTTTCAGGGTGAAAAACAACTTGGACATTTAATGAAAATTACCCATGTAAAAGAGCACTCTCATCACAAATACCAAATGCAGAGTACTTACGACCGAGAAATCCTGCTCATGAGTAACAGATGAGAGATGAGAGGGAAAAAAATGGTTTGCATCTGATCTGATGTCTTGACAAAAGTGCATGTGGTTTGATGAGTGAGGAGAAGAGAGTGGCAAGTGAGACTCACTTCTCTAGGAGGGCCAGAGCCGTGTGAGGATTGACTCTCAGGTACTTGCAGGTGGGTCGGCCGTAGTCAGCCAGATACGTGGACCAGTCCCACTGAGTGAAGAGATCCAGTAACTAAACAGAGGACAGTGGTGGTGCAGGGAAGAAAAGACAAAGAGAAATCATTAAAGTTCATTAAACACTATCGCTGGCCCTTGTTAGATCAGGCTAGTTCACTTCTCCCAATGTTACATAAGTGAGCAGGGCCCCTTAAATGAGATTATAGAGGAGACACAGAGGAAAGCAACATGACAAAGCAGGGGATTAGAGGAGAATGGAGGGAGGTTAAAGAGAGAACAGCCATTTACACTCTTTCACCCGGACCTGACCCGATAATGGGCCGGCAATGACCCGTGATTGACCCGGACAGCTACTGACCTTGCTGGAGCCTGGCCAAAAGTGCACCCCACAGCACTGGCTCAATAAACAACAGAGCACATTCCTCCCTCCCAAACAAACCCACTCGCACAAACACACACATTTAGACGCAGATTCAGTGCTGGGAATGCAAACAAACACAATCAAACATGTCATCAAACTTGCAAACAGAAAAAAGGAAAATGACTACACAAAAGTCTCTGTATTCAATTGTAAAGACACATCAACGGACGCAAAAAAATGTGTGCCTATGTGTGCATGAGAAAAATACATCCATGACAGCAAGACATGGCTATAAGTATGTGAAATTGACTGCAGGTTTTTGTATAGACAAACAGTCTTTAGCTGTCTTTCCAAGAATACATTGAAAATTCTAGGATTAAATACATATCACCTCTGTATTTCAGCACAACCACACAAAGCTGAGGACAACTGAAGTTTGATTGATTTTTATACATCTAAGACGAAGCCAAGCTAAAATTGCATTATCTAGGTCTGTTAAGTTAAATAGCAAAATTTCATGGCCTGCTAAACTGTGATCACATTAGTGAAATTTTGCAGGCAAAAAGGTCCATTATCAATACTGTACAGTATCAATGTATGAAGCACAGCTCACACAAAAGTCACTTCCAAACTTAAGGAGATTTCTGTTAGTCATTATGAAATCTGTGTGGGAAATTCTTTTGCTTTTTAATGGGAAGTTCACGATTGCGTGGATTCCTATTGAAATGCCCGGATTTCGCCCATGAAAACAATTGTAAATTTGACCAAGTAACAGTAAAAGTGAATTCAACTTTAGTTCATGATAAAATAACGGACTGGTACAATTTCAGACTAAAGCATTTAAATAAGCACTTATTATTTAGGTCCATCTGAAATCAAACTTTTAACAAACAACAAGTTTAACCACCCGCTCTTCAAACCACGTGCACACACCCTGTGCGATGGCTGATAAGCACCTGCGTAAGATAAGTGATTTTTGGATTTGCATTCATAACTTGTTTGTTCCTTTCTTTTCTCTTCTTCCTGCTGGCATGGTCTGTACAGAACCACCAAGGGAGGAAGGCTGAGGAGGAGAGAGAGAGAAAGAAGTCAGGTTTTGCCGCTGTCATTTGCAATTTGAATGCACTTGCATACCACACAGCGCGAGCTAGTGTGTCAAACTCGTCCATGACCCGGGTTTCACCTTTCCGCTCTGCCTCTCCACCCCGCCTTCACCTCTCAATGAACTTCCACTCGGTCTCTCTCTTTGACCTCAGCGTGACCCCCGATAGTGTTATCAGCCCCTCTCTGAACAAACAGAGGGCCATGCTAGAGAGGAGCTGGAGTATGGGGGCGGGCGGGCGCTGGATTATCACTTCCTTTCATTCTTCTAAAAGAAAGAATGATGGAGAGAAAGGGAGAGAAAAAGAAAACATGACGTTGCACATTGGTGTGTTGCTCTCAGTTCTCCCTCAGCCTCAGCGTCAACCCTGGTTCTCTCTCCGCTCTCGGCCATTTGGATAAGGGCTTATAACAGTTATTCCGACCGTCGTACTTGTTTGTTTGGAACGCGGCAGGAATAGCTATTCTCGTTAATAGCCTGGGGGTGTTGGGAATTGACTGCAGTGTTAATTCTTTTCTCCCCTTAGACTTGTTGCTCTTTCTGGCAGCGTTCTGGAAAAACACGGTTTGATTTGCCACTTTACTGTTGCAATAAATCTAAAAATGCTCTGGTGGGGAGCTTATGTAATGATCACATATGCCCTAGTAACCTAGTAGCCACCTACAACGGCTTGTGAATAACCAGTCGATGAAGTACAATTAATCATTACGACTTAATGAGGTCAATGCGAATGAGCTGATCTGTAGAAGGAAAAGTAAGATGAGAGGATAACATTCTTAACCTCAAAGTCAATTAGTTTTGTGTTCTGTAGTCACTAATGCTAAAGTGTTTTGTTCTCTTTGTGCCATCACTGCCACTATCACTTCATCCATGCCACTCCTTTTCTCGTTAGTTCTCCTCTCACCTCTGGCTGCCCTCTGGCTCTCAGCATTGTTTAGTGCATTCTAGAACTGGGCCGACAGCCCCAAAGGCTCACACAGGCCAAAGTCAGTTGAGCTTGAGCCTGAATAATGACAACATTGATAATATCCAGCACAGAAAAGAGAGATCAGCTTAGTAAAGAAAGCAATAACAATAACCCTCACCATAAACAAC
The DNA here is from genome assembly GCF_001515645.1 of Sinocyclocheilus grahami. Taxonomy (NCBI): domain Eukaryota; kingdom Metazoa; phylum Chordata; class Actinopteri; order Cypriniformes; family Cyprinidae; genus Sinocyclocheilus; species Sinocyclocheilus grahami. The sequence goes on along the minus strand of NW_015505278.1, from coordinate 1,537,929 downwards.
CAGGAAAAGAGGCCAAAGTAAAACGTGTCCTATATTCAGAAGGACCTACTCAGTTATCTGGCAGAGTAGCTTCAGGTTCCGTCTTAATAAAAATGTGTTTTAAAAGTCTACTAAACATGGGATGAGTCACAATGGGCTGGTATGCGAGTTGTGATTTGAACCGTAGCAAATGGAGCTCAAGTGCATAGTCGTAAATGTGAATGATGAGCAAATCCGATATAGATACAGCAGTAGTAAATGTCTGCTGGGAGCAAATATGAGCATATGAGATCTGAGAGAAAGAAAAAAGTGAAATCAAGAGGATAATCAAAGAGGATAGGAAGTAGCTTTGTTGGCCTCTTCAAATGACATGTAAACAGTTTTCTCATGTACTCAGTAAAAAGAATAAGAATTCTCCTAGTTTAAAGGCCAAGCTCACCCAAAACTGAAAATTTTGTCATCAAATACTTTGTTACATTCTTCCTAACCCATAAAACTTTTATTCATCTTTGAAGCACAAATTAAGATATTTTTGAAACCTGCTGGGAGATTTGTCCCACTATTGGAGTTGATTCCTCCAAAACTCTGACGCTTAAAAAAAACAAATATTTGATCAATGCACATACAGAGAGCAAAGGGAAATGGAAGTGGAACAGTACATGCTTAACGCACAATAACAAACTTCATTGGTTCTTGCGGAAGCTCAAACATGCTTACGTAGCAGACAAGAACAAACCTAATTGGTTCTCACATGTCAAGCATGTTTGAGAATCTTTTTTATTACATTTGATGTTCTCCATGTACGTGCATTAATCAATTTTATATGTGACAAAGCATAAATTGAATCTGTTCATCATATAAAGCAATCATTTCCTTTTTGGGGGGAACTATCCATTTTAAGTGTTCAATTATATATGTCTCTGACATTTATCACTGATTCCCTGTCAAAGTGTTTCAATACCTAATTTTCTTCAAATCAATATTGTATTGCAGCATTTTCAAAAGGAGTAAAAAGAGATGCAAGAAAGAGGTGCAAAAAGTTTTGACGAGCAAATTTGTAGCTTTATAGAATAAATAACTGATGAACCTCAATCATCCTGTCCACCCCAAGTAAATTAACAAGGGGGTTTCAAACTCACAACTTTTAAGGTGGCTAGTTAACATCCATGCATTCTGATATGATCACCGCTTATGGTAATTTCTAGAGGTTTCTGTGAGAAATCTGCTAACGTTACTGAGAAAGGTCAGGAAAAGCGTCTTATCTTAAAATTGACCTGCACAGATAATGAACAGAGAAGTCTGAATCAAAAACACTTCGCTTCACTATCTATGGTTCTGGATCATGTGAATGCAGAGAGAGCAGCGGAAAGAAAAAAGGGGGAAGGAGCAGCAACTAAAATATCATTCAACATCAGTCAAAGTCCACCAGGAGGAAAATGATAAGCGGTAGCTGGGTACTGAAGAAGAAGAAAAAAAAAGGAAAAGTGGATCCCTGTTTCTAAAGCCATATTTCAGTCCGCACAGTAGTAGCACACAGAGGTCAGAGGTTATCCACAGAGGTTATCTTGGCTTAGGCTCCATCTACGCTAAAGCGTCCAGCAAAACAGCAAGCATGAGACACTCAAACACAAATCTCAGTCTATGCAAACATACATGCTCTTAAAGTATACTCATGTCAATCATCAAGGATTAACAATGTTGAACATGTGCTTTCTTTTCTGTCAAAAAACACTTTCAACTGACAAAGTCCTAGAAGCACCAGTGCTGGAGATAACAGCAACTGTCAATCAAAACAAGAGAAAGAGTATAGAGAGGAATAAGAGACAAAACCAAAAAATAAAAATCTTGCCAACAATCTTAAAGGCATAGCTCACTCAAAAATGAAAATTGTGTTATCATTTACTTATCCTCATGTCGCTCCAAAGTTATGACTGACTTTCTTCTGTGGAATGCAAATATCTTACCATTTTTTCTTTTCTTTTTTTGTGTCCGTACCATGAAAGTCTAATCTTGTTCTGACACCAATATTCTTCAGAAACTCTTCTCGTGTTCTGCAGAAGCAAGCAAGTCATAAGAATAACACGAGGTTCAGTAAACCATGACAGAATTTTCATTTTTGGATTAACTACCCTTTAAGTGCTATAAACATGAATTTTGCTGCATATTATTATGTCAAAATAATGGCAGTGAAGTAGGTCTACATATAGGGTGTACCAAAAAGAGACTGTACAATTCAGAGTGAGTAGGGCATAGTTATGCGCTCATTCAAATAGAATTCACCCGGCACTGAACTCTGAACAGAGTTTAAAAATGAACAATAACCACTTCCCATTGGTCCACTCTGCTAGGATGATGGTGGGGCTGTGCCACAACTGAGTGGCTCATATAATTACATTAAGAGAAGCAGAGACCTACATGATTAAGACCGGACAGAAGTCTCGAGAGGGCTTCAGAAGATTTCAGCAGAGCAGAAGCTCCAGCCTGAAGTATTCTGACAGCCGTAACTCGATTAAAAAGGGTACAAACATCTCTCAGTCTAAATTAAAACAAACACAGACTGCAAGATACAAAGAGTTCATGAGATTAAGGTTACACCTTTTTAACTCTGTGACAATACTTAATTGATACAGAGTTTCTCTTACTGGGTGTGTATAGAACAAGTCACTACAAGACAATGCTAATCTCTAACTGCAAAGTGAACTTTTGCTGAGGGAACTCTAAGCATGTCCAAAAAGCATGAGGGAGGTTGGGGTCAGTGGGTGGTCAAGATGGCGATGGTTGCAGTGGCCGATACACTCTGCCTCTAAGCTGAACTCCACTCGGGTCATTGTTCTGTTATCAGTCCTTTTTTTCTCTGTTAGCAAGCCACATCAGGGACAAGTGAAAACAGCCCTCTTCCTGAGGCTACAACGTCTGAGGAGCCGTAGTCTTGGGAAGACTTGGCCTCAAATTTACCTTCCTGTCCTCTTCAGACAAGGAAGAGTTATCTCGGGGGTTATGGCGTGGTGAAGCGGTCATAGAGACCTGATGAAAGTGGCTAAATCCCACAGAATGTAAAACAGTCCCATTTCTGAAACATCTAAAGATTGTAAATGGCTGTGTAAGTGAACCTTAGAAAAACCTGGTTCACTGAAATCTTAGTAAAATCGGATGGCAAACTATGACAGAAGTATCACAAAAAGTGAACCAAAAAGTTTCAAATATTAAATAAAAAAAATTATATAATAATACATTTATAATTAATATATGACAACTGTAAATCTGTATACTCTCTGTGAACTTCTGGTTGAATTGTTTTGACACTTATTTTAATTGAGTTACAGACTGTAATTCATGGACATTTGACAGCGTTTACGTTAGCCTAGGGGAAGAGGTGGCCTCACTTTCAACTTCCTGTCCATTCAGAAGAGAGAGTTATTGCCAGGTCAAAATGACAACAAAACAGTCACAAGCCCTTTCGGTCCAATGCAGGACAGATCAACTAAGAATGAGTGTTAATAAATGAATGAGCAATATCTGTAGGTGGAGAATGAGCTCATTCTCACTGTCCATTTTATCCACACAAACCGTTTAAAGGAGTTGCTGGTGATAATTAATAACTGTTAGACTGAAAAACTTGGCACTGGCCTGGGGAAGACATGACCTCTCTTTTACCTTCCTGTGGATTCCGACAAGGTAAAAGTTATTGCTGGGGCAGCAGTGTGACAGAACGGTCAGAGCTAAGAGCTGGTAGCAAGAATCTAAAACCGACAGGAAAGCTGAGAGGAACAAAGAACAGAAAAAAGAATGAGGTTGAAATATTTACTAGAGAGTTTTAGCATTCTTAAATACACGTAGTCAAAATAATGTACTGCGTCTGATCTACGTATAGTATGTCATCTAATGTACTCACACTGACATAAATTACAATTATTCTGAGGTAAATATATAAGAAAAGGATGTACACAAAAGATTTGTGCCTTCACATTACAGGAAAAATCCTTGATCAAAAGTGACAGTAAAGATTTTTACATTGTTACAAAAGATTTGTATTTTAAATAAATGCTTCTTTTGAACTATTCATGAAATAACGCATCATGGTTTTCATAAAAGTATTAAGCATCACAACGTTTTTCAACTTTGATAATAATAAGAAATGTTTCTTGAGCACCAAATAAGCATTTGGTTATACTATTTTACTTAGATTTGATCAAATAAATGCAGACTTAGTGAGCATAGGACACTTTTTACAGACCTCAAACTTACACTTAAAACGATAGTGTATATGTATACACACACACACACACACACACAGACATACACAGTAGAGCAATTTTTCATCAGGAATTAGGATTTTAAACAATTTCCTTAAAAAAATGAAGTTGAAATAACTTTTTAAAGGTCTGTCTTCAAAGGTTTTGTAAGTCATTGTAGAAAAATCACTTTGTTCATGGAGAAAACATGGAATTTTTACTTCTGGAACTTGAATATTGTGCTCTATTCCAAAATGTGCTAAAACGGGATGAAATGCTGTGGAATATTCAAATATGAAATGGAAATTCAAAACTGCTTTATTACCAGCATGACGCAGTGTCTTTTGTTGAGGCGGTTTCCAGAAATCATATTTGTGTCAAGGGTGTCTCGTGTCTATAAGAAAAGATCCTTATTGAGGCTTACAGGAGATGGACAAATCAAAAAGGCTCTTACATCTGCTGGAGGAAAATGAAGATGGAATGTGGATCTGCGTGTGTTTGTGCATGTGGTGTGGTGACAGACAATAAACCTGCATTACAGAACTCCTACCCCTTTCACAGGGCATGAATAACGATATAATCTGATAAAAGGCTTTTTTGGTGATGGCGTGGTGCTATCTCTATGGACGTGAACTCTGACAGCCCTCATGATCAGGGTCACCAAAAGGCTACAGACTGAATACTGCTTACTCATGATCACCACAGCATGAAGACAAACAGATAAACAGCTGCCAAAAAAAGGGAAAGAGAGAGTGAGAGAGAGAGAAAAACAAAACAAAATGAAACTAAGGGTCAGGTTGGTGCTTGTTATCCCAATGGAATTCACCAAATCCTATTTACATTACTTAATGACAAATAAATTGGCATTTGTAAATGGCCTACGACACATTGTGCTTTCCAGTAAGAAGGTGATGAGGGTTGAGATGGAGGTTATTAAAGAGGCAAGACCGGTAAAACAACATCTCCGTCAAGCCTTTAAGTAGAAATTCCCAGAGGAGGAAAACAAAAAAATAAGGAAAGAAAATTAGAGGAAAAAGAAACAGGGGGTGGGGGAGAGTGAATGTGAAAATAATACCAGGCTCTATTTTTCTGTACCCCCATGCTCTCCCGTAAGGGCATAGCTCCTGGCGTGGGACTGATCTGAATAGAAGGTGAAGTTGTACGGGGTGAGGGGCTCAGACTTTAGATCCTGGCTGACTCCCTGACTGGACCAAAGCCAAGGTTACCGGAGGGTCAGCTCCCCCCTTCTCTCTCTCTCCCACTTTCCAGCATGAATAACATGCATAACACACACAGACTTACTGCTTTACCATACAAACCTCCCTCGGCCTGCCAATACCGACTGAGCCTGTGAGAGACGGACAGGGAGAAAGAGCGAGACAGATAGCACGTCAGGCTTATCGTCCACTGGCTCCGAGGGAATGCGAGCAGGGTCAGCCGGAGGCCACTCGACTGGCCCACCCCCTACTCGCTTACTCTCTCTCCCTTGGACGGAAAGACTGGCGGAAGGCTGGAGAAAGTGATTACACCTGGTCTGGTTCTGGCTGTTAACTAGAGGAAGGTCAGCCAGCGTGCGCCAGGGCCAGGATGAGTTCACGGTCCAAAACGTCACATTCATGTATCTTCCCATTCACTCCCCCGTTCTCTTTCCTCATCACTTAGAGTTGTCAGCTGTGCGCTCTAAATAATACACTGAGTGAAGTTTGCAGATAGCATGCATAAACAGCTATGTGTGCACATTAAAAATATGAATATGCACAACAATGTTGCTCTGGGCATGAAAGTAGTGTTAAAAAAAGGAAGATTCCAAGTGCATCTAAGAAAAGAAAATATTTTTTTTTCCAGACATTGCTTTCAAAAGGTTAAGAAAGATGTTCTATAGATCAGATATGTAGAAGTGATCCGTCATGGACTGCTTATATTTCTTGAGATGTTCCAAATGTGTAAGTTGCTTTCTAAGATGTAACTATCTATCTATTGGAAAATACAACCTCTGTATAGCTGCAGGGTATCACCAATTCTTAAATATTTATTTCTTAACAGTATGCATCAGTAATAATCAATAAAATAATAATAATCAATAAAAAAATAATGATAATCATCAATAAAAACTACTTGTCTCCACCTGCAGTTAATAATTAAAACTTGATATGGCATTTGTTCTCCAATTATTGTCTCCTTTACAGCCAGATGTTCTACACACAGGAACATTCGGCACAGGAACATACAATCCATCCAAACAGACTAAAACAGGGTTCCTAGAGTGCAAGTTACCAGAACCAAGGGTCAGAACTGAGGGAAACCACAGATATGTGGGTCCCATAAATGACCCCTATATCCAAATATACAAATACATTCTATTCTACACTCATGAAAAGTGATGGAGCTCCAGTCCGGCTGCTGGACAACAGGAAAGTCCGTTTTGATCTGGAGTAGTTTAAAATCAACCTTCAACTATTGTCAAATCTCACTGGTTACTGCAGGTCAAGTAGCCAAACATCTTGAAGTTTGTGTTGCCATATTTGATGTAGCCTGCGTATACATGTGTTGACCAGTCTTTTGTTTTGATTCGAGAGCAAAGAGGCATAAAATTAGTTCATCATACAAAGTGATCTTGTCACTTCAGATATACCAGTCAGTTGTATGGATTAATTTCAAGTTACTTTAATGTCCTCTTTGGACCTTGAAAAGTCTGGATCCTGTCAACTTTCCTAATATGCTGAAACATTCTTCAAAATATCTTTTGTGTTCCGCAAAAGTAAGTAAGTCATACAGGATTGGAACACCATGAGGTGGAATGAATGAAGGGTGAACTATATTTTTAAGATTCCTTGATCTTCCACATCATCCACTGTGTTTATATACACGAGAGAGAAATTCAGGAAAGGGTAAGCTGGAGAAGCAGGAATCAGTTGACAGTTTGTGTTCATGCTGAAGTGAGAGAGAAGTTGCATGTCAGTGCCATCCTCATAAGGCTGAATGGGACGCTGCCGCAAAGAAAGATGTCAACCCCCTGCTCAGAGAATATCTGCTCCCTCACTGACTCCATACAAGCAGGGCAGCTCATCTGTCTGACCCCTGGAGACCTGTGACAGCGCCTCGAACAGGCCTTTCACTGACACACACCAGCACGCCATTGAGAAGGAGCAGGGGAAATGGATTTAAACGTGACACACTCACTGGGCATTGAGAGGAAGCAAATGGGGGACGATTAAACTGTGACACCTGTCACTGGCTTGTTTAGGCAGACTATGGAGAAATGGTCTGAGGAGAGCACTGCCTGTGTCATTTCCTTTTCTTTCTCCTTCCTACATCTCCACTCCTCCTCATTCGTTTTTACTTATTTTCCATAAGCAAAGACAGGAAAATCTAGGAGAGTTGGTTTGCTTGTACAATTGAAGTTCTGTGGCAGTCTTCGTTCTTTCAAACTTTCTATCTCTCCTACTTTCTAAGGAACCACACAAAGAGCTGATCTGTGGGAGGCTGTAGCTGAACAGGGTGAGAAGAAGAGCATGTCCCATATGGTTTCATCCTCAATCTCTCTTTCCTGCACACCTTCACTGCCATCTGTCTGACCTTAGCTACTGAACCAGGCAGGTTAGGGTTCAGGGAGACTGCGGTTGACCAAGAGGCTCCATTAAAAACACAAACACACAATCAGGCTCTGGTTCATCCTACTGACATCACTAAAAGAGAATGTGGGACAGAGGTGGTCTTAAAAGCCCACCCCCAACCCAACCCCGCAAAGGTGGAAAATAACCTTGCAGATCAGTTCTATGCTTCACACAATCATTGAACTGTCAGTGGATGACAGGAAATTGATTGGAAATCTTATTGGAAAGTCTTTACTGAACAAATTAGTTTATTCTTATCTTAATTTGGGTCTTTCTGTCTCTGTTGTAGTGGAAAGAGGACAGGAAATTGGATTTGCATCATCTACACTAATGTGTTTGATCAGTTCACAAAATAATATGTCAGAGCTCACAATAAACGCAACATTTATAGGGACAGTTCACCCAATAAAATGAAAATTCTGTCATCATTTATTCACCACAATGTCGTTCCAAACCTGTATGACTTACTTTCTTCTGTGGATCATAAAAGATAATATTTCAAAGCGCCTACAGTATGTGCTTTTTTCTCTCCATAAAATAAAAGTCAGTGGGGTCCAATATTGGTTTGAATTCTTCATCTTTAACTAGATAAACATTAACACAAAAACAACAGTGTTGACTGCATTGATATTATGTGTATAACAGTTGCAATCACACAGAGAGCAGATTGACGATTTACAGCAGTGATTCACTCTCTCAAACGCACATGCTTGACAGGGAAATACCAAACAGCAATTTTGGAAACAGCTGGAAATCCCACATCTAGCTAGATTTCAGTTTCATTTTCCAAAGCAACATGTATTTGCTCCGTAAGCTCACTCATCTCTTAGCCGGTATTTCCACTTCTTCAATAATGATCACATTATGCCTTGACATTAATCAATGTTCAGTAGTGGTTAGTTTTCGTTTTGACTTTACAAGCTGCAGGGTCACAACCTTTCGCTTTCACTTAACTAGAAACTGTTAGTTGAAAATCATGTCATGTATAGATACATTTTTCCCCAAAGCCTGCATGTTGGTACATGCTGAGCAGCAACTGCCTGAAACTAAATGACACATTGATACTGTAAGTGTAAATGTACCTTGAATGGGACACTCCCATTAATCATTTCTCTGTACCTGCTCTAAATTTCCTCCTGTACCCCAAACAATATGAAAAAGAAATTATGAGAGTTTACAAAAACTTATATTACAAACAAGGTAGATACACTACCATGAAAAATCTGGGGTCAGTATGGTTCTTGTTATTTTTTTAAAGAAATTTACGTTAAAAGTTTTTAAAATACTTTTATTCAGCAAGTTTGCATTACATTGATCAAAAGTGACAGTAAAGACTTTCACATTGTTATAACAGATTTATATTTCAAATAAAAGCAGTTTTTAAACATTCTATTCATCAAAGAATTCTGAGGAAATGTATCACTTTCAACAATATTAAGCAGCACAACTGCTTTCAACATTTGTAATAATAATAATACATGTTTCATGAGCAGCAAATCAGCTTATTAATGATTTTCAAAGGATTTTGTAACACTGAAGACTGGAGTAATGACTTTTTTTTTTTTTTAAATCACCATTGCCATCACAGGAATAAATTCCATTTTAAAATACATTAAAACAGGAAACAGTTATTTTGAATTGAACTGATTTCGATTTTTTTTTAATCTTTCTGACCCAAAACTTTTGAAGTGTATCTACTTAAAAGGGTCATATGATGTGATTTCAAATTTTCCTTTCTCTTTGGAGTGTTACAAGCTCTTGGTGCATAAAGAAGACCTGTAAAGTTGCAAAGACTAAAGTCTCAAATCCAAAGAGATATTCTTTATAAAAGTTAAGAGTCAGCCACACCTACCTAAAACGGCTCGTTCTAACACGCCCCCACATGTCTACGTCACGATGTGGGAAGATTTGCATAACGCCGCCCAAATGTTCACGCAAAGAAAGAAGGCGCAACTTTTATTCTCGCTGTAGTATTGCTGTTGTCGCGGCCGTCATGTCGTGAAGACGCTGTGTGTTTCATTGTGAAAGCGAAACTACTTCGTTTGGTCTTCCAAAAGAGGACGATATCCGCTTCGTCATGCCTAGAGCTGATCTGTGCTGGTCGCTGAGGAAATACATCAACTTTGCACTATGGATCGCCGGATCGGCTTTCACCGTGGACAAAGCGGAGTCGGGTCCGGGGTAGTCACATGTGGTTGCCGCTCCTTCGTCGAATCCGCCGGCCGCACCGTTCTCTAGCCCGCCGGCCACCGCTCCCTCAAGCCCGCCGTGTGTGATGCTGTGTGTTTCGTTGTGAAAGCGAAACTACTTTGTTTGGCCTTCCAAAAGAGGACACGACTAGAAATCAGTGGTTAAGTTGTATTTACAACACTGTTCCAGAATGTGTAAAAAGACAGTATAAGTCCATTATAATCCGTAATTATGTCCCCACTGGATGCAACAAATGCCTCATTTATAATGGGTTTTAATGTTTTTGTCTCGTCACTCTGGCCCGGGACACGGCATCACAATATGGTAAGAGGCGTAACATTTCCGTAATATACTTGAGGAACGCTTGGATAGCTGGCCAATCACAGCACACCTCGCTTTTCAGACCGATGAGCTTTGTAAAAATCTACGCGTTTCAGAAAGGCGGGGCATAGAGGAGAAACAATAATGTACAGTATGTGGAAAATAATGTGTTTTTTTTTTTACCTTAAACCGCATTAAACACATTATACCAAATACACAAAATAATGTTCTTTTTAGCAACATCATATGACCCCTTTAATACACACACACTCAGGGCAATATTCAAACCTCAACAGTACCTTAGAGCCTGCAATATTTAAATGATATATAATTTTATGTTCTTTAGAAAATCAGCTACACAAATAAAGACTTCATCCTGAGGTTTGAAAAGGAGAACAAAATTGCTCATTTTGTTACGAGAAGTCTTTATAACTGAGAGAACATTCTCCAGATTCCCTGACTCTCCAGAGGAGGTTGCTGACTGAGAACTGGGAGCAAGCAGCAAATTTCCTTAAACCGCAGTGTACTCCTTTCAGAGCTTTAACTTTCTGGCCGCCAACATGTCCCCGCCTTGCACCCTGTTGCCGGAACAACATATTTTCACTATGGGTCACTAGCGGACTCAGAGTTTGTTTAGCAATTACCAAAGACACACACAAATGAAGAAATATAAACAGACTCCAAAATAACCCTGAGAGTATTAAATCATTGGATGGTGCCAGAACATTATATGGATCACATTTCAATAATTTGTTTCTGTACAAGCATCAAACCACGCTTAAACCAACATAACCAACTCTGAAAGCAAAATTCCACCTCAGAGCACAGAGTTATCACAATCACAAGAGAAAAGTGATGACAGAGAAAAAGAAAAGAGGGAATAAAGATAAAAAATATAAGAGACTGAGAGGCGAGGAAATCAGACACAGCTGCAGTTAGACATCTAGTTAGAATTATATGGTCACTAAGAAGTTGCCCAGGATTCAGAAGGACGCAAGCATAAGCCTTTAGTGGTATCACTGGTGTTAGGCTTTCACCGCCAAGAACTAAGAGAAAGGAATGGAAGGGGTTAGAGAGGGGAAAAGCATTTTACATTGAATCCTTTTAACAACGTTCCAGGAATTCTAGGATAATGCCTGTGGACAGGCCACAGGAATGCTTAGCAGCCTCATGGTTTCCAAATTCACGGGACCAGGAAAATGCTCCCCCGCCCCCCCTCTGCTCTTCTATGCAGTGCCCCAGAATGGGTCATGAAGGGTGGGGAGGAGAGACACCACCGTAAGGGATGTAATTAAATATCTCTCATTCCTTCAACCATCACCCTCTGGCACAAATGGATGCTGGAAACAAGGGTATACCATCTTAACTTCTGGAATGCCCTGTGGCTTTTATGCATCTGTACCAGAGCACAAAATTACTATGAGCCCTGCAAGGTCACAAACCAATCAGAACTGACATGAGAATGCCTTTAAAAATTCAAATTCAGTTAGAGAATTCATAATGAATATGAATGCAGAATTGCAATTTGAATTTGAATGTAAGACAGCACATTTAGAATTAATCTAAATTCATATAACTAATTTAAAAATCCTTTAAGCTAGAAGGTTATACAGATGGAATGCGATAGATAGATAGACAGAACAACAGAATGATACAAAATAGATAGATCTATCAAAATCTTACAAAATTCTATTTAAATCACCACTTCATACCAAATAACACTAATGTGAGTCCACGAGGGCCTCCACATCAACCGAGGCCTGGCTGCTGGTTCTTTCCACCCCCATCCCTTGGAGCTGAGAGGAATTTGGGAAGGCAGAAGATCCAGAGCCAGAGTTGAGGCATGCGGCAGCCCCGAGAACGTGCACTGCTGGGGGGCCAGCCTTACCACAGAGGCCAGCAGGCCTCCCACACCAAGGCCAGCCAAGGGTTCCCATCGCCACAAACCTTTCCTACTATAATCTACCAATATAAGACTCCTAAATATAGAACTGCAGCGTGCCGTTTAAAATACCTACTTCTGATTCCTCACAGTCTATTTATTAACTGTTGTTTTTTTCTTGTAAAATCACTCTTCATATCTTGCTAAAATAAACTTTGACCTCCACATTCTTCATATTTTGAAATTACATGGTTTGGGAATGACACTCAATTATGTCTTTAAGGATGTCATTTATATTCTATAGTGCTTCAAGCAACTCCTGCTGATTTCATGTATCTCAAGTCCAGTTCTTATGTCATACTTTTTCCTGTGCTCCTCAACATTAAACTGAAGTGTTATCTTGCTTCCTGACTACAAAATACCCCTACATACATTTGTATAATAATATGTATGAAGGTAGCCAGGCATTCTTCATGTGCTTATACTACACATATGTTCATTTACCTATGACAGATGAACCCACTCTTTCAAATCTCAGCCATGACATCTGAAAATTTCAGGTAGGCATTTCGGTTGAAGAATCAACTCTACTTGATAACCAAACTCAAACGCATTTAGCACTCCAAATAGCAGTATCCCCCTGTTGTGTGAACATGGCTCACGAATTAAGTCGTTCATCACGTCAGACCTCCATCCATCCTTTTACTCTTCACCATCTAAAGCACTTTGAAGCGGAGTCTGGACGTTCTTCTTTTCTTTTTGTACTCTTGTCTTTTCAGATAGGAGAGTGAATCCAGGTTCCAGCCTCTCACCAAATCCCCTCCCAGAGCTTCCGGACCTTTTCGTTGTCTATCTCCATAAGGATTGACCCGCGGCCCCATCCCAGGACCTGGGAGACTGGGACACAAACAGGCCCTTCAGGTTGATTTATCGGGCGTATTCAGGGCCAGGCATGCAGGGGGACAGAACGGTTCTGACGTCTCTGATCACCAGAACAACCCCTTGAAAAAGCCACCTCTTGAGAGAAGACTGCACCTCTACCAACTTCCATTGGATGCTATTTAAATTATAATAACAATAACAGTATTAATAAAGAAAGATATCTTTGTAGAAAGTCATGCATCATGACAGCTCAAAAGCAAAACATGACATTAAAAAAAGCAAAATGGCTATTTTGTTCATTCTTTTCTTCAGCATCCTCTTTTCTCCTCTTTAAAAAAAACAAAGCAAAACTACACAAGCGCCTTCATGGTGGAGTCAGGTTTAAAAAAAAAAAAAAAACTAAATGGAAAACAAGTAGCACTGCATCATGATGGCAGGAGGGACAAAACAGAATTGTTTTAGTGGAAGAAAGAGCTATCCGTCACTGTCTGTCAGCTCATTCATCCAGTACTCCCTGAGCATCCAGCCCATCCGTCATCCCCTCTCAGTCTCTGACACCCGCCCAGGTTGGCCACTTCGGCAACGAGGGAGGGGGTCCCAAATATGGACCCTTATAACCCCGCTATTATTGTTTACCATTCTCTCTAGATCTCGGAATTCACGAACACATGCTGCATTCTTCTTAACAGCCTTTTTTCAAACTTTCATTTGACGTGTCCCCCCAAAAAAACTGTAGTTATGTTTGATAGAACTGATTCACAACCAGATATAATTATTTTATATTTTTTAGGTTGTTGCCTATTTTATTTGGGCAGACAGTTGAGAAAGTAGAAAATATTAAACAAACAGTGAGAGAAGTGGGATCGTAATCGAACTTGCATCTCCCACATGTGCATCACTGCTTTTCTAGAACTGGCGAACAAAACTGATATATCAATGTATTGCAATAGTTTCTTTAACAATTCTGAATTGATTCACAAAATTTAAGAACTGATTTAGATAAATTCAGTGAGATGCACAAACACTAACTCGATCCCTTAGCTGTTTTTTGGAGTATGCAAGACGTGAGCAGCAGGACTGTACATGAAAGCCACAATGTTGCAAAAGAACAACTGTTCAGTATAAAGAATATTCTAAGATTTTGTTTGAAACTCGTTCATTAAAATAAAATCAATGGGATAAAGTTTCTAATATTTTATGATGACAATACTGCCCTAACAAAGGCAACAAGCAGTAATCCAAACAAACAAACAAAAAAAGATGGTTTTAAGTGTGGGTTTTGTAGTTACTGCAATTGTCTCTAAATCAGAGCATGGTTGATCCAAACCTATGAGATCTGGTCATAACTCCTTACAAAATGTCAAGTTGCTGTATTTTTCCTTTAAAATCCAATAAATCCAATCAATAATCGTTTCAGGACAAAGATAATGATCGTTTCTGGGAAAAGGATATCTGAGGCAGAATAGAATTGTGAGACGCTTACATATGCCCACAACATTCATGATCTGGAGTTAGGCTACAACAGATTAAATGGTCAAATGAACTGCAGCAACAAAATCTATTCTGTGCTAGTAAAGTGCTATCAAAATGTCCTCTAAACATAAATAATGGGATAAGAGAATAATGACTTGGGCTGTTGCCTTTCTGGTTGCAACATCACCTTGATGTCTTCTCAGTGTGTTTCAGTTAGTGTTTTTCAAGCCAGAGCACAGGCCAACGTTTCCTATAAAGGCTCCAGCTCTGCAGTGTTCAAGAGTGCAGAGGTGCAAATGGGATAAGATGACCCATGAAGAACCATCTAAAAAAAATTCATACCTTAAACCGAACAGGAGGAGGTCTTGAGGCCACCTCCGCACCACAATGGTAAATACAAAACCACCAAGGTGAATATCAGGCCAGGCCTTGGGACCACAGATATGAATACAAACACACATACAGGCTCACACATTGAGGAAAGAAACCTTGAAACAAAACTAAGGCTAGCGTGAAGGTTTAGGGGGTTGGGTTTGGCGGTAGAAGGGAAAATAAGAGAAAGAAGGGGGGGATGTTAAGGGGTAAACAGGGGAAAACAGAAGAAAGGGGAAAGAAGAATGAAAGAAAAGAAAAAGGAGTGGAAAAAAACAAAGACCTACTTGTCTCAAGTCGATGAAGGCGAGCAGCAGAGTGTCCCCCTGGAAGCCAGGCACCGGGCCGGCCCTGGCAAACCCTGTGGGAAAGAGAGAGGGATAAAGAGAGCAGGGAATTCGCCATGGAGCGGGAGATTGGCAGACGGATGACAGCCGGGACAAGGGGAGGACAGGGGGAGGTTCAATGGGGGCGGGGGAGGTAAAATGGAAGGGGGCTTTGAAGGTTTTGAGGGTACTGGCAGAGGGGGTGGAGGGTTAGTTGGGTGGTTCAGGGCAGAGTCATGTCTCTTGGTCTGCCACCGGCTTTGTGCGGCCCATTCGAAAAAAATCATCATCAAACTCTCATTAATTCTCCCCCAACGTTGATCTGACAAGCCAGAGAGAGGGGATGTGTGGGGACGAGGGGGCTGCCTTTAACCCGTAACCCAAAACCTGACACCGTTTCCCATGAGGCCGCTCTCCCAGACCAGTGGCATGGTACTGAGCGAAGGGGCCGACAAAACTTGTGAAAAGCCAATGGGCTTGGGGGTGTGTGGGGAGTGCATGAGTTGTAGAGGTTTCTGAGGGCCATTGGACCTTTCTGTGCCTTTGGACGGGAACCCGTAAACAAGCGGCTTCGCCATTCTGAAAAACGGAACATTTGACACGCGGGGACAAAACAAGCCGGGGCCAGGAGAAATCCCTTTCACCTCGTGATGCTGCGTGCCTTTCTTGCCTCTCACGCAAATTACACGCCTGCCATCTTTATTTCTGACCCCCGCAAACGCTGAGCCAGCGACTGCTTACCCTTGCGCTTTTGTTGCCACGTCTCGGTCAGAGACTGTGTCGATTTTGCGAACTACCCCGCTCGCCTTTTTACAGGAGAGAGACCTGCAACAAAAGCAGCATGGTTCACGTAAGAAAAGAAAGTGATTAGAAAGCATTCCAGTATATCACTGATAGTCCATTTATATGTACCCAATCTTAAACAAAGAGATTATGAATTGCGGTAACACTTCACAATAAAGTGAGTAAAGTAATATTTCCTTAGTTGATGCACTGGGTATAACTAACAAAATCATTAACAATAGTTCAATTAAACCCTACTAAGACTGAAGTAATGCTTGTTGAATCACACACTCTATATATTCTTGTTAGACTCCTTTAGGGGTACAACAGCTTGTCACTTGGGCAGTACCCTCAAAGGGACATCTTTGTACTTATTCACCCCCAAAAGGTTCATAATTAATGTGCACCTTTTAGGGGTACAAAGTTGTCCCTTAAAGGGTACTGTCCCAACTGTTGCACCCCTAAAGATACAACTTTTGCAAAAAAAAATTCCGGACATTGCTACCATCAAGATGCTTGTCCACACCAACGCTACACATGTAGACTGTTATGCCCTTCTTTCTTCTAAAACAGTTTCCAGACTTCAATACATTCAAAATGCAGCAATCAGAATACCTGCACTTCATGGTTTACCCATATTTAACAATATTTGGGCCTGCTTATGATCAAGCATATTGCACATTTTTTGGGCCAGCTTATGATCAAGCTTTATACAAAGATCCTTATCGTTTCTTGACTTCATTGGGTCTTCATATCCCCCTCCCTCCCCACAGCAAAGACACATCCAAACTGTTGATAGATTTAACCATAGACATATAGTCTATGCATTCAAGTGGTTACACTATTTTAGTTCTGTATTATTTCCTAAAACCCAACCTTGAAACCATAAACACAGTGACCTGTGTTTCACCAAGACTGTGTATGTGAGTATGGAGGGAGGGGCCTTTCTTTTTACTTGAGTGCCATTTTGATTAAAGGTCAGTTTGGTGGTTTGAGGCATGTAAATACATGGGGGGACATCCAAATCAACAGGACATGGTCTCTAAAGATGAAAGCAATCACTGACATGGTACTTATCAGGCTGCTTGGTAAACCAAAGGAAACCACACCAAAAAAGGTGGCATACGGTGTGACTGACATGACCGTTTTATGATGGGGGTCATTCTCTCTCTGCCAGTGACCTCTGCGCTGGCAGAGGATCATGGTAAATCCATTATCCAGCCGGGGTTAGGCACTCAAAGGCAGTTTTAGCTGTGGTCACATGCAAAACTGTAAGGAGAGATGATCCAAGCAGGACTGCCAGGTTTTCACAACAAAACCCACACAACTGCTACACAAACCTAGCCAAATAATAGCCCAATCGTGTTTCGGGGGGGGGGGGGTTCCACTGGTACAAATCGTGTTCCGGGGGGAGGGTTTAAATTACTCGTTTTTTTTGCCGGGGTTCCCCTGGTAAAATTCACATTCCAGGGGCTAAATATCACGTTATTGGGGTCACTTCAACCCGTGGACATGAAAAACAACCCACGGCAACAGTGTTAAAGTAGCCCAATTCCACAGGAAAACCACGGACCTGGCAACACTGGATCCAAGCGAAAAATCTCAAGCACTAGCCAAAAGTGCATACTCTTCTCACCTTTTTCCTCTAACTTTCACCTCAATCTCTATGAAAGTGGTGTCAAATGAAAAGCTGGTTACAGCAGACAGCATTGTGGCGTAATTAGTCTCCAGTACAAATTAGGAATTTTTTAATTGGGCCACAACAGAATAAAGCACAATCATGCAATCAGGTTTAAGGAGGCTTATGAATGGTCATTCAGCTTTTGCTCCAGGTCAAACTTACTCTCGCACTCTTTGACATCCACGTTGAACTGCTGCAGGGCTCCCATAGACACTTGCCTGACATCAGCCTCCAATAGCAGCTGCAGTAGGGAGGTTGAAAGGTGTTTACAAGCTGACATACATGCCGTCTGAGCAACCTTCCCCTACAGAGAAAGAAGGAAAGGGAAGGGAGAAAACAAAGATATGTGAGGTTCACATATGGGATATCTTTCACATACAGCACAACCCTTTACAGCAGGTGGTAAAACTATGGACATTCATTTGAATTAAGTTTGCATGTTTTCCCCTCATTTTTATCCCTGTCAAACTGAAACTCATGTGATACCTTTCTTTCAATCGATTGGCAGAATCTGCTGCATTCTGGTCTCTTATATAGTCTCCATGAACACACACACACACACACACGAGACACTATTCATATTGTATTTACAACCAAACAAGACCATGAATACATGCAATAACACAAACATAAAAAGTGGAGCTTAGCAGCACTCTGGTGGACATTTAAGCCAGGAGAACCGCAGTGCTGTTTAAACATCAACACACATTCACCACCACACATGCAGATACACATACAAATTTAAGCTCCAAGCCGAAAACCTCAAATATGCCCTTGTCTGCCGTCCAGCACCTTCCTGACAATCAGGCTAATACTTCAGGGGAGATCCAAAGCTATTAATATGACACTAAACCTGAAAGAAAATAGCAGACTGGTGGGCCAAGAGTCTATGTGGGATTTTTATCTGATGGGGTCAAAAAATAAAAACAAAACACCATTATACAAGAGGACTTCCTGCACACTGGAAACACTTGGGCAATAAATCTAGTGAAAGGAGTGATGAATGCACAGCAAATCCGTAAGAGAGAGAGGGGCAGGTCTTTTTTTATCCATGTGAGATGGGTAGAGAATGGAAGGAAAAACAGAAATCAAGACAATGCCCTCTTTGCTCTGAAGTTATCTCATCCTTTCCTCCTCTTCCTTTGTCTCTCTCCATCTGCCTTGGAAATTCCACTGTAATCATTTCTTAAATGGAAGCCACTAGCATTAACTAACTAACCAATGCTCAGGTTAAAAAAAATTAAATAAAATAAACACAAATAAGGTAATAAAATAAAAAAATTAAAATTAAAGCATAATATAATAAATATATATTTTAATATAAGATAATAAAAATTCAAATAAAGTCATAAAATAAACTAAAATGAAGTACAAATAAAAGCTTAAAAACTAGTTTTCTAGTCACACTAAATATATGTCACTGCATTTGAAAACAAAATATCAAACCAGTTGGCATCAGAAACACAAATGATGTGTGAGACCAATTCTCAACTAACTTTACTTTTCTGAGCCAAATCTATCCAACTACTCCAAAGATTTTCACCACATTAACTACGGACATGTTTTGCACTTGCACCCTCTTTAAAATTAATTCCACTTGGCTATATATAAAGATATCTAATGCAATGAACCTCATACAGTTTTAAAAATGTTTACAAATACTTTTCAGGGTCACTTCACATTGCGAGCACATGTGCAGCACAGCCACGACATAAGGTTGTCCTTACAGAATCAGAGGGTGAGAACTGGGGAGGATCGGCATTTCCGCATCAGTTGGCCATATGGCTGTTTTTTTAAAGTGACGTGACATGTGACATGTGGCCAAGAATGGTGACTCATACTCGGAATTAGTGCTCTGCATTTATCCCATCCAAAGTGCACACACACACCGTGAACACACACCCGGAGCAGTGGGCAGCCATTTTTGCTGCGGCGCCCGGGGAGCAGTGGGTCGGTGCCTTGCTCAAGGGCACCTCAGTCGTGGTACTGAAGGTGGGAGAGAGCGCTGTATATTCACTTCCCCCACCTACAATCCCTGCCGGTACGAGACTCGAACCCGCAACCTTTGGGTTACGAATCCGACTCTCTAACCATTAAGCCACGACTTCACTTAGCCAAAAGCTTCTTTGTACACAGTCGTATAAAGTATACAGTACACACACACACCTGACCGACAAAGACCTGAATGGAGGTCAGATGGGGTCGAAAGGAAAAGCTCTCCCTTCCTCTCTCACTCCAAAAAGAGGATGGAGGAGTGTGATTGTGTCCTGTGTGGGGTCAGGTCCCATGTGTAATTGCTCTAATCCATCTCCAGCAGCTTCTGATAAACCTACAGCCTGTGTTAATCTACAGATGACACAGATATAATGAGTAGAAAACTGTTTAGTGTGTTCAACATGACCGGTGCATAACATGGCTTAACAAATACCACAGAATGGTCAGCACAGCTACACATATGTACACACATTGCAGTAGTATTCAGCCAGCCACTAATCAGGCTGAAGCACTAACTAACTAGGCGATTATAGATGATTAGAGTGCATGCTATGCACTGCAGTGATTAAAAAATAAACACACTTGTTTTCCGGCCTACCGTCTGTGTATGTGTAATAGCCGTAATAAATCACAGAGGCAAAAAGTAGTACGGGGTTTGTTGTTTCTGGTCCTCATGGTGGAATGAAGACACACGGATACCTGTCTCCTGCTGGTGACATTCTAATCACTCATGAGTCATTTGGTCTGATTGGAGGCGTTTGTAAACTCAGTGTGGTAAGCTTTGATTTTTTGCAACAAATAGAGTCATAACTGATGATTGCACATCTTGGAGGGGGTGAATAGATATTCTATTTCCTTGCATTGATCTGTAATTTATATGTGCATTCATATTTTCTGCTGTTCAATTAATGAAGAAACTAAAAAGTTTCAAGCCCTCAATTCTTACTGGACAGAAGCAAAGAAAATGACATGAGAGTAACTGAGATTGATTCATTTACATTTCTAATTAATTTTATATCCGAAGCAAGTCATAACATAATATCATTCAAAAATAATACAAGAATGAGTAAAAGGGAGGAAGTGAGAAACGGAGTATGCCACAGCACAACGCTAAAACAGAAATGTAAATTCAGAAGGGTGGAAAAACAACGACAATCCATATGGATTGTGACCAAAAATGCAGGAGAGACCAAGTGTGTCCATGACCACTTAGTCATTTTCTCTTCACTATCCAGTTTAAAAATATTACAATATAAAATGTAAGTTAATTATTTATTTCAAATCAATTAATTTATCTGTTTTTGAATAAATTTGTTTTTGTTCATTATTTCTGCTTTTTTATAGATAAACTGAACTATATATTGAAGGAAAAACTACTATACAAAAAACACAAGTTATGTTCCACAATAAGTTGGCTGCCTTTAAAGAGTCTAAAATAAATTAGTTGTAATGACTACAGTATTTCAAAATGTGGAAAACTAGATGTGTCTAAACTCTTGAAGAGCAGTGCATGTATCACACTGTATCAGAATGTGAAGAAGTTTGAAATGAACTGAAAACTTGGTAAAGAACCTAGATAGCATTTCGGACATCACAGGCGAATCAACTAGTGATTAATCTCAGATGCATCCATTTACCGGCTTCAACCAGCCATGTTTAAATCTGAACAGATTAGCTACTGTCAACACTTAAACACAGGAGCCTTCGTTCAAACATACAGTATGTGTGTTTAGGGTCTGATTTAAACAGTTCTGCTTCGTATGGCACACCCCTCTCACAGTAGCACATTTGTTTTACAGTTCAGGGCAGGGGGATGTTAACAATTAGCTCAGGGGCTCAAAAGAGGGAGCGAAATTCAAAAAAAGGAAGAAAGTAGAAAAGGGTGAAATGAGTGAACAGTTAGAGGCCGCTTGCCCTCCTCCTCTCCAGCCCCTTAATTGAACAAAGGCTCATCAAAGCCCTCATTAAAAACTACTCAACAGCAATTGGCTGTCAAAATAAACAGAACACACAGTACAGTGAAACAGAAAGAGAACCAGTAATAAAGCCAGAAATAGGGATCAAGAGGAGGAGGAATACTAGAACAAAAGGTTCTGGACAGTGGGCCAATGATACATTTCTTAATAATAGTATGTTTGAAACGTCACAACACTTCTACAAACAACCCCAACACACACCACATGCGAGCCCTGAAAAAACTCAGCAGAGAGCGCAGAGGTTCTCTCAATGCGCTCATATTTCAAATGCTCCCACTTATTTATGCAACACACACCGATCCCTGTTTGTAAAAACAGCATATATACACTCACGACATCCTAATGAGAAGCAGAGACTATCGCTTGAGGATAACCGATGCCTGTCTGCATTGATTACGCTCTGGTCGGAGGAAGGGTGATAATATGTTGAACTTCCCGACACCATGCTGTACCATTCCAGCATTTCACAAACACAAAGGGAAAACGGAGACGGCAGCCAATGAGTTTGGAGCTCAAATCAGATTTTAAGTAAATAATGACAAAGTGTTCCTCTTACAAGGTGTTTGATGATATTGATATTGAAGGCCTCTCTGTTACCTCTGGGTTTCCACAGCTACAGTACAGTAGGCCAAGAAGCAAATCAGAAATCCAACACACATTTTGACACCTTGCTTTGGAAATGAATAAAAGAGCTGTTTTAAAGGTTTTAACAAAAGCCAGATGAAATTTTCAACCAGAAAAATGGATGATACTGTGTGTGATCAAAAGAGCCAATGCAGTTGTGGCTCCCACTCTCTGAAAGACTTTTGAAAATTACCTGCCTGAATAAAATCACTTAGTCACACTAGCTTTTCATTCAAGTATTTTTGGGATACTGCATTCAAAATGCTAGATGGGAACACTAAAATAAAAAAACAAACACTTTATTTGATATGGATGAATGTTTTATTCAGTATAAAGACATGAGATTTTGTGAAGCGGAATGGCTGCTTAATTGTTTTTGCAATGTTTTAAATAAAAATAAATTCAGAATCAAACTTGGATGGATAAATAACTAATGAAAGTGATTTACAGCAACAAAGCAATCATATTCTACTGTTCAAAAGTTTGGGATCGGTAAGATTTTTGTATGCTTTTGAAAGAAAAAAAGTATCTTATTCTCACCAAGGCTGCGTTTATTTGATCATTACATTAATACAGTAATAGTGAAATACTACAATTTAAAATAACTTACATATTGTTGTTTTAAAATAACTGCATCTGATTTGCTGCTTTAAAAAACATGTATTATAATTATCAATTTTAAAAACAGTTGTCCTGCTTTGTGGAAACCGTGTTTTTTTTTGTATTCTTGGATGAATAGAGAGTTCAAAAGAACAGCATTTATTTGATAAAAAAATTAAAATAAAATTTTTCATTTTGGCCACTTTAATGCGTTTAACTTGCTCAGAAAAGTATTTATGTCTTTAAAAAATCAAATATTTGGACCCCAGTGTAAGTTGTTGACATTAAAAGTGGATGACTTAGGCAACACCAGAAATGACAACCATTGGTGATGCAATGAAGCTGAGCAGAGTTCAACTTCAGGCAAATGTACAGTGTTACAAAAACACCAACTACAAATGGGAGAGCAGATAGGGGAGCTCACATGATCCACCTCATACATTTAATAAGTAACAATCAAGATTTTGAAACAAACCACTTCCAAATTCAATCAGAATCCCAAAGCTGAAAACACTCTGCTAGCAGACAGAGGACGTCTATTTTGTGTCTGCGTAAGACACTATAATATAAAGCTCCCCATATAAGCTGCCACATTTTCAGAGCATCTTGCCAGCATCAGCTCAGTAATGACAAGTTAATGCAACAAAAACACACTGCATGTTGAGATTGCACACAAAAGGTTTTATGGATCAGACAGCAGAAACACTCACGAAATGTCTGCTGAAGCATGTCAGTCCATGAACAGACCACCACATAGAAACAGCGTGTTATGGCACAAAAAAGGCTCCACAACCCTAAGTGCCCTGCCAATCATTCAGTTCCATCAAGAAAAATACAGTTTTTCCAATAAACTTCAGGAAAGGAGTCGACTTCATGAGATTTTTTTCCCCCCTCAAACCACAGTGTACAGCCACAAACTCAAATCCTGACTGTTACCTGTTGTTCTATATTCTTAAGCATACATGAGTGGGCCTTGTGTGTTTAATACAGGCCTTAACATACTTTCCACAGTAAATCACCATCATATGATGCTTTATGTTGTCAGTGCAAGGTTTTAAGCAAACATCCATTGTCAAATTTTAAGAGGCTTGTTTACTCTGCATATAAGCCTATGCAAAGTAACATTACTGGTGCAGGGCACACAAAAAATCAGAGCATTAGCTGAATTTTACAGTAAAGGTCTACAAACAAATTCTAGAAACCTAAGGGACAAAGCAGCATTACTGTCACCTCATTTGTGTTCCATAACAAGTATTAAAAATGCATTAAAAAAATCTATGAGTGGGTCAGATGAATACCAGGCAGCATGCGGAAGTACTGTGACAAGAAATGGCCAAGGTTATGCCTGAAGTTAGACCACACTGCAACCATACTCACCGGTAGCGTGGCGTGCTCTATAGCATTGCCCTACAGAAGATAGACAGAGACAAAAATGTAGGTCAAAAGGTCACATTTATGAATCCCCTTGGGTTCAAATGAAGTCGGTCAACCGCACTGTCCCATATCAACTTGGCCAAACTGTTTACGATCGATACAGAAAGTCCCTCTGAGTGTCAAAGATGGTTTGTGGTCAGGTGGGAGAGGCCGAGCAAGAGAGTGTGACTGATGGGACTGTGGCTTTGGAGTCATTACCAGAGTTTTTGGCTGTGAACTTGATTGCAGGGCCACTTTCACACACACAAACGGTCAGTTCTTGTCCTTTCCTGAAAACCATCAGGAGTGTGAACTGGGGACACGGATGGGGCTGACTGAAACAGGATGCACTATGTTCACATGCAGAGCTGGAATGTGCAAACACAATAATATAAGCAGCATATCTGGAAGAGTACACGATCGTTTGACCGTACGTGTGTGGTTTGGTGTTTTGAGTGTATGAGTGTGTATGCGTCGACGGAGAAAGTGAGACATTCAGCCTGACCTTAACCCAACCTGGGGTCGTACAAACATTGCCCCCTGTTGGTCAAATCCAGCCAAGAATGTGAGGGCTGTTTTGCAGCGGGCTGAAAGGGTCGTACTTCTCTGTTACTGAAAGCTTAAAAAAAGGGCAGTCAGGATTTAAGAGATTACAGGAGTGCAGGAAGCAGCATTACTGCCACCAGCCCTGGATCAGAGACAATTCCAACCAGTTATGCAGACACGAGAAGGTGTTTGGTTGAGGCCCGTAGGAAGGAAAACTCTTAAATTCTTTGATTATCAGAACTCCCTCATGACAGGGGTCAGGGCCGGGCTGTGCCCGTGCTAAACTTCCTTAACCAAAGCTGAAACCTAAGGTCACGCAACAAGATCTTTTTAACTCCATATCAGCTGAGCCACACTAGGGCTTGCAAGCCCAGAACACTGCAATCCTCTTATTTGCTACGACCATACTTAGCTTTCCATCAAAGTTCAAGTGTACTGTGAGTACAATCTTCTTTAAAGCGATGGTGTCAAATAGGGGAGACCACAGGCTTAGGCAGAGCATGTTGGGTACAAGGATGGATTATGGCCCAGGCCAACAGAGCCTGTGCACCAGGACCATGAGGTGAAAGACAAATAGCATGACAAATAAACATTTTAAATAATAATAATAATAATAATAATAATTTAACATTTGTATGAAATAATTAATTACATGCATTATTGTTATTATTATTATTAATAATAATAATAATAAATTATTGACATACACAACTAATCAAAAGTTTGGATTCAGTATGATCTTTTTTAATAAATTAAATAAAATATTTTATTCAGCTAGGATGCAGGATCAAAAGTGACAGTAAATACACAAATTTACAATGTTGCAAAAGATTTCTTTCAAATAAATGCTGTTCTTTTGAAACTCCTATTCATCAAAAAAATCCTGAAGAAATGCATCAATGTTTGAATTTCAATGTTTCAACAAAAAATGTTGAATTTCGAATATTCGCCGAATTTAAAATAAAAATCCACATTCGAATGCAAAAACGTTGCATTCGAATTTTAGGTGTGTGACAGGCAGTATTATCAGTGATAGGGCTGAACGATTTTGGAAAAAAATCTAATTGCGATATTTTTTTACCAATATTGCAATTGCGATTTAATATGCAATTTTTTTTTTTAAAGCTCTTTATGTTCTGTATTATTCAACAAAGACAAGCTATAAATCATTGTATAGTATGACCAACACACTATTAGACAGATTAAACATAAATGTTCTTTTCCGTAGGCCAGGCCTATATGTTACGATGAAATTAGGTGATGCATGAATTGATATGAATGACATTTTTATTTAACAACTACAATCACAGTATATTGACTGATTTGTTGAAATTCAAACCTTGTAAGCATGTAATAATTATGACAACATAAAGCACTGACAAATAAGCCTGGTGTAAACATTAATATGAAAGTCAGTAACAAATCACACAAACTAAAGTAGATTACAGAAATATAAAAACAAATCTGCTGCTTTACCACACTACTTTAGGTAATTCACAGTCACTGTAATAAACATATTTAAACATGTGCACTGCACTTTTTAAACACTGTCTGTTAACTTTAGACCAGTGGCTCTCAAACTTTTTTGGTTGCGTCCCCCTCAGACTACCAAATAATTTCACAAAACATTATGAAAAATTAATGTTTTTTTAATTAAAAAAACCTACAGGGAAAAAAACATCTGCATCACTTGAAACACTGAAAAATAGCATAGAGAGAATAACTTATTATTATTATTCTCTCTGTTATTTATACATTTTTTGTGGGTTTCTTGCTGTCTGCTAAGGCATAGGACACACAGGCTTTCCTCCTCACCAACGACATTAAACACCATGTCTACACCGGACGCGAGCGGCAAAATACAGTAGAACCCATTATAATCAGTGACGCTGTCTACACTGGATGCAGCGGAACATTAAACTGATGCCTTGTTCTATTTATGACGTACTGACACAAAGTTCAAATGATTTGCAACGGTCGCTTTGTCACGTCCAGTGTAGAGCTGCTGTGGTGCGACGCGACAACTGTAGCGTCTGGTATAGACACGGTGAGTGAAGCCGAGAGCAAGATATGCCTCGTCATAGTTTCTGCATTTAGCTTTTAAATGACCAGCACCTGCCTGGGTCTGTGCGACTTCATCTATGGCTTTTCTCTTCGCTTTCACAAACCGATCCATCTCCCATTCTAAGTTACGTCCTTTGGCTGTTTACTTATTTATTTTCATTTTCTGCTGATGGCCCTCGCTCGACTTGAAGCAGCGCTGCTTAGACCGATGGGTGTGTGTCATCAAAGTACTGCGAGAGCTATAAGAGAGCGCGGACGTCTCCTTATTCTTTCTCTCGCTGTACTTTGATGTCATACACTGATCTGATCTTCAAGTCGAACACACCTCTTTACTCTCGCGTGTCACGTGACCGTGTAATCGCAACCTCTGCGATTGAAAAATCTAATTTTTTCATATCGCGATATTATCGCAAATGCAATTAATCGTTCAGCCCTAATCAGTGATGCACAAAATGCGACGACGATGTAAGTGTCATTGCGTTTGAATGCTTTTGTTATCCAGTTGAACCCACTAGATGCGGCGCTGCTACGTTGTTCATTCAAAATATTGCAGAAAAAGAGAACAATCAGTGCGGGGAAGATGTTGTTTACGTCAAAACCGAAACCAAGCCGTTCACACAGAACGCATATTTATCGCATTTTCTAGAGGGACATCTATCACCGTTGCACTCGCGTCTCGCACAAGAGAGACGCATGTTTAGAAAGCTATGTAAAATTTATGTAAGTTCAACTTTTAAAAAACATGTCTCAAGACTTTATGGCAGTTTTCCCCATCCCACTCTCAAGTTTTTAAATGAAGAAAGTACTCTTTGAGATTGGTTTTCGGTCTTTTGTATTAAACTATACATACATGCATGATGCTGTTTTGTTTCCAATTGTTTAAGCAACTTTATTAATTATATAAGGTTTATAAACATTATTTTAAACATTACGCACTTTTTTCCAAAGATAGTCGTGTTATTTTATTATGCTTTGAAGAAACGTGCATAATATTTTGCTCGATGCGCCCTCTTGTGGCCTCAGAAGAGAAGCCAAAGCTTTTTTTCCCCCTAACTGGAATTATGACTTTTAAATTAGAATATAATTTGAATATTGATCATATTTAAGTAAAAAATTCGAATTTAGTTTTTCAGCCATTTTGACAGCCCTAACTGATACTAATGGAAAAGTTTCTTGAGCACAAAATCAGCATATAAGAATGATTTTATGAAGGATCATGTGACACTTAAGACTGGAGTAATGATGCTAAAAATGCAGCTGTCATTACATAGATAAATTACATTTTAAAATACATTAAAACAGTCAAGTTATTTTAAATTGTAATACCATTTCACAATATTGCTGTTTTTTTATCAAATAAATTCAGCTTTAGTAAGCATGGGAAATCTTACCAATCCCAAACGTTTGAATGGTAGTGTGTATAAAACTGATGTAAATGAGCAAAAGAGAAGCAAAGTGAGTGCCACCCTAGACGGTTGCCTTCGTCGCCACTACAAGATCATACTTTAGACCTACATCAGTTCTATTTTTAAGGAGCAAAAGTTGTTTTAGCAAAATATAAAGCTGCAATATCAGGAAGGATAGAAAGTCAAAATTCAGACTAAAGTGAAATTTGGAATTGGACAGGACCATAATCTTTTCTTGGCTGTGTCCAAAAGCTGTAATTATTTTAAGTAATCAGAGTGCAAAAATGGCTTTTAAACAAAAAGAGAAAAATCTTCATAAGTGTGTGTGGATGAAATACTCACGGGCAGGTGAGTGAACACTGCAAAAGTGCTACAGAGGAAAGCGATGAGGTCACTCAGGTAGTCACTGGCCTGCCCACCTCCCTGTGCTGCCATCCAATCATAATCAGCCAGCTGCAGAAACTGGTCAATTTTTTTATTCAGGTTAGTGTAGATCTCCTCTTCAGCGGCATGCCTTGCGTCCTATACAGAAAGAAAGAGAAGAGAATAAACAGGCACAATATGTATTGTAAAAATACTGAATAATAATCCACACAATCCATGTGTGTGTGTGGGGGGGGTGGGGGGGGGGGGGGGCCACCTTAGCTCCTACCTTGAAGGTGGAGGTTCCATAGAGTTTGGTGGCATTAATGGTATCAGGAGGCACGTTGGTTATGTTGGAGATGAACTCTTCTAGGTAGTGACAGGACTGCTCCAGGTGAGTGGTGTTGATGATGATCTGAACCAACTTTGGGAATCAAATGTGATTTCAAATTCTGACTAATCCATTTTTGTCCAAATCAGTTTTTACTGGCAAAGCACAATTAGTTACATGCATGAAAAGGCAAAGTTTTGCAGGTTTGTGTCATTGAAGACATGAGTAACTGGAGTAATGGCTGCTGAGTAATGGCTTCATTCCTGTAATGGCAAATTCAGCTTTGCCATTACAGGAATTAATTAAATTTGACAATAGAAACAGAAAACATTATTTCACAATATTACTGTTTTTACTGTATTTTTGTTCAAATAAATGCTGCTTTAGTGAGAATAAAACTTCTTTAAATAAAAAATTACCAACCACAAACTTTTAAGCAGTAGTGAATATTACTTTGCTAAACTTCATTTATACAGTTATGTTGCTAGATCAGCATCTTTTACTGGTACAGGTACACATCTAATAGAGCTTGTCTTTCAATAATAATGCAGCATATTTTTAACTGACCTTAGTAAAACTGCATAGGTAGTACAGTCATCACAGAGAAAAGCAGTGCTTTCGGGAAAAAATTCTGGAGGTATGAGTAATAACAACCAGCAAAAGCCCCAAGTGGGAGTAATTCCAAAGGGGAAAGGGCATAGAGAGGAAGTCAAGGGTACATTTAAAGGGACAGAGAGAATCTGTCTGTGGGAAACAGACCAGGAGCTATTCTACGTTCAGTTAGCTGTTCTGTGGTGTAGAGTTTGAGGTCCACAGGCAGGGCAAGGCTGTCAGCAGCAAGGCACTGAGGCACATTGGTGCTAATTGAGCCCAGACATTTAACTTGGACCCGGTCTTCCCTCCCTCCCTCTCTCTCTCCAGTCATGGTGCACCATGCAGGGAGGGAAGCCCAATGCAGAGCCCGGGTCACACTTCCTCCAGATCCGGGGCAAGACAGGGGGAGGAAGGAGCTTGATATCTGATCTGATCTGGTGTGTGTGTGTGTGTGTGTGTGTGTGTGTGTGTGTGTGTGTGTGTGTGTGAAGGTAGTTGTAAGACTAGACTTTGCTGTGCAAACTACCTGAAACCAACAATAAAGCTTTTGCTTTTTTTAAATACAATACTGAAAGTCTTTCTTTCTTTCTCTGCTATTCTTTCATCATTTTCTCATCAGCGGCACCCAACTGAACCAAACATATCTGGATTTGAGGGGTTATAAACGGGCCAGACTGCAAGCAGAATCAGCAGAGCAGAGAAGAAACTAACCACATTTGAGCGAGAAACACGGGCAGAGAAAAGCAGAGATGGAGTGAGAGCAGGGTGGGAAAAATTACCCATGCCACCAGCCAGTGGCAGGTCATTTTGCCATACCTGCCTGTCACTGTTGTGGACAGTCCATTTCAAATTGGCCTTTGACATTAAAGGAACACTCCACTATTTTTGAAAATAGGCTCATTTTCCAACTCCCCTGGAGTTAAAGTTGAGTTTAAGTTGAGTTTTACCATTTTCAAATCCATTCAGCCGATCTCCGGGTCTGGCGGTAACACTTTTAGCTGTAGCTTAGCATTGATCATTGAATCTGATGGGTGGAACCATGGGTGCAGCAGGCGCAATGATATTACACAGCGCCTGAAAATAGGCTTATTGGAAGTTACCTAGCTGGGACTATTTTCAGGTGCTGCGTAATATCATTGCGCCTGCTGCACCCATGGCACGGCAGCAAAGTTCCTTGATTATTACGCCGGAATGGGAGTATAGTTTCTAACCATATCGGCCTAGAAAATCGCAACTTTTAATTTTCCGTCGGTCTTAGTACATGATGTAACTACAGAAAAGTCAAGTTTTAAATAGGAAAAATATAGAAACTCTTTGGTCATTTTTGAGCGAGATGCTAACGGTCTAATCAGATTCAATGATCTATGCTAAGCTACAGCTAAAAGTGCTACCGCCAGACCCGGAGATCGGCTGTATGGATTCGAAAACGGTAAAACTCAACTGTTTAACTCTAGGGGAGTTGGAAAATTAGCCTATTTTTAAAAAATAGTGGAGTGTTCCTTTAAATGCAGTTTTTTAGATACAGCAATGCACTTTTTTTTTAAGTAACAAATTTTGAAGAGTCTGATCATTATTTGTCAAGATCAAGAGTTTTATTTGATTTAAATAAAAAATAGCTGGTAAAATAGCTGGTAATTAAAAAAAAAAAATGGTTCCCATCCTCGGTGAGAAAAGAAAGGCTACTAGAGTTTTAAAGTGGTCTATCTACAAGACATGTGGAGAGTGAAATAATCTTATTATTCAAGACCAGGTTTCCACTAGTGCAGAAAACTAGAAGAGAGTGGACTGATACAACATCAATGAGGAGCAACATGGATGTGGGAATATAAACACAGAAACAGATGGAAGAAAATAAAAAGATCCTCACCTCTGCCAGTCCTACGTTTTTCTTCTTTATGGCATAGTGTAGGCAGTGGCTAAGGGTTCGTGTGAGCAGGAGGTTTGTAGACTTGCGGATCATGTCATCAATTTCTGTAGAGCTGAACATGAAAATTCACCTAATTAGGATAATAGTTATAAATACATACGTTTATATCTATAAAGTAAATCCATAACACCAATATTCAGGATTGGAGGGGCAAACTGTACCAGCAGGGGGCCGTGTCCTGCCCCACACACAACAGGAAATTTATTCAATTATTTCCTCTTTTTAATAAGGAATCTGTATTAGCTGACCCGAAAAATGTATA
The DNA here is from genome assembly GCF_001515645.1 of Sinocyclocheilus grahami. Taxonomy (NCBI): domain Eukaryota; kingdom Metazoa; phylum Chordata; class Actinopteri; order Cypriniformes; family Cyprinidae; genus Sinocyclocheilus; species Sinocyclocheilus grahami. The sequence goes on along the minus strand of NW_015505278.1, from coordinate 1,506,093 downwards.
AGATGCTCAAAGTCTAAGTTACTTAGAGCCCTTAAATTAAATACACTACTGTTAAAAAGATTGAGGTCAGCCGTTTTAGTTTTTTTTTTATGAATGAATACATTTATTTTGCAAAAATGCATTACACTGATTAAAAGTGACAGTAAAGATCTTGTTACAAAAAAATTATTTCAAATAAACACTGTTCTTCTGAACTAGAGAATCCTAAAAAAAAGTCAAGGTCAGATTTATTTATAAAGCACCATTAAAGCAACGTAAGTGCTGACCAAAGTGCTGACAAAACATGACATATCACTCTACAATAGAAAGGCTTTCTTCTATCCTAAAAAAAAAAGTATCACGGTTGATACAAAAATACTAAGCAGCACAAGTTTTCAACATTAATAATTAAAAAATTTATAAATAAATAAATAGTAATAGAATAAATAATAGAATAAATGAAGCATTGGTGAGCCTAAGAGACTCCTGGTCTCATTGAACACTTCTAGAAATACTTGGTGCAAATGATTTTCTTTCAGACCCAACATATGGAGAACAGAATCCTTAGTGAGATGTTTTTGTGGTCCAGATTTACATAAGCATCGTTCTGACTCACAGAGTGTCCCATGTGCTCTAATCACACCCTTAATACTCCACCTCCTCAGAGAGAAAAAAGGCACAAAGTGAAAACAAAAGTATGTAGTGAATAAGATGGAGAGGCCTACACACATGAACACTCACAGACACAGACTTTGGGTGGGATTTAAAACCACTCATCAGGGCCCAATAACACCCTCTGGATTTCAGTAACGCATGTTCCAAAAACCAAAGAACAACCACACACAGATATACTGTTTAAATCAACATGCGGGAAAAAGGGGGATATCACTTTTCTTTACTCTTCTCTTTTATTGAAGACTGGTGGGGGTGAGGAGGAGTAAATCTTTCTCTACTTCCCCCCACAGATTGGTTCACAAATAATTAAAAGAGTCAAAAGAAAGAAAGGGACAATATGTCTCAAGCGTGTCTGTCAATGGGAGCCAAGGCCCAGGGTGCAATAGTTTTCCCCCTCAATCTGGGCAACAAACACATTCCTCGCAAATTACTAAATCATCGCTCATTGTGTTGAGAAAAGCAGAGGAGGAATTTGAAAAACGTTCCTCTCCTCAGCAGGGGGAACATCTCTGAGCTCCCTCCACTGACTTGGCAAGAGGAGAGCCGAATGGAGCAGAGAGATGAAGGACATAAAGAGAGAAAAGGAGGTGCCATTCGACCACAAGATGATGAGAAGTTGCTTTTAGACCAATGCTCAGATTAAAATATGAGCAACTACTGTCCTGCTGCAAACTCTAGGTAACCATGAGACATTTTCTGTGTCTGTTTCGTTTAAGCTTTGTTCAAATTTTAGCAAATGGAATGTTGGGTTACGGTCATTGGCTTGTTGATTACGATAAAATAGCTCTGATTTTGTACGTCACAATTTGGAAATGTTCCCGGTATAGAACTAGGGTGAAAAAGAAAGGCCTGGCTTTAAATTGAGGACTTAAAGTGAGGCATTGTTCTTTTTGTGATGATCTGGAAACTGACAGTTTCTGGATGAATCCAAAGGCCTCTGGCTATTCCTCATCTAAAGAGGGAGGGGGCTACAAAACAGAAAGAGAAATTGTAGTCTGATTAAAAACAGACGGTTTACTGACATTTACATTTGATTTATTCATCCATTTAACTCTCACTATTTCAGTGAAAATTAGGGTTGGGATCGGTCTGATAAACAATGATCTGAGAGAAACAGATGAGCAGGGAACCAACGGAGACTGAAAATGTCCAATTAACTTCATTGGAAAAAGAGAAACTAAGCAGAAGCAGCAAGCGAGACAGATACAGCTCACATCAGTTAGCACAGAACGTATGTTCATTAGTTATTCAACCATCACAAAGAGTAACGTTACAGCTAGCTTCAACTCAAGGGTAACTTCAGGTTAATATGGTAAATGCGCATTTGTAAAGCGGCTCTTGTGAAGGAGGTCTAAAGTTCATGCATTGGTTGGGGGGGGGTCACATACATTCCTAATGTCTGGTCTCCAGGCACCTGCACATGGACTTGACCCCCCTTCCTTCCCCCTCTGACCGCATCTCATCTCAATATTAGTGGAGAGAGACCACAAATACTAATTGCCTCCGGTGGCCTAGTCAGGGTAGTATGCAGAGCTGTTCCTTTGCTCCTTTGGTGTGTCAGTCATAGGTTTCCGTTTCTAATATCAACAGGGTTTTTTTCTCAACACCCTTCCACACATACCCAGAATCCTGACCCCATCATCCAAGACCTCTGGTTGAATGCCATCTGGCTGCTTCTTGCCCTCTTACTCAATCACACTTGTGCTAATAGGGAGTAATTTTTACAAATTTGTCAAATACGAAGATCCAGCGAGTCGAGACATTATTTGATAGTATTCTTAAACTAGCTGTGTGTATGGGGGATTTTGGCTTGATCTGGAGCCCCTGGACCCCACACACCGAGGCACTCCTGTGAGCGCAGCCAAAAGAGGTCAGATGTTTATTGTTGAATTTTAACTGACATTTGAGCATGGGGCTCAGCCACGTTCTAAAAACCACATAAGGACATGACTGGTGAATGTGAGGAGGCAGTGAGTAGCCAAAGTCTTGGTAGGGGTCCCAATAAAAGTGAGACAACTTCCTCCGCCAACATACATACAGTATTATATATGGCATGGACACCTTTAAAACACAATACAAATGTAAAATACTAAATGGCTTCTTTTTGAGTACTATTCCCACAGAGTTTAAAAGCCAATGTTTTGATTTAACCACTACGTATAGGATAATGTTTAGTGATGACTATACAAAAACCTTTAACTGCAGACCGCCACAATCGATCAGACATAATCACGTATTCTAGACAGCCATGCAATAAATTAGTTTTGATTATGTTTTTCCATCTAACCAAAGGGTGCCTCATTTATAATCGAGGATCAGACTGATCAAAATTGCAAGCAAATAGAACTCACCACCAGTGTGAATGCCTGTAGATTAAACAATTACACAAAATTAGTAATTAGGGAGATTTAACCAAACAATTCACTTTGACAAGAAAAAGAGAATACCGCTGTTCTTGGCTGAAAAACTTTATACATATTTCTAATTATTAACACAAATCTGACATAAAAAAAAAAAATATATATATATATACATGATTTTAGCCCGATTTTTCCCCGATTTGCTTGACGTAGGGTGTCGTGGGGATTCGTAAACGACAATGGGCGTCGGGACGCAAGATTTCATCGTTTCAGCACGTGTAGTGTGTCATAGTGGACGACAACCAATTCCGCGTCTGCGATGCTTCACGACATCACAACAGAAAAACTAGCAGGTTTAATTTTTTTTCCATCATCCACGACAAGTTCTGTCACATTGGTGACGTTGACCAATAGCAGCACAGAAGCTCTTTCATACACAGGTTTCAAACATGGAAAAACGAAAGAGAGATGATGGTGCTGCTAGGTGGAATTATGAGATGGAGGAAAGGTTCGTGAAGCTGTGGCAACCGTACTCCTGCCTGTATGAAGTGTCATCGAGGGACTACCATGAAAGAACAAACAAAGAAAAATGGTGGAGAACTATAGCGGAAGCACTTCAGTAATGTTTACACTCTTGTTTTTGGAAGTCAGTTGCTAGTTCCGCCTTCTCGATGACATCATGCGCGTCATTAAAGACGGCACGCGATGAATGGTCGGGAAGCAACGTATAGTCTGACATGTTTCTTGTCCATGACATGACAAGATTTTAGGAGACAAAATCGTGTAATCTGACACAGTGACTATCGTGACCGACCAAAATATCATGTAGTCTGAACCCGGCATTACACTTCAACAGCATCAAATCATTATTACTAATGTAGGTTTATTACATTTAATAATTATCGATTGGAGACATGAAAACAATTCACTTCTTACTCCTAATATTTTACTTGTACATGTCCATTTCACATAAACGTAGATTTAGATTACATTCAAACATTTCGCAGATGTGTGCAGCTCTGTGATGTTACACAAAATTAAAAGAAATGTTCTGCTTCTTTCAGATCCAAACTATAACAACACAACAAATTAGGCTGTCCTAAGAAATGAAAAAGACTAAAAATAGAATAATACAAATCAATAGAACAAAAAATGAGAATAATACTCATTATTAATAGTTGCATTTTTATCATATTTTTCCCTTAAATAATCTTGCAGGTGTGATTGGGCTCCAATACTTTGCACCTCTGATATAAACCAAGAATTTACCCTCAATGTCCAGAGCAGCTACAGAGCAGCTGGACAGTTTAGAAGAATTTAGCACGCACAGACTCTGTCAGACAGGAAAAAGGTATTATTGCTCATTTAAAATCATTCTTGCAGTGATTGTAGAATGTATCTCCAAAAACAATACTTGCACTGCAAAGGTAGTCTTTGGACAGGGCAATCAGTGCTTGAGATTAAGCCAATGAGCTGGGAAATACATTCACCTTTTCAAGACTTTTCTACTGTTATCATGGGCATCATCTTTCTGACCACTCTACAGGCGACACTGTTAAGAGTGTCTGGCTGGCTAGACAGTTTCTCAGACACTAATCACTAATGATGATGATAATGGAGTAGTAATTTGGTAGGATGCCGGTTTCTACGTGTTCTCTGTCCTGAATCATGTTCCATCATTTCCTCAGTAAACCTTCTAAACTGCAACACAAACCCAAAAACTGCACAAACATACACACAAGGATTAGCATACCCAACCGGGACATCCGCTTCTAAGGTAACCAGACCTGATGGGGCCAGAGACAGAGAACATCAAACGATCACAATCGGGAGGACTCTTCTTAGTACATAGCTCAATCAGAAGGAGGCAGACAGAAATGCCAACGATAGTTCTACAGACAGTGACCTTTAGCCTCGATCCCATGACCTACTGTTCTGTTTAGGAGATTAGGAGAAGCGGTGAGATATCAGATCACAACACAACGTGACTGGGGTTAAGGGGTGTTTGGGAGATTAATGGTTAGAGATTTTAATACAAAAGGGTGAAGGGTGGGTCAGAGGTGACCCAGAATTTGAATCCTGCGTGAGTAAGGTTCTTAGTTTGAGGGGAATAAATCCTTGACTACTGTACTGTACTTTAAGGTGCACTATGGAAAAATGTACTGGATAACCATATATGTCCAAATTAAACATGTCTAATTAGTGACACAAAGGATATAGCAATAATGTAAGTGCAGATTCCAATAGACAATGTAATGTTTATTCTATGTGCACACCACAGTTATGTTCTGTAAACATACTCTACAGTTCAAATATTTGTGGTCAAGTTAGTATGTTTTTGATATTTATATTTTTGAAATTAAAATAACTTCTCTATTTGAATAAAATTTAAAATTTAAACATTTATTTCTGTGAAGGAAATTTTTAAATCTTTATCAGTTTTCAGTGTCACATTATTCTTTTTTTCATGAATAGAAAGTTCAAAAGAACATCATTTATTTGTAATAGAAGTCTTTCGTAACAAATGTCTTTACTGTCACATGTGATCAATTAAATTTGTCTTTGCTGAAAAGTATTAAGAAAAAATAAAAGAAAAGGTAGTGTAATTGTGGATTGTCCGATGGATTTTGATTGTTTTTGTCATAATTGTGGACTCCACTATTCTTGGAGTTAAAGCAATTTTTTAATGTAATGTTATATGCATTGTTCTTCGTGTGAGCAGTCTTTAAAGAGCAGGTCATATGGGTTTTTGAAAAATATCTCTTTTGCAGTTTATAACGTAGCTATCCTTAAATGAAAACAATATGCAACATTGTTAATCAAAAAAGTGCATGATAAATAAAGTTATTGTCTCTCAAAAGAGTCGATTCTGAATCGTCTTAACGAGTCGTCATATATTCAAATCTTTTGCCTGCTACCGGTATACGTCACTGGGTAACACATTTGCATAATCCCCGCCTGACTGTTCGAAATACGAACAGAGTCTGACCTGCCCACAAACACTTCCGCTAGACTACTTAGTGTGTTTACATCATGTTGAGAAGACGCTGTGTTCAAGGATACCACAGAAATACAATTCAAACCTTTTGTTGTGTGCATGTCATTTCACCAAGGACTGCTTCTCTAATATTGGCTTTTATCTTCATTGGCTTCTAATCTTCTTAATTTGGGCTAACAAGCTCTCCGAAGCACAACCTGTAAGTACGATTGATACGTTATGTGTACATTTTCAATTGAGTGCTCAAAATGTCAAGTTTTTGTGCTAATAAGTGATGTATACCTAGTGCAGCTTTAGGTTTCCAGGTAAAGCACGATATTACTTTATCTTACTTGTCTTACTGAAGTAGTTCTGATAATTCGCTGTGAAGCCACTAGTTCCTAAGAATGTGTCGATTAATGTAGACTGACGTTGCTCTAATTACTTCGTTTAATAATAAAGAATGTAGTGTAGCACACAGACTTTATAATCATTGTGAAATTGCTGTTTATTTTGCTGCACCGGCAGTTATAGGGTTCATGCGGGAGAGACGAGCGAGTTAGTTAGGCCGGTGCGCCTGTGATACAGCTGTTCTGTGTTCTGATTAAAAGTTAAGACACAGAGCGTCTTTTGTCTGTCGTTCTTCAAACATTACAGTAGACATATTTTGGTTTACAAACTGTATTGTTTCATCAGTTAGTCACGTTAGCACTCGGCTAACGTATCCACCATTATTGTTTTAAGTGTTCACAGTTTAGCAGCTAAACTTTACTTGTGGGCACGATTCGCATACATAAGTGTTTTTGTATTTTATGTGTCTTTATTATAAGAGCGGATTGGAGCACTATATTATTGTTCTATGTAAAGGTGCTTTGTCAGTAGCGCTCGCTAACTTGCTCAATGACTCCTCTCTGTGCCAATCACAACAGGCTTGGCTACGGGCTTACATTTCTGCCACAATTCTGCGCGCGAAAGATCATATTTTGAGCCCACAAAAGTGCATTTTGCACGCACGCGATCTGAGTTTTGTGGAGAAAATGTTCGTCTCGTAAAGAAAAAAGTCTTTTGAGCGCACGGAAATCAATTTTGCATTTAAAATACGTTTTTGGATGTGTGCAGACCTTCTCTTTTGCGCATGCAACGTTTCACTAGCTTGCTCACCCGATACCCCCTCAGTGCTCGCTAAATGCCAACAGCTCGCGTGCGCAACACAACCCAGTGTTACAATGTGCCATAATTCCAGCCAATCAGAGAACGAGGCTGCTAAATTCTGATTGGCTGCCTTGACAACCAATCATAACATTTCTTGCATTACCTCGACAGCAGAAGAGGAAAAATACAGTGCATGCATAATTATTATGCAAGTTGATATTCTGATCATATTTTTTTCCAAGCACATTTTACCAATTCCAAACGACATCAATCTTAATAACTACTATTAATCTTGTATTTAATAATTTATAATTGATATATAATTATTCATGAAGGCTGAAGTGAAAAATGTCTTATATTCAGGTGTGCATAATTAAGCAGATTTTCTTTTACAGACAAAATGAGCCAAAAAAGTGATTTAACTCAGACTGAAAGTAAAAAATTATTAAATACCCATGAGAAATATTCAAAACTAATACAATATTAGAAATGTATGAATGCATAACCATTGGACATGCTCATTGGGTCAGCAGGGTCAGTCAAAAACATGTGGAGAAGAAAAGATGCATGTTAACTGCAAAATAATTAGAAATTAAGGTGAAGAATTAGGTGTGAAATCACCAGGAACCATTTAGTCTCCAGCGCCACCATTTTCCAGAACTGCAACCTACCTGGAGTCTCCAGAAGTACAAGGTGTCAGGTTCTCAGAGACTTAGGTTAAGTATAGAATCCTAAAAAATGACCCATACTTAATAAGAATCACATACTGAAGTGTAGTAAAATGCTTGAAAACTGAGGAAAACAAGAGGATGTGGTGCTGGTCCTTCTCAACTTATGTCTATAAACCGTATATATATATATATATATATATACGGTTTATAGACATAAGTTGAGAAGGACCAGCACCACATCCTCTTGTACCACTGTTTGAAGAATGTATCTTCCGGAATCTGGCAGTAAGTTTTGGGAGTAAATTTTTAGTCCATCTCGAGATTTTATCTGTAGATGATAATCTTCTTAATAATTATGCACACCTGAATATAAGGCGTTTTTCACTTCCAGCCGTCATGAACAATAATATATAGATTATAAGTGATTAAAATACAAGATTAATAGTAGTTATTAAGATTGATG